>NW_006408590.1:5705502-5710162 GCF_000296735.1 Chrysochloris asiatica | reverse complement strand
TTATTCAAATTTATGCACCAACCACTAAAGCTAGTGAGGATGAAATTGAAGAATTCTACTAACTTCCTCAGTGTGAAATTGATCAAACATGAAATCAAGATAAATTGTCACTGGAGATTGGAATGCTAAGGTTGGAAACAAAGGGGAAGGACCAGTAGTTGGAAAATATGGCCTTGGTGATAGAAATGATGCTGGAGAAAGCATGAAAGAATTCTGCAAAACCAATGATTTGTTCATTTCAAATACCTTCTTTAGACAGAATAAAAGGTGACTATATACATGAACTTCACCAGATGGAACACAAAGACATCAAATTGAATACATCTGTGTAAAGAGATGGTGGAAAAAACCCATATCATCAGCCAAAACAAGGCCATGGGCAGATTGTGGAACAGACCATCCATTGCTCATATGCAAATTCATACTGAAGCTGAAGAAAATGAAAACAAGTCCACGAGAGCCAAAATATGACTTTGAATATATTCCACCTGAATTTAGAGGTCATCTGAAGAACAGATTTCTACATTAGACACTAAAGACCAAAGACCAGAAGAGTTGTGGGATGACATCAAGAACATCATACAGGAAGAAAATAAAAAGTCATTAAGACAAGAAAGAAAGAAAAGGTTAAAATGGATGTCAGAAGAGACTCTGAAACTTGTTCTGCAGTGTAGAGATGCTAAAACAAATGGGAGAAATGAGGCGATACAAGAGCTGAACAGAAAATTTCAAAGGTCAGTTCGAGAAGACAAAGTCAAATATTATAACAAAATGTGCAAAGATCTGGAGTTAGAAACCCAAAAGGGAAGAACACTCTCAGCATTTCTCAAGCTGAAGGAACTGAAGAAAAAAATCAAGCCTTTACTTTTGTTATTGAAGGATTCTCTGGGGAAATTATTGAATGATGCAGAGAGCATCAAAAGAAGATGGTAGGAATACACCAGATCACTGTACCAAAAGGAAATAGTTGATGTTCAACCATTTCAGTAGGTAGCATATGATCAAGAACCAAAATCCTGAAGGAAGAAGTGCAAGGTGCATTGAAGGCATTGCAAAGAACAAGGCATCAGGAATTGCTGTAATAAAAACTGAAATCTTTCAACAAGTGAGGCAACACTGGAGGCACTCATTCATCTATGCCAAAAATTTGGAAGACAACTAATTGGCCAACTGATTGGAAGAGATCCATATTTGTGCTCATTCCAAAGAGAGGTGACCCAATGGACTGCGGAAATCATCAGACAATATGATTGATATCCCATGCAAGTAATGTTTTACCAAAGTTAATACAGAAACAGCTGCAACCATACATTGACAGAGAGCTTCCAGAGATTCAAGCCAGATTCAGAAGCGGGCATGTCAGTTTGAAGACTAAGGTGCACCTGACCCAAGCCATGGTATTTTCAATAACCTCATATGCATGCAAAAGTTGAACCATAGAAGAATTGATGCTTTTGAGTTATGGTGTTGGAGGAGAATATTGAAAGTGTCATGGGCTGCCAAAAGCACCAATAGATCTGTGTTGGAAGAAGTGCAGCCAGAGTGCTTGTTGGAGGACAGGATGGCCAGACATTCTCATGCTTTGGACAAATTGTCAGGAGGGACCAGTCACTGGAGAAGGCTATCATGTTTGGTAAGGTGGGGGGTCAAAGAAAATCCAGCAAGATGGATTGGCAAAGTGACAGCATCAGTGGACTCAAGTGTGGCAACAATTATGAGGTGTTTCATTCGGTTGTGCATAGGATATCTGTGAGTCAGTACCAACTTGATTGCACCTAACAACAACAGTGTCTAAATGCTCACCAAATTAGTTTCCTCTTCTTGGGGATAGAGCTAAACTGCATTTCTGTCTTCCTTTTTCTGGGTGAGCTCACATGCTGATTTCATCAATGGGACAGGC
The DNA here is from genome assembly GCF_000296735.1 of Chrysochloris asiatica. Taxonomy (NCBI): domain Eukaryota; kingdom Metazoa; phylum Chordata; class Mammalia; order Afrosoricida; family Chrysochloridae; genus Chrysochloris; species Chrysochloris asiatica. The sequence goes on along the minus strand of NW_006408590.1, from coordinate 5,708,262 downwards.
ATGGGGTACTATGTCAATTTCAAACTGGAACAGTTCCTTCTCCATCCTGTCTGTGGATCCCCAACTGCTAGCTGGATATCAGTGTGTAGAGGGATGGTTCACTGAGCATGACAAAACCTTCGTGTTGGCAGACTTACCCTCCCCACATTGGACCATGTTACAGTGGGAAATAAACTAAAGCCATAAAACATATTTAACACAGAGAAAAGAAATATAAATAAATGCCCAATAAATATTTAGAAACGTGTTCAACATAATCATTAAAATAACATAAATCAAAATAGTGAGATACTATTAATGTGTGCCTAGTAAATTAATTTTAGCAATCATTAGAATCTGTATTGGTAAATGCATGGCAAAATAAGCACACTTTTCAGGAGGGACCAGTCCCTGAAGAAGAACGTCATGCTTGGAAAAGTGGAGAGTCAACGTAAAAGAGGAAAACCCCCAACAAGATGGTCTGACAGAAAGGCAGAAACAATGGGTTCCCGCATAACAATTGTGAGGATGGCACAGGACTGGCAGCGTTTCATTCTATTGTGCATAAGGTCACTATGAACTGGAACTGACTTGGTAGCACCTAACACCAATTCTGTAGGATAAGCACTGGACTGCAAGCCACCAGGTCAGTCGTTCGAGTCCAGTAGCCACTTCACAGGAGAAGGATGAGACTTTCTGCTCCTACAAAGATTTACAGCCTCGGAACCCTATGCAAGGTTGCTGTAAGTCAGAAATGATTTGCCAGTGCTTAACAACAACAAATACTTACATAGTAGAAGTAAAATTGCCAAAACATTTCAGAATAGAAATTTATAATGGCTAAAGGAGCTCTGGTAGCGTAGTGGTTAAGAATCGGACTGCGAACCTTAAGGTCAGCAGTTCAAAACTACCAGCCACTTCGCGGGTGAAAGATGAGGCTTTCTACTCCCGTCAAGGTTTACAGCCTTGGAAACCCTGTACAGGGTCGCTATGGGTCGGAATCAACTCAACGGCACTTAATAACAACAACATTAAGATCCTTGAAGAGTGCTGATAACGCTGTGGGAAAGATGTTGGGCTGCTGGCCACAAGGTCAGCAATTCAAAGGTGAAGCGGCTTACTTCCTCAAAGACTGAGCGTTTCGGAAACCCTGTATAGGGTCGCTATGAGTCAGAATCATCTTGGTAGCAGTGGTTTTTGGTTTATCAGGTTCCTTAAAGATGATTACTTTCATTCATGCATAATTCTAAGAATTTAGTATATAAGAATAATTATTTATGTCATGTATAAGAATATTCAATTCAGCACCATTGATTCAGTGGTGCGCAAACTACAGCCAGCAGGCCAAATCCCATCTACCTATTGTATTTTCCAATAAAGTTTTGTTGAAACTTTATTGGCAAATATAATACACCCATCCATCTATTACCCTGTTAATCCTTTCTATAACAAAATCTGTTCATTGAATTTTTGTCAAATGAAAAGTACATTTATTGTCTTTAGCTGTTTTTTGCAACAGCAGAATTAGTAGTTGCAACAGAGACCTTATGGTTCACAAAGCTGAAAATATTTTCTGTGTTGTTTTTTTTTTTTTGAAAAATTTTGCCATCCTGATTTATAACAATGAAAAAGTTTTTAAGTGTACTGATTATCTAATGGGTACGTGGTGGCTCCGTATAGTAAGCACTGGACTGTATAGTAACCACAAGGTCCATGATTCGAGCCTGTCATTCATTCTGTGGGAGAGATGAGGCTTTCTGCTCCTGCAAAGAGTTTTTTTAAAGCCCTGGAAACTCTACACCAGGTTTCTGTGAGTCAGAACTGACTCAATGGCACTAAACAACAGCAAATTAATAATAGATGAATGGTTATAGAAATTATGATATACTTTTTAAATGAAATCATTACACAGATATAAATATCTTTTTAATAAACTATTTCATAATAATGAAATATATCCTTTATATAACACTAAGTGGGGAAAAAGCAGAATTCAAAATGCCTTATACAATATCATCTCAATATGATTTTTAGTGGTATACACACATGTACAAAGAAGCAAATAGATGAGAGAACATTAATACCAAATGTTTGTGATGACTGCATATGAGCAGCAGAATTGCAGTGATAGATATCTTTTTCTTTAATCTTTCTTATGTTTTTCAAGTATTTTATAATAAACAAGTCCTTTGAACTGCAAGGTTAGAAGTTCAAACACACCAGTCACTCCTTGTTTAAAATTTCCATCGAGTTGATTCTGACTCATAAAGATCCTGTAGGATACAGTGCAATTTCTTAATAGGATTTCCAAGACTGGAGACCTCATGCAGTGCTATATGATAAGCACTAGATTGCTAACTGAAAGGTCAACAATTCAAATCTGCTAGTTGCTCCTTGGAAACCCTATACAGGCTTGCTATGAGTCGAAACATACTCAATGGCACTTAATAACAGTAATCTGCTACAGTTTGTCTTCTGCAGAGTGTCTGGTGGCTTGAACCCCTGACTTCTCCATTAATAGTGAGTGCTTAATGACTGTACTACCAGGCTATAGTTAGATAGAATACAAATTTTACTTTATTATAACAGGAAAGAAGTGGTCAAACTGAAGTGACATATGAAATCTGGGGTAGGTATATTGTTCGTCCTAACGTTCTTGTTGTTAAGTGCCGTTGAGTTGATTCCAACTCATAGTGACCTTGTATATGATTTCCAAAGAACAGATCACGGTGGGTTTAACCACTAACCTTGTGGTTAGCTCATCTTACCAGTACTCCTTGT
>NW_006408590.1:5702748-5705402 GCF_000296735.1 Chrysochloris asiatica | reverse complement strand
ACTCATAGTGACCTTGTATATGATTTCCAAAGAACAGATCACGGTGGGTTTAACCACTAACCTTGTGGTTAGCTCATCTTACCAGTACTCCTTGTTGTTATTGAAGTGTTGTTGAGTTGGTTCCGACTCATAGCATCCCTGTAGAGGGTGTCTGAGGAGCAACAGGTGGATTTGAACTGCTGAACTTGTAGTTCACAGTCTATCTAGTGCTGATCCTAGAGCACCACACCAGGAGTCTTAGTTCCACCGAATAAAAAGTACAGATGAGACACACTCTTAAGGAGACTGCAAAATAAGACTAGGTATCAAACTGACAGAAAATAGATTAATGAACAATTCAATATATTTACCTTTAAAGCTGAACTCCCAAAGGCATGAGCTAAACTGACAATATGTTCAGTATCTTAAAACAGAGTCTGAGGAATTTCAAAATTTAGATGGAGAAGATGCTAAGTCTAAAGCTCTTCTTTCTTAGAAAGGGAGTTGCATGTAGAAGTTTATCTTTAGTAGCTGAGCTTTGCAAAATCAGGTCTGGTTGGAATATAAGCACTGGCTCCCAGTTGGGCCTGTTTGTTGCCCTGGATGTGCTGTGGAAGCCAGGTGTTCTTTAGAGTAACTTTGTTTCCCCTGAATATCTATGTCTACATCCATTTACATTTTTCTGCTTAACGAGGGTATGTTTGCAAATATGTCTTTCTTATTCATCTACTCACAGATCACCTGAAAAAGTCTGCCAATAGTAAAATTTTATTAGGCTAGATGTGCTACTCTAATTCAACCAGCAGATTATGTAACCTTCATGTAATTGCCGAGGAGGGGAAAGTGTGTGTTCAATGTCAAGGATTCAGAGAAAGGAAGGAGACTGGTTTCATGTGAATGCCTTGCAGCTGCCTAAACAGAAGGAAGCGATTATGAATCTCAGGTGGGGAGCCAAAAATTCAAAACTCCTAGAGGTGGGATAGATGGGGGAAAGATTGAGGATCATGACGAGTGCATTAAAATGAGATATATTTTCGATAACCTCATATACACGTGAAAGTTGGACAGTGAATAAGGAAGACCATATAAAAATCGATGCATTTGAGTTATGGTGTTGGAGGAGAATATTAAAAAGTACCATGGACTGCCAAAAGAACAAACCAGTCTGTGTTAGAAGAAGTACAGCCAGAGTGTTCCTAGGAAGCCAGGATGGTCAGACTTCATCTCTCAGAAGGGACCAGTCCCTGGAGAAGGACATCATGCTTGATAAAGTGGAGGGTCAGAGAAAAAGAGGAAGCCCCTCAACGAGATGGACTGGTACAGTGCCAGCAGCAGTGGACTCAAATGTAGCAAAGATTGTGAAGTTGCCACAGGACTGGGCAGTGCTTTGTTCTGTTGTTATGAGTTGAATACTACTAGTCTACCTTTTCTATAAACGATGGAACTGAAGCTTAGGAAGGATAAGTTTGCTGTCCACTAATAGATGACAAATGGCAGACTAAGCATTAAATCTCACATTTCTCACTACAAAGAGTTACAATTAACCAGCACCATAAACTATTGCCTATTGTTCAAAATCATTACACTGTGTATTTAAGAAAGATTGAAATCAAGTGAGTGTCCTGGCATTTCATTTGAATGGTCACTATGCATGGCCCTGAAGGGCCACTAGAATAACTGGCCCATTGATAATGTCCTCTAACTGCCCTTCTCTGACCAGAGCACATTATAGGCCTGGCCTTAATTCAGCATGTGCAATAACAGGGGGCAGGGTTAGGGCTACAGCAATGGATAATAGCCCTGAGGTCAGAGCCAGTCCAAGATGAACATGAGAAGTAAAAGATCTGGCTTCATAAAACTTGCAGCTTCATTGTTCTACTTTTGCTTTTCCATCTCCCAGTTACTTCTCAAGCTTAAAAAAAAAAAAAAAAAAAAAGATTATTTGATTATTTAACATACATGCCGATTATAATGTCCTTAAATAAAGAATCTAAGTCTTCACATGAAATATTTATAACTGAAAACCTTCATACCTTCATATCTTGGGTCATCTAATTCATGCCACAGGAAAAAACTACAAGTAGGGAAGTTTGGGCACCACTCTCTGATTAGGGAATGCAAGGGTTACTCAAGTTGTTTGAAATAATAGCACTAACTCTATCTACACACAGGATGGATCTGAACAGGTGTGAACACTTTGGACTTGCAAATGGTCATTGCTAAACAAAGCAACTCTTACAGGTACACATCCATTTAATGAAAGAAGAACACAATTTTGTCCTTTTTTTTGTGGGTGGTGGTGGAGCTCAGACTGAGGAATGATAGGGAATTTTTACCACATCCTGTGAAAAGGCAAAATAGCCAGGTAATTTTCCATAAAAGTACCACTGATAAACTACCAAAAGTAGCTCTTACCAGCCAAAAAGCACTCAGAACATCAGTGTGTCTATCTATACTGGTGGTCTCCTCTTTTCCAGCTCCATCCATCCTCCATCCACTGGCAAGACAAATTGTCTTATCTCTATGTCCTACAGACCTGTTCTGCATTTGCTAGACTGAATCTGAAACCGTTCTATTCATAGGTGAAACTACCTGGAACTATATGAGAAAAGTCAAATCTCATCAACCGTCTCTAAGTATATTAGGAGAATGTTGTTGTTGTTGTTGTCAGGTGC
>NW_006408590.1:5697472-5698873 GCF_000296735.1 Chrysochloris asiatica | reverse complement strand
ATTCCAACCCTTAGTGACCCTGTATAGGGTTTCCAAGGAGCAGCTGGTGAGCTTGAACTGCCGATCTTGCAGTTCAAACGGCTTTGCAGTCTGGTGCATTAACTCACAGTGCCACACCAGGACTCCATATATACATATTTGTTGTTGTTGTGTGCTGTGGAGTCGGTTCCGACTCATTGCTACCCTGTACAGGGTTTCCAAGGCTGTAAATCTTTATGGGAGCAGAAATCCTCATCATTCTCCCATGGAACAGCTGGCAGTTTCGAACTGATGACCCTGAGGTTAGCAGTCTGATTTGTAACCACTACACTACTATACACACATACAAATATATATAAAGATGAGGCTTTCTGCTCCCATCAAGATTTACAGTACAGCCTCAGAAACGGTCACTATGAGTTGGAACCAAGTCCATGACACATAACAGCAACATATAGATATGGATATACATATAGATATATAGATATATAGATATACAGATATATAGAGAGAGACAGTCCTGGTGTGGTGCTGTGGGTTAATGAGCCAGACCGCAAAGTCGTTTGAATCTCAAGGTGGGTGGTTCAAGCTCACCAGCTGTTCTTTGGAAACCCTATACTGGGTCACTATGGGTCGGAATCGACTCGACGGCACTTAACAACAACAACTGTGGCACTTTAGGACAAACACAGGACTGTTAACTGCAAGGGTAGTGGTTCAAACCCAACAGTTGCTACTCAGAAACCCTATACAGGGTCAGTGTGAGTTGGTTCTTACTCAATAGCATTTTCCAGCAACAACAACAAGGTGGAAAGGAAGAGTCTCCTGAGATGGTTTCATGTGAGTGCAGTCTTTTAGTTCCCAAATACTATCCCTCTTGCTTGTATGCAGAGAATATATATCCCCATCATGTGATGTGTAGTGGCTTCAGTAGGAGGAGTTTTCTTGCTTACGACGTTAATATCAAGCTTGTGTATGTGATATACTTTGACCAATGAAATGTGACCAGAAAGAACAATGTTTTACCTCCACAGGGAAACTCTGAAAACCACTTCTTGCTTTTGATAGTTCGTTGTTGTTGTTCTTGTTAGGTGCCATCAAGTAGGTACTAAACCATACCAACCTTATGCACAGCAGAACAAAACACTGCCTGATCCTAAGCCAACCTCACTATTGTTGCCACGCTTGAGTCCATTGATGCTGCCACCTGACCATTTCATCTCGGTGGGGGTCTTCCTCTTTTTCTCTGACCCTCCACCTTACCAAACATGATATCCCTACTCCAGCGACTGCTCCCTCCTGACAATATGTCCAAAGTATGAGAGACAAAGTTTGGCCATCTTGGCCTCCAAGAAGCACTCTAGCTGTACTTCTTCCAAAATGGATCTATTGGTTCTTTTGGCAGCCCATGGCACTTTCAAT
>NW_006408590.1:5672129-5696197 GCF_000296735.1 Chrysochloris asiatica | reverse complement strand
TGCATCATTCAATAATTTGCCCAGAGAATCTTTCAATAATGAAAGTCGAGGCTTGAATTTTTTCTTCAGTTCCCCCAGCTTGAGAAATGCTGAGCGTGGTCTTCCTTTTTCAGTTGTTGTGTTTTTCTCTGCCATGAATTTGGCATGTCCCAGATGGAGGTTGCTCCTCAAGCCTGAATTCTAGACTAAAGAAGAATATGTGAGGATCAGAGAGACACAGATGACTCAGTCAGTGGAGGGAATTGCGAGATGAGTGAAAAAGAAAGCATCATTGTTGTGAGATAAAGTATAACTTGGCAAAAGTTGATTAAACACTGCTGAACAAATGAGAAAAAGACAGTTTTGAAAAGACAAGGAGAAGACTCACTGTGTATGTGTGTGTATAACTGGGAATTGATTTGGCATGTTCAGAAATAGAAATTTTGTGATGGCACAAAATTGGAGATAACATAGGGGAGCTAAGAATGGAGCAGATTCTGTAAATGTGTCGGCTGTAGTAGACTGGAGCTCTGGTGGTGTAGTGGGTTCCATGTTGGGCTGCTAACTACAAACAAGGTCAGTTGTTTGAATCCACCAGCCACTCAGTGGGAGAAAGATGAGGCTTTCTTCTCCTATAAAGATTTACAGCCTCAGAAACCCTATACAGGGTCCCTATGAGTCAGAACTGACTAGATGACACCCAACAACCGCCACTAGTAGAGTCTGAAGTGGTGCTGTAGGATAAGCATTAGACAACTAACCATAAGGTCAGTGGTTCAAACGCACCCGCCCCGCCTTGGAAACCCTATACAGGGTCTCTATGAGTCAGAACCTACTCAACAACACTTAACAACAACAAGAAATAGAGTCTGGACTATGTAAACATTTCAAAAATCTTTTAAAAGGGTACATCCAAACCTCATTAAAATAACTGCTACATATCAGATATATTACTTTTAAACTTATTTTTTATTCATTTCAGACTTAAAGAATAGTTGCAGAAATAGTGTAGAGAGTTTTCATACAGATCTTACCCAATTTTTCCTATCAACATGTGACATTACCATAGTACAATGACAAGAACTTGGTTTATCACTATTTACAAAACTATAGATCTTATTTGTATGATTGGTTTTCCTACTAATTTTTGTTGTTGTTGTTCTGGGATCTTACCCAGAATCTCACTTAGGATACCACATTGCATTTAATTGTTACTTAATATCCTGTAGTCAAGTTTTTCCTTGTCTTTCATGACCTTGACATTTTGAAGAGTGCTGATCCGATATTTTGTTGAATATCCCTCCAAGTGGACTTGTTGGATGTTTTCTCATGATTGGAATGAGGTTATGCATTTTTGCCAAGAATACTTCAGAAATGATGTATCCTTCTCAGAGCATCACATCACATCACATGATATTGATATATCTTATTGCTGGTGATACTGACCTTGACCATTTGGTTATCTTAGGTATCTGCAAGGTTTCACCACTTTATTTACTTTTATTGTTAGTAAGTATCTTAAGGAACATACTTTGACACTATGAAAATTCTTTTTCTCCTTGAGGTTAGGAGTCCAATCCTACATCTTTGTAACATTGTCTGAGAAGGGCAGAGGCCAAACCAAGTGGGTGAGGGCCATATGGGTCTGCCTGCAGATATGGCTGAAAAAAGGCTGTCCTGACCAAAGCCCTCTTTCTCCTCAAAGTTTTGCTAGCTTTAGCATGCATCTGTGGATCCTGTATCATTTACATGATGCTTGCTTAGTTTCTATTCCTATTACCTTTTTCAGTAATTAATTGTAATTCTACAATAAGGAAAATCTCTTCTTCATTTTTAATTTAATCAATCATTTCTTTATATCAGTGTGAATTCATGGCTATTACTCTTGATCCAGTTTGTTTTAACACACACATATACACTCATCTGTAGTCCCTTATCTATTTGTACATACATATATATATAGTTAAGTGCTGTCAAGTTGGTTCCAACTCATATTGGCACTGTATAGGGTTTCCAAAGAGCAGTTGGAGGGTTTGAACTGCCAACTTTGTGGTTATCAGCTAAAATCCACCAGCCACTACTTGGAAATCCTATATAGGATTGCTATGAGTTGGAATTGACTCAAAGCTACTTAACCACAACATAAATACTCAAGGAGTCCTGCTGTGGCACTGTGGATTTGAGCTGAGAACTTTGTGGTTAACAGTCCAACCCCACATCTTTGTAACATTGCCTGAGAAGGGCAGAGTCCAAAACAAGAGAGTGAAAGCCAGATGAGTCTGTCTGCAGGCAGAGCTGAGAAAAGGCTGTTCTGACCATAGAACTGTACCCGGAGCCTTTCTGATCCTGACTTGTAACCTGTTAGCTTACATAATAAACCTCATAATCCTGAGTATTGTCTCTGATTTCTGTGTATTCATTGCAATAAATTATCAAACTTGCTGACAAGTAGAGAGTGCTAGGGGATGGATACTTGCTGTCAGAATTGGTAAAGAATGTTGGAGGGTGGAGCTAAGTCAAATGTTGCCTCATAGGGATTAGCTTTAGGCTGATGCTGAGTTTAATACTCCTTCCCTCTTGTGTAGTCCAAAGAGGTCAGATGCTGGCCTCCATGCCCCTTATTCATTTGTACCATAGTTGGATCACTGTGAGTGTTCACACCATTTTGGGTTTCTTCCATATCTTGATAGATTTAAATTGCTGATTTGGGGCATATGGGGAGGATAGGACAAACATGACTATGGTCACTCTCTTCTCACTCTTGCTACCCTATTCCCATTTTCCTTTCTTTCCCATATATCCACATTAGATAACTAATCTCCTTAGTTTCTGCTTTGCTTTTTCAATGTTATACTGACAAAGATCAAAGACAAGTCTTCAATATGGGTTGTACTTCAATGTAAAGGAAACACTACTGGACCAATAAATAACATCATGACAAATGGATTAAAGATTGAAGTTGTCAAAGACTTCATTTTGCTAGGATCCACTATCAACACTTATGGAAGCAGCAGTCAAGAAATCAAATGAATTGTTGCAGTGGGCAAATCTGCTGCACAAGACCTCTTCAATTTTTTCAATAGCAAAGTTTGAGTTGTTGTTGTTGTTGTCAGGTGCCATTGAGTCGGAACTCACTCATGACTCATAGCGACTCCATGCACAGCAGAATGAAACAATGTCCGATCCTGGGCCAACCTCACTACCGCTGCCACACTTGAGTCCATCAATGCTGCCACCTGGCTGATCCATCTCGTTGGGGGTCTTCCTCTTTTTCTCTGACCCTCCATCTTACCCAGCATGACATCCTTCTCCAGCGACTGTTTCCTCCTGACAATATGTCCTAAGTATGAGAGATGAAGCTTAGCCATCTTGGCCTCCAAGGAGCACTCTGGTTGCACTTCTTCCAAAACAGATCTATTGGTTCTTTTGGCAGTCCATGGCACTTTCAGTATTCTCCTCCAACACCACAACTGAAAGGCATCAATTCTTCTATGATCTTCCTTATTCACAGTCCAGCTTTCGCATCCATATGAGGTTATTGAAAATACCATTGCTTGGGTCAGGCACACCTTAGTCCTCAAGCTGATATCAAACAATACCTTAGTTTGAGTACTAAGGTATTTTTACCAAGTCATGGTATATTCAGTAGCCTCATATGCATGTGAAAGTGAGACAAGGACTAAGGAAGGCCTTAGAAGAATTGTTGCATTTGTGTTAGGGTGTTGGAAAAGAATATTAAAATTACAAAGGACTACCAGAAGAACAAACAAATCTGGAAAAGGTACAACCAGAATGCTCCTTAGAAGCAAGGATAGTGAGACTTCATCTGTCATATGTCAGACATAGTATCAGAGGGACCATTCCCTAGAGAAGGACATCATGCTTGGTAAAGAAAAAGTGGAAGATCCCCAATGAGATGGATTTGCGCAGTGACAGCAGCAATGGGCTCAAGAGTAACAATTGTGAGGGTGGCACAGGATAAGGCAGTGTTTCATTCTAATATGCATAAGGTCTCTATGAGTTGAAACTGACCTCACGGCAGCTAACAACAAAAACATGTTTCTCCTACACAAATGTGTTGATAGATGTATATTTTCTCATATCTTCTTTCTTACATTAAGGGTTGCATACTATAATACATTTTTGTGTTTAGGTTTTTTTATTTAACAGTACAAGGGGGCTTCAAAGAGTTCATAGAAAATGGAACTAAAAGATAATGGAAGTTTTCCCTGAACTTTTTAAAGCCCTTCATATGTCTTAATAATTAATAGTGTATCTAATTGGCTGATCTTTTTATTCTGCCTAACGCCACAATTTAAATGTGTGGCAGCTTTGAATTGGAGAAATAATAAATTTCAGTATGTTGTTGTTGTTAAGTGCCATTGCGTCAGTTCCTACCCATAGGGACCCTGTATAGGATTTCTGAGGAGCAGCTAGTGGGTTTGAACCACCTACATTGCAGTTCAAATGATCTTGCAATCTAGTGCATTACCCTGAAGCACCACACCAGGACTCCAATCTCAGTATAGTGTGTTCTTTAGAGCACACTGTTTAAATTTAAACCTTTAAAATGTTTCTGTTTGCATTCATTTGTTTTTCTGGCAGAGGAGCAAATATTTTAGACCAGACCACAGATTTATGTATTCTGGGCAATGTTCATCATTGTCAAGATCAGCTTTCCTTGAAGGTCAGCAGGCCTGACATCTGACATGAAGTCAAGCAAATTGTCTCTCCATTTCCGCAGTTGGAAACTATGCACACTGATGGAAAAACTGGAAATGACTGACTGTTTGATTTGGATAACTTACTCAAGTGAGAGGGAGTCAAGCAAGTGTTCTGCCTGAATAATGGCTGCAAATCTGGCTCTTGAGTCTATCTTGTAAGTGTACCTACTTGACTTTGACTCAAGTCTAGATATATAAACCAAATATCTTTGTTTTGGCTTCTCTTGAGTCACATCAATCTACACTTTATCAAGAGCATGACTTTTGGAAGAACAAAGAAACAATTGAGCATCTAAATCCAGCTGTTAATTCTGGAATTTGGGGGATGTCAGCAAAAAAGAGTCAGAATTGTTTGTTCAATGGACTTTCTCTAGTAATTTTTGTGGTTAGTAGTAATTTGAGTTAAAGGAGTTGTCCTTTCCATTGTCAATATGAAGAATGTGTACCTTCAAATGCTAACTTTTAAATTTATGATTTTCCAAATTTCACTTCTACAAAATAAAAGTAGATTAGCAATGAACAGTTTAAGAACTTTATTTGTTTGAATACTTCATATATATTTGTTGTTGCTGTTGTTGTTGTTAAGGGCCATTGAGTTGGTTCCAACTCATAGCGATCCTGTATAGGAGTTCTGAGAAGTGGCTGGGGAGCTTGAATCATCAACCTTGCAGTTCAAACCGACCTCATAGTCCACTGCATTAACCCACAGCACCACACCAGGGCATCATATATACATATATGTTGTTGTTGTTGTTAAGTACTGTCAAGTCGGTTCTGACCCATAGGATTTCCAAAGAGCAGCTGGTGAGCTTAAACCACCAACCTTAAGGTTCAAGCTGACTTTTTCATTCAGCACATTAACCCACAGTGCCATGCCAGGACTCCATACACACACACACATACACACACACACACACACACACACACACATAGATAGATACATGTCAGTTAAGGAGGTTGTTTTCTGTGTTTATAATATAATACTTCAAAATGCAGGTTAGTAGTGGATCTGTAGTGAAAAGACTATTAGCTTTCAAATTACATCTTCATGAAGAAAGAAAAAGCTGATTTTATTTTATTTAAAAGTTAAAAGTTCTCAGCAAATCTGGAAATTCTATATATCCTTGTCCACCTCCATAAGAAATGGAAGAAATTGTCCATATCCTTAAGGCAAGAGTACTGGGAACTAAAGAAATAAGTTTACCAGGTGATTACCTCACCTCTCTACCTGGCAAATGCCTTGGTATGTTCAAAGTTTCTAAACCTATTTTAAGATACTGTTATATAGCTCTCGAACTCACCATCTTGAAACATTAAAAGGACAATTGTCCAGACACCATACCTAGACTCTTTGACCCAATTGGGATCTGGAATGCATTTTTAACAGATAGTAATAGTTAAGACTAAGGAACTCTGGTAGCGTAGTGGTTATGAATCGGGCTGCGAACCTTAAGGTTAGCGGTTTGAAACTACCAGCTGCTCCACGGGAGAAAGATGAGGCTTTCTACTCCCATAAAGATTTACACCCTCGGAAACCCTGTGCAGGGTCGCTATGGGTCAGAACTGACTTAACAACAACAACAAATAGTTAAGACTGGAGCTCTAGTGGTGCAGTTGTTAAGTGCTCAACTTGTCAACAATTCGAATCCACCAGCCACTCTGAGAGAAAGATGTTGGAATCTGCTTCTGTAAAGATTGTGGTTGTTGTTATGTGCCGTGGAGTTGGTTCCAACTCATAGCGACTGCATAGGGTTTCCAAGGCTGTAAATCTTTATGGGATCAGAAAGCCTCATCTTTCTCCTGTGGAACAGCTGGTTGTTTCAAACTGCTGCCCTTAAGGTTCGCAGCCCAATTCATAACCACTACGCTACCAGCATCCTTGGAAATCCTGCACTACGTGTTGCTATGAGTTGGAATTGAGTCAACAGCAACAGGTTTGGTTTTGCTTTGTTTTGTTGTTGTTGTTTTTAATAATTAAGAAACACTGTCCTAGATTGGAAGGAGTGAACAAGATTATCTAATCCAAATAAATCATTTTACAATTTTACATTTTACAAATGAAGACACAAATGAAGATTTTACAAATGAAGAAGGTAAGAGGTCAAGACAGAAGTCATCCTCTAATGCATGTTTAGTTATTCAACTCAAAAAATATTTTAGGGGAATACAGAGTCCTGGTATGGTGCTGTGGGTTAATTCTTTGGACTGCAAGCTCAGTTTAACCCCAAGGTCAGCAGTTCAAGCTCGCCAGTCTCTCCTTAGAAGCCCTAAACAGGGTTGCTATGGAGTTGGAACTAACTCAACAGCACTTAAAAATAACAATAATCAATACACTATGTATTGGGAATACAGTGGCAAACAAGACAAATAGTGTGCTTTGTCAGTATGCTGTAGATGGAAGATAGGGCTAATGGCAGAAATAGAATAATGAGAACTGGGTCAAGTCCAAAATCAGTGTTGCTGCCATTATACTGTAGCACTTTAACCTTAGAGTATCATTCTAATCCCCAAACTGAGAAAGATATAACATTACAAAAATATTGGAGGGTGGGGACAGGAGAATTAGCATACAGATGGACTTTATTATGAGATGGTCCTTGCAGTTTACTTTTAATTTTTATAAATAATTATAAATCATATAAGTAAAATTACAATTTCTGTATCCTGAAGAACAGTGCTCCCCGGAAACCCTATACAGGGTTGCTATGAGTCAGAACAGACTCAACAGGAATTAATAACAAAGAAGAAATAGGGTATATCTTTCAAATGTTTCCTGTGTTCTTGGAAGTTTTATTACATTTCTAATAGTTATAATTCCTGTCATTCCCACCCCTGGAATGTTTGGGGGTTACACTGAAATTTTGGAGACTGAGAAGCATTCACCCTTGCTGTTGTTAGGTATCTTTGAGTCGGTTCTGACTCATAGTAAACCTGTATAGGGTTTCCAAGGCTGTACATCTTTATGAGATTGGAAATCCTCAGCTTTCCTCTGCGGAGGGACTGGTAAATTAAAACTGGTAGATTCATAATCAATTATGCTACCAGGGCTTCTATTTACCCCTTATGCATAACTAATTTCTAAAAATCCACACTGGAGCTGAGCTAACAGGAGCCCTAAGCATCATCAAGCTTAATCATTTGCTTATGTTGAGTAAAGTTAAGCCCATCTGCAGTCAAACTTACCTATAAATAGTTTTGTTTCATTTTGCCTTCAGAGTAGTAGGGAATGCACATATTCACACCAAACAAAGTTCTTTCTTATTTTCCCTTGGAAGTTGGTTTGGCTCATGTATTCTATATGGGCTTTAAAAGTTTAACAGTGAAGCAAATCTTAAGGTGAAGATTATGGGATGTAACCTCTGCAGGAGTCCTGGTGGCACAGTGGTTCAGTGTTTAGCTACTAACTAGTTACTCTGTGGGATGACAGATGTGGCAGTCTGCTTCTTTAAATATTTACAGCTTGGAAACCCTATAGGACAGTTCTGTGAACTGTAATCAACTTGATTCAACTGCAATTAAGAATTTTATTAAATCATTAGTTATTTTTTGTTTTTAATTTTTTATTGTGAATTGAGTAAAACTTTACAGACCAGATCATTAGTTTTACATTCAACAAGTCATATACTTTGCTTCATTACAATGATTGCAATCCCCTCCGTGCACCATTAGTCAATTATCTTTACCTCTATTCACTTTAACTCTTACATCCCTCTCTGTGTTTCCTGCTACCTTCATCTTTCCTCTGGCAATCTCCCTCTTGTATATTACCTGCCCCTATACCCAAGGTTGGTGGTTCAAGCTCACCAGCTGCTCCTCGGAAAACCTATACAGGGTCGCTATGGGTCGGAACCAACTCGATGGCACTTAACAATAACAACATACCCATGATAAAGAAGCTCTAGTAGCGTAGTGGTTACGAATTGGGCTGTAAACCGCAAGGTCAGCAATTCAAAACTGCCAGTTGTTACACGGGAGAAAGATGAGGCTTTCTGCTCCTGTAAAGATTTACAGCCTCGGAAATCCTGTACAGGGTCTCTATGGGTCGGAATCTACTCAACAGCACTTAACAACAACAACAACAACATACCCATGATAACATATGTCTATCCTCTAGCCTGAGAAACTCTAGGTGGGGGGTTCCTGTCAGCTAAGATACTCACGAGGTGGATGTGGGAGGGAGTCCCTGGCCCTATATGGAGGTTCTATAGACCTAGGTTTTATCTGTGTTCAGGGCACTCTATTCAGAAGTGTTATTTGTGGAGGCCTTTGCTAGGCTGAATTCAGTGTGTGTTAGAACCACAGGGCACTGGGGGCATGGTGGCTGGTTATGAGGCTTTCTGTTAGACTAATGCCAGCCTGGTAGCTCTGTGGGTTTTGTAGGTCTGGAGCCAAGCTAGTCAGAATCCTGGCACTTTAACTGATCAGTTTTAACATCTCCCATTTAATGTATAGATTTCATTATAGGCTTACAGTGAGTATTTCTCAAGTCTAATATTACTAGTGTTAACTTTAATTTTCATATTAGCTTAATGTTGTTGTTAAATGCCCTCAAGTCAGTTCCAACTTACTGTGATCCTCTACAGAACTTCTGAGGCTGTAAATCTTTGCAGGAGCAGAAAGCCTCATCTTTCTCCCATGGAGCACCATGGTGGGCTCAAACTGCCAACTTGTGGCTCACAAACCAGTATTTATCCTACAAAATCACCCCATTACCATTAACAATTTTTGTTGTTGCTGTTTAGTGCCATCGAGTCAATTCCAACCAATAGAGATCCGGTATAGGGTTTCTAAGGAGCAGCTGGTGAGCTTGAACTGCCAACCTTGCAGGTCAAATGTCTTTGCAGTCTGGTGCATTAACCCACAGTGTAACACCAGGACTCCACCATTAACAATAGATAATATATTAAAATGAATTACAAATTTCTTGGCTCTTAACATTAAGATTGTCAGCTATCTTTAAATGGAATTTGTGTGCTATTTTATACAAAATTTTAAAAGATCCTAGAGGCATGAGAAATTATTCCATCAGATAACATAATGTTTGCATACATATTCAGAGCTTCTTAACCTTGCAAGTCTGTTAAAAGTGGTATGGAAATCACTCATGAACAGGTTTTCTCATTAGATTTTTGACAACTTTGCATCAGTCCCAGCCAGAACCCTGAAGAGCAAAAGACAAAATTAGAATGTATTTATCTGAACATTTCAGAATCCCCATTTAGTTTCTTTCTAAAAATTAGAGAAGGATCATGAGATATTTTTCAATTTTTTTTCTATAGAAATCTTTCAGAATCCAAATTCATTTTGAAGAAAAAAATAATTTGCCATCTCCAAAGGTACTATACTTGTATAATGACTGTATAGAAAAGTTTTGTTTGGGTTTCAGATCTAGAAAACAATCTTACTAAACACAAGGCCAATTTAAAGATCCAAGTGCAACTTAAAGATCCCATGGCAATTTTCAAAAGTAACAAAATCCTGGCCTATATCAATAAAACTGTTTCTAATTTCAATAGCCCTGCTTGAGCTACTATCAAGAGCATGAAGGCTTCTCCATTACCATACATAGTTTATTAATACCAGTGCTTAACTCATAACTTTACAGAGTACTTTAAAGTACTTAAAAATATTCCAGTATGAAAATTGCTATTTAACAATGATCTTGTGCTGTTTTGCACCACATCAGGATAACCTACCTAACCCACCTGAAAGAACACTAATGATGTCTAGACCCAAGCTTTTACAAAAGCCTTCTTTTTCCTGTACCAATTCCTAATAAAGCACACTGTGCAATGTAGATTGCTTCTGATCAATATCTTCTTAATGTGCTATAATTTATACTTTTTAAAAATAACAATGAATGATATAAGTTCTCTCCTCTATTGTTATCATTTTAAGATCAGAACACACATTCAGTTTAGCTCCCTGATGTGTATCATTCTACCTGTAAAAAGTAGATCTTTAATAAATATTTAGTCCCTCAGTGGTACAAATGGTTAATGAGCTAAGCTGCTATCCAAAAGATTGGAGGCTCAAGGCCACCCATAGGCACCTCAGAAGAAAGACATGGTGATCTACTTACCAAAAAATTCAGCTACTGAAAATCATATGGAGCATAGCTCTTCTCTAACACATGTGGGGTCTCCAACAATAGGTGTTAACACGATGACAACTGGTTTTACTATCTAGCAAAAACATTGTCATTCATGTACTGATTCTTTCAAACTTCTGTTCATCCATCTCGGTTTTTATATATGATCTTTAAGAGCCAAGCACTAAGTATAAAGAAAAATATGATGGTGGTGATATATAATGTGGAGTTTGTTCCGACTCATAGCCTTGTCTTTCTCCCATGGAACTGCCAGTAGTTTTGAACGGCTGACCTTGAGGTTATCAGCCAACTCATAACCACTATGCTACTAGAGCACCTTAAAGAAATAAATAAGTACTTGTAAATATAAAGATAAATAGGGAAATAATAGATATTAATATAAAGATATATAGATACACATAAATATATCTACATTATCTACATATCCTTATAATATATTATATTTGTCATATATATATGATATGGAGCACAGTGGTGCTGTAGGATAAACATTACACTGCTAACCACAAGGCTGGTAGTTCGAGCCCAATAGTCATTCTGTAGGAGAAAGATGAGGCTTTCTGCTCTCATAAATATTTACTGCCTGTGAAACCCTACACAGAGTCCTTTTGAGTTGGAACCACCAACACAATGGCATTGAGTGACAGCAACATAGAAAGAAAGAGAGAGAGAGAGATAATGTTGTTAAGTGCTGTCGAGCCAATTCTGACTCATAGTAACCCTGTAGGGGATTTCCGAGGAGCAACTGGTGGGTTTGAACTGCAGATCTTGAAACTTAAACTGACCCTGCGGTCCAGTGCATTATCCTTCAGCACCACACCAGGACTCCAGATAGGTAGATACATTCTAACCATAAAAGCTCTTGGATAATGTTGGAAAACAATCAAAAAAGACAATGCAGTCCAATCAAATTCCTAAAAATACTAAGAGGAAAAACTGGAAGTCCAGAGATTTCCTGAATAAGACACCATATGTGGGCATTTGTCATTGTTGTTGCTTGGTACTGTCAAAGTGATTCCAACTCAAAGCAACCCTGTATACAAAATGAAATACTGCCTAGTCATGCACCATCCTCACAATTGTTTCCATTGTTAGCTCATTGTTGCTGCCACTGTATCAGTCCTTCTCATTGAGAGCCTTCTTCTTTTTTTCGTTGACCCTCTACTTTACTAAGCATGATGTAACTTCTCCTAAAACTGGGTCTCCCTTTATATTATTGCTCATGTATGTGAAACAAAGTATCGCCATCCTCGCTTCTAAGAAGCATTCTGGCTGTACTTCTTCTAAAACAGATTTGCTCATCCTTCTGTAAATTCATGATATATTTAATAATCTTTACTTGCACCATAATTTAAAGGCATCAATTTTTTTCTTTCTTCTTTATTCATTTTCCTGCTTTTACATGCACATGAGACATGAACATACCCTAGGTCAGGCTTGGATCAAGCACGTCTTTGTCCTTGGAAAAATAAAGTGACATCTTTGCTTTATAACTTTAAATAGATCTTTTATAGCAGATTTTCCCAATGTAATATGTGGTTTGTTTTCTTGAGTACCGCTTTCATTGGTTTTGATTGTGGGTCCAAGTAAAATGAAATCCTTAACGACTTAAGTCTTTGGTGTTAATCAGGATGTTGTTCATTGATCCAATTATGAAGATTTTTGTTTTATGTTGAGGTGTCCTTGATAGTCATCAATACACGCTTCAAGTCTTCTTCACTTACAGCAAATAAGGTTATATCATTTATGTATCATTTACACATATTTGCATAAATTAATGAGTCTTCTTCCATTCCTGATGACACATTCTTCTTTATGTAGTCCAATTTCGCAGATTATTTGATCAGCATACACAATGAATAAGCATGGTGAAAGCATACAACATTGACACACACCTTTCCTGATTTTAAGTCATGTAGTATCCCCTTGTTCTTTTCAGATGGCTGCCTCTTAGTCTACAGGTTCCACACTGAATGCCTATTCTTCACAATATTACCCATAGTTTGTTATGATCCACAGAGCCTTAATGTCTTTGCATAGTCAATGAAACACAGATAAACACCTTTCTTGCATTCTATGCTTTCAGCCAAGCCATTTAATATCAGTAGTGATATCACCACTGTTACATCCTCTTTGGAATCTGGCTTGAATTTCTGGCAGCTCCCAGTGGATGTACTTGAGCAACAGTTTTTGAGCTATCATCAGCATAATATTACTTGTATGTGAGATTAATGATATTGTTGGATAATTCCCACATTTTACTGGATCACCCTTCTTTGTAATGAAAATGAGTGTGAATCATTTTCAGTAGGTTGACCAGGTAGCTACCTTCCAAAAATCTTGTTATAGGGAAACAAGTATTTCTAGTACTGTGTTTCCTTATTGACTATTTACTTTGAATAGAATATTTCATATTCTACCAATTCCCAGAGCCTTGTTTTTTCCCTGATGCCTTCAGTACAATTTGGACTTCATCCTTCAGTACGATTGGTTCTTGATTATATGTTGCCTCCTAAAATGGTCAAATACTGATCAATCCGTTATTTTTGGCGCGGTGCCTCTGTATATTGCTTTCATCCCCTTTTGATGCCGGATGTTTGTATGTCACCGAATCATTCCAACTCATAGCAACCCTATCTAGGGCTTCTGAGACTGTAAATCTTTACAGGAGCAGAAAGACTTGTTTTTCTTCTACGGAGTGACTGGTAGATTCAAACTACTCACCTTGTGGTAAGCAGCCCAGCTTGTAATTCACTATACTACCAGTGCCCCTCGTTGTTGTTGTTAAGTGTCACTGAGTCAGTTCTTACTCATAGCAACCTTGTAAAGGGTTTCCAAAGAACAGCTGGTGAGGCTGAACCACCGACCCTGAGGTTCAAGCCAACCTTGCGCTCCAGTGCTTTATCCTATAGTGCCACACCAGGACTCCACCAGGGCTTAAGGACCAGTAATTAGTAGCACCTGCCCACCCCCCATCTGCCAGTTTGTCATACTATGGCGACTTGAATGCTGGTGAGCTGCTGGAAGCTAGCCCACCAATATTTCATAGACCCCAAGTGTTACTCATGGTGGAGCTGTTTTAGCAGAGGTTCCAGACTCAGACAGCCTAAAAGAAAGACCTGGAGATCTACTTCTGAAAATTAGTCAATAAAATCCAATTGTTCACAACATAATATTAACCAGTACTTACTTGAGGCTTTCTGCTCCTGTAAAGATTTATAGCCTTGGAAACCCCATACAGGGTCGCTATGAGTCGAAATGACTCGACGGCACATAACCACCATCACCACTTGCTTATTAACCCACTCCTTGCTAATTGACATGATTATGATATTAGAAGAGTAGATTTTTCACTATTATTGTAGACGTTAAGTGTTGACTAACAAAATAGGTGGTAAGTGAGGTGTCGTTGTACAGCAATGGAAGATGCGCCCCTAAGTTGGAAAGCCCTACACTAGCCACAACAATTGAGTTCAGCATATTAAGGATCATGAAGACAGTGTGGAATCTGACAACATTTCATTCTGTTAAATAACAGCTGACTCAATGGTAAATGATAACAAATAGTAGCAAGGCAAAAGAAAGAATATCCCAAACGGAAAAAAGAGAATAAGCAAAGTCTGTCTGGAATGGCCTGTTTATAGAATTGAACATATTTGGTTTGACCAGGAGGTCCCCAAGTAGTGCAAATGGATGGCAATCAGCTGCTTACACCAAGATTGGTGATCCAAACCCAACCAGCTGTGCATCAGAAGAAAGGCCTTACATTTACTTCCATAAAAGTTAGAGCTAAGAAAACATGTGGAGCTCAGTTCTACTCTGTAACGTATGGGGTCTGCATGAGTTGGAATTGACTCCAGAATAGGGGTGTTGTTTTTTGTTTTGTTCTAATATGACTAGTCCTGGTGTGGTACTATAGGATAAACACCTGACTGTTAGTCAAAAGGTCAGCAGTTCAAACCTACCAGTCCATCCTCCAAAACCCTATACAGAGTTGCTATGAGTTGGAACTTGGTCTATAGCACTTAACAACAACAACAAATATAACCAGAACATTTGTTCTCAATGGGAGCAGGACTGCCCCCTAGCAGATGTTTTGAAAACCCCCTGGTTATATTTTTCTTTGTCCCAGTGACTGCAACATTGCAAATGCATGTAAAAGCTGGGTAATGAATAAGGAAGACCTGAGAAGAATGGTTGCATTTGAATTATGGTGTTGCCAAAGAATATTGAAAGTACCATGGACTACCAGAATAACAAACAAATCTGTCTTGGTAGAAGTAGCAGTTCAAATGCTGCTGAAAAGAGCATGAGACTTCATCTCACATATGTTGGCCATGTTATCAAAAGGGACCAGTCCCTGGAGGACAACGTGTTTGGTAAAATAGAAGGGCAGTGAAAATGAAGAAGACCCTCAACGAGATGGATTGATACAAGTGACTGTAACAGTGGGTTCAAACATAAGAAATCCAGAGGATGGTGCACAAGGCAGTGTTTTGTTCTGTTGGACATAGGGTCACTAAGAGTCAGATCTGACTTGACAGCACATAACAACAACAGTGATTGGTCGGCAGTTGTTGTTGTTAAGTGCTGTCTAATTGGTTCTGACTTATAACTATTCTGTATAGGGTTTCCAAGGAGTGACTGGTGGTCTTTTGTTTTTGTTTTTAACTTTTTATTGTGAATTGAGTGAAGGTGTACAGACAAGATCATCAATTTTACATTCCACAAATCATATACCTTGTTTCATCTCAGTTATTTCAGTTCCCTCCATGAAACAACAGTTATCACATTTCCTCCCTGGGGTTCCTATTTCTATCCCACCCTTTTCCCATCTCTTCTGATCTTTATCCTAAGGGAAATGTGGCTCTTTTGAGCTTGAATGGCTGACATTACATGGCCAGCATACCTTACTAGTGTTGTTGTCACCCCTATATACCTATCTACTGCTTGGCTGAAAATCCGGTCATGAGAGTAAGTTCTTTCGAGATCTGAAGGATAAGGCTAGTTAAGGGCCATCATCTCAGGTTCCTTCAGTCTCATTTTGATCAATAAGCCTGGTCTTTTTTTTTTTTTTTTTTTAATAATTTTGTGTTTTATTCCACATTTTCTCCCACTCTATCTAGTACCTTCTAATGTGATCCCTTTCAGAGCAGTTGGTAGTGATAGCTAAGCACCATCTAGTTCTTCTGGTCTCAGAGTTGTGGTGACTGATGTTCACATGCTTCATTGGTCCATTGGACTAGTTGATTCCAAGCATTTTCAATTTTCATAACTCTCCTTTCTTCTGCACATGGCAAAAACAATAGTTTGCACCTTAGATGATCACTCACTAGCTTTTAAGATCCCAGATGCTACTCATTGAAGTTGTGAGTCCTGGTGTGGTGCTGTGGGTTAATGTGCTGGACTGCAAGGTTGGTTTGAACCACATGGTCAGCTGCTCAAGCTCATCAGCCACTCCTTGCTGAGTCCAAACTGACTCAACGACACTTAACAACAACAACTCATCGAAGTAGGATATAGAACATTGTCTTTGTGGATTATGTTATGCCAACTGACTATGGTGTCCCCTGATACTATGATCATAAGCCCCTAGGTCCAGCAATTCATTGCCTTTAGATGTTTGATAATATCTAAGCAGTCTTTATCATCTTGCCCCCTGTATGGTCTGCCACACTCATAGGTAAGTTTGCATGTACAAATATCCTCTGTGAAACCCTTATACATTTGTGGGTATACACCCATTCTCCCTCACATACCTGTTCATCCTGTGTACCTGTCCATGTATCTACCTACAGACCACTGTTGTTTCACATCATGTCTATAACAGTACTTACCTCGATCCCTTTGAACTCTCCATAGTTCCCTGTGTCTCCACCTATCTTCATCATTCTTCTGCCAGCCTCTCTCTTCTTATGTATTGTCCTCCCCTAGGCTGAAATGTTTATGTGAGTAGATCACCAGATCTTTCTCCTGTGGATCCACTAGGTGGGTTTGAACCACCAACCTTTCGGTTAGCACTTATTTGTTAGACTATCAGGATTCATGTATTACAATTAGGGATTTAAAAATTCCTTTCATTTGTCTGTCAGTTTGTCATAATGTGGTGACTTGTGTGTTGATGCTATGCTAGAAGCTAGGCCACTGGTGGTTAAGTCAACAATGGGGACATGATTCAGCAAAGTATCAATACAAAGAATAGATTAGGAAGAAGGCAGTCCACTTCTGAAGGATTCTCTATCTACAAACTTATGACTAGCAATGGAGTATTATTTAGTATAGCCCCAGAAGCTCAGCACTAAAATACAGGTTGTTGTTGTTGATAAGTGCCATCGAGTTGGTTCCAACCCACAGTGACTCTGTGTAGGGTTTCCAAGGAGCAGCTGGTGAACTTGAACTACCGACCTTGTGGATCAAACTGACTTTGCAGTCCAGCGCATTAACTCACAGCGCTACACCAGGACTCCAAAATACAGGTTGGAAGACACTAAGCATACAACTGAGGAATAGCTTCCTCCTCAAAGTAGAGTCAACCATAATTACATGGATGAAGCAAAGCTTTTGAGACTTCCATTTGACACTGGGGTATGACTCAAAAAATGAGAAGAAACAGCAACAAATATCCATTAATAAGAGTCATATTAACTGGTCTTCTTTGCAGGCATATGGATATTATCTTATCATAGACAGCATTATACTTCAAGCTAGATCTTGAAGTGTTCTTTGATGATAAATGGGATGCCACTCCTTTTCAGTTTGTCATTCCTGTCGTAATAAACCTTATGGTTGTCAGATTCAAAATGTCCCATACCAGTCCTTTTCAGCTCACTAATGTCTAGGATATAGATCTTTATGAATCCCATTTCAATTTTGACATCTTCTAATTCTCTAAGATTCATACTTCATATATTCCAGGTTCCGATTATTAATGGATGTTTACAACTGTTTCTCCTCATTTTGAGTTGTTCCCCAACAGCAAATGAAGGTCCCCAAGGCTTTACTCCATTCATGTCATCATGTTCAAATCTACTTTGAGGAAGCAACTTTTCCCCATTTGTGTTTTGAGGGTTTTCCAACCTGAGGTGCTCGTCTTTGAGCAGTATATCTGACAATATTTTGGTACTTCTTATGTGTTTCAATATTCAACATTCTGGTGTTATCTGGGAATTTACAAATAAAAATAAAATATTCTTATCTAGACAGATTTTTATCACCTATGAATTTCATTTTAGGATAGTAAGTTTTAAAAAACATCTGTTTTCCTGAGTGGATTCCTATTCATAGTCGCAGCACAGGGCAGAATAGAGGTGCCTCATAGGAACTCCAAGTCTGTGTAGGGAAGGGAGTAGATGGCCACACATTTTTTCTTTAGGGTTACTAGTGGATTCAACCACTAACTTTTCAGTTAGCAGTTGAGTGCTTAACTACTGCACCACCATGGTTCCTTTCAGGGTAGTAAAGGTGTTACAAAATGCTGTTGTGAAAAGGGGGCTTTAAGATGCAGAAAAGAGAATGTATTTGAAACAAAGAACTGATTATTTACACGTGGGTCCTTATTGCCATGAGATGTTTTCAGTTCTACTAGGTTTGCTTATGTTTTAATACTTTCTAGAAAAAAGATAAAAGAACAAAATCAGGTTATGAGTCTTCTTATTTTTCCCTACATTAAATATTTTAATGTGATTTTACATATTTCTAAACATAAAAGTTCTATCCTCTCTCAGGACTTTACACTATTATGGGTTGACTTGTGTCTTCTAACAGATCTATTGAAGTCTCAATCCTTAGTATTTGTAAATATGATGTGCCCTTATTTGGAAGCTGAGTATTTACAGATGTAATTGGTTAATTTAATATGAGGCACACTGGGGTAGGCTGGGTCTTAGCCCATTATGACTGGTATCCTTTTAAGAAGAGGAAAAGAGACACAGACACAGGGAAGAATGTCACATTGCAATTAGAGACAGACAGAAATCTGAGGCTAGAGTAGAAGAGAGGGAGTAGCCTTTGATGACATCATGAAGCAGCTACAAGTCATTGCTTGGGATTGCGAAAAACAACTGGAAGTTAGGAAACAGGCATGGAACATATACTCCCTAAGAACCATCAGAAAGAACTAACCCTGCTAGCACCTTCATTTCAGGCTTCTTGCTTCCAGAATTGTTTTTAGCCACCCAGCGTGTAATACTGATCTCCCTCCAGGTTCCCTCTCTTGGTAATTTGGTCTTATCTCCCTCCAAACTTCCTAAAGCTTAAAACCTTCCTTTTCCCTGTCAATTTTACTCTACAAAATTCTTTTACTTATGTGAGCAGGCTTCTAAACATTCATGGGAATTGGAATGAAAAGATTGGAATTTTTCCATGAAGTTTTTGAAGCCTAATCATATACTCATTGTTCTAGTCTACTGTCACTGCTCTACCTTATGAATTCTGACTTATAGTCTTCTATTCAGATACTTGTTATTGTTGTTAACTGCCATCAAATTGGTTCTGACTCATAGCGACCCTATATTGGCTCTCCTAGGAGCAGCTGTTGAGCCTGAACTGCCAAACTTGTGGGTCAAACCAGCATTGCAGTCCAGTGCATTAACCTACAGTGCCACACCAGGACTTCATTTGGATATGTAGCTTTCCGAATTTCTCTATCCTACTAAATATGCACAACGCTGTCAGAGTAGTATTCCGCTAAGGAAGCAAGAAGAGCAAGAAGAGATAGAGTAGTCCTAGCAGAAGGAACAGCATAAATCAACAATAGAAACACGGAGCGATGTATATAGACAGGGAACTGCAATTCTCCACTGTGGCTAGTTCATAGGTAGGGTGCAGCTATTGACACTGGAGAGAGAACTTCAAGGTAAACTAGATCCAGGCAGGAAAGAGATTTGTGGGTCTTCTTAAGAAGGTTAGACTTCATAGTTCAGTCAATAAAGAGTTATAATATGCTTGCAAATCTAGAGTATAGCGTAACAAGGAGTTAGTGACATTTTAATGCAGGAGGTAAAAAGGGAGCACTACAAATGTCATGAACATAGCTTTTATCCATCATATCAGCCACTATCCTTTTTATGCCCAATAGTCATTTTCCTCTCCTTTTTGCTCTCAGAATCTTTACAGAGGCAATGTACTAAAAAGATAGATTCCCTCACCAACCTCTTGGGGATTAAAACTCTTTGGTCTGAATCAATATTATAACCCCATTTTTCTTTGTTGGTGATTGGATTAAAGGCAGGAATATAACCCAGTTTTGGACATTCTGTTAGAAAAGAAGATGACTAGTACCACAGTAGCTACTTCGTAACCATTAGAAATCAAGTTGGAGAGGCAATAGACTGCTTGCTGAGAATAGCAGAGTGGAAGAAAGAGTAAACTGGGTCTTTGATGAAATCATGTAGCTATTAAATCCAGAAACCAACTATGTTTGGAATTCCTATCATGTGAGATGATAAATATGATTTTTTTGTATATTATTGTACAAGTAATTTGTTTACAAGTTACATCTAGTTCAGTTTTCTATTATTTGCAGCTGTAAGCACCCCAAATGCTACATATGAGGTAGTTAACTATTCAAATGCTGGAGTCAAGCTCCCTGGGTTAAAAGCCTAGTTCTGGCATGCAGATTAGGTATGTGAGGTTTGGCAAGTGACTAAGCCTCAAATGGACCTGAATTTCCTCACCTGTAAATTTGAAATAATAATCTAAGGTCACTTTAAAAACTTTGTGGAAAAATGGAATTAAAAGATCATGGACGCTGGGAAGCCATCAAGGCAAGCAATCAAGTCCCTTCAGGACAGATGAGTGGTGGGCTTTTGGTGTTAGGTGCCATCAAGCCAGTTCTAACTCCTAGCAACCTTATGTACATGAGTAAGAAGGAAGTACCACCCTGGCCTAAGCCATTCTCTCAAGGCTTGCTGTCTATGAGCCCATTGTGGCAGTCATTAAGTCAATCCAACTCATTGAGGAGCTTCCTCTTTTTTACTGAACCCCTACTTCAAGCATAATGTCCTTCTCCAAGGACTGGAGTCCAATACATATTAAGTTCATGATCACCTAGGTAACGTGGGGCTGAGTTTAATCGAGGATACAGATCTAGTAGAAGGAGGGATAGAAAGCTTGCCTTCCATACAGGAGACTCAGATGCTATTGCCAGTCAGTCACATCATGTGCAGCCAACACTGATCTCTCAGAGATGGGTTGCATGTTGCTATGATGCTGAATAAGTTTCACTGAAGCTCTAGACTAAGACAAATGAGTACGAAAGGCCTAGTAGCTGCTTCCAAATATCAGCCATTGTCAACTCTTTGGATCACCGCTGTTTGATCTACAACCAGTCCTGGGGATGAAGCAGAAAACAGTTAGCTTTCAGTTTCACTGTGCATAGGGCTCCCTATGAGTCAGGGCCAACTTGACATCAGTTAACAACAGATCCAGAGAGCCACAGAACTGGGGTTCATTTGGAGTTTTTCAGTGAGGCAGTGGCAATCTTCCCTCATAGGATCATAGAATGCTTGCAGATAACCAATTATCAGATATCATCTTAGAATAAAATTTAAAATTTCACATTATGTGTTATGAAACTATGGGCCAACCTTCTGCAAAAATGATAAGAACAAATTTTTCTTCTAAAATGTTCCTTTATTCAGTGTAACGATTGAAGAATGGAAACAGGGAACTCTTGATTCTAAAATTGGTTGCTCACAGCTCCGTTTTGCCAGTGACTTTCACATTTTCCTTTTATGATAGACTTGGAGTTTATGCTCTGCCATCAAATAATCCACACTTCTACACACTGGGAGACTTTGCATGGAGAGACTTTGAGAATGCACATCCATCAGATGAAAGAGAACAGCTGTTATTAATTAAATGTGAAAAGGTAAAATCTTCTGGAATAAAACAAATTATCATGATCCAGTACATATAAAAACTGCTACCAAATATGTAGTGTCTATTGAAGGAGCTGTAGGGTTTTAACAGCTTATAAAGTACAATGAAATATATACTATAACTCACATTTAATTAGTAATATAGTAAAAATGATCACAGAATTTGAAGTTAAGAGACCTTGCTTAAGAAATCTGGGTTTGAGTCACAGCTTCAGATGACAGTTCAAAGCACTTAACTTCAAGATTTAGTGTCTATAGGAAGAGGATGATAATAAGATATAAGTTTGGTGAAACAGATCTTTTTACAACACAAAATGTTATATAAGCATTTAATTTAATTATTACATATCACATAAGATTTAGCATTTTCTTTAGTAATGAGATATAAATTCTTCGTATGTGGTGAAAATACTGGGCAAACAGCTCTATATCTATTCTGATATCTTTTGATCTATTTATATCTGTTCTATATAGTCTGAGAGAAAAATAAATTCACCTTTGTTCACTCGACTCATTGAATTGGCATGTAGCTTATTGTCAGTGCAAAACATTACATTTGGCCCAAAAGAAGTGATCAAAACATATTTACTAAATATGACAAATGTGATAAAAGTTCAGTGGAATACACAGAAAATTATAGTAATAAAAATAATGTTGAGAAACCTATAAAAAATCTATGTAGAGGTATAATATCTGGATTAAAAGATGAAAAGAAATTCATGAAAATTAGCAGGAAGTTGTACTCCCAATAAAACATTATATGTAATTTTAAAAAATTAGCTGGAAGGGAGAGTCACTATGTCTTCCCTAGTGAAGTCTCTGGAAAAGTCTGTGCGTCTTTAGCAGGAGTAATCTGGTTCCAATTTCCGTCTTCTGCTTACACAGGCATCTGGCCAGTGACTCAGCAGGTCCTTGTTGACTGTCTTGCTTTCCTTTCTCTACAATGTTGAGTTCCCATATCTCTAATGTTGTTGCTAAGTGCTGTCAAGCTGGTTCCAACTCATAGTGACCCTGTATAGGGTTTCTGAGGAGCAGCTGTTGAATTTGAACTGCCAACCTTGCAGTTCAAATTGACCTTGTAGTCCAGCACATTAACCCACAGCACCACACCAGGACACCATATTTCTATAAGAGGGCTTCAAAAACATCATGAGAAAATGGAACTAAAAGCTAATGGAATTTTTCATTCATCATCTGAAGGACATTTCAATTACCTATTATGGAAAATGATGCTGTAAGGATGCATTATGGCATTTTCATTTTTCTTGAGTAAAATTGTGGTATGGTATTGCATAGAAATTTGGTATTGGTCATATTGTATGAGTCCTGGTGTGGTACCATAGGATAACCATTCAACCTGAATATCAGTTTGAACTGGTTCAAGGCAGTTCAAATTCACAAGGCGCTCCTCAGAAACCCTATACAGGTTTGCTATGAGTCAGAACCAACTCCACTGTACTTAACAGCAACAACAACAACATGGAAACCCAAGCTATGACATTTTCAATAGCCTCATATTCATGTGAAAGTTGGAAAACAAATAAGAAAGATTGTAGAAGAATTGATGCATTGGAGTTATGGTGTTAGAGAAGAATATTAAAGCTACCATGGATTGCTGGAAAAACAAACAAATCTTTGTTGGACGAAGTACAACCAGAATGTTCCTTAGAAGCCAAGATGGCCAGACTTTGTCTCTCATACTTCGGACATATTCTCAGGAAGGACAAGTCCCTGGAAGAAGACATCATGCTTAGTAAAGTGGAGAGACAGCAACAAAGAGGAAAACCTCCAATGGCACAGTGGCAGCAGCAATAGGTTCAAGTGTAGCAACAATTGTGAGGATGGAGTAGGACCGGGCAGTGTTTCGTTCTATAGGGTCACCATGAGATAGAACGAACTCAATGGCACTGAACAACAACAGTGGTAACTTTGGAGTCCTGTTGTGTGCTGTAAGATAAGTCCTCTAGTATGGGTGAAGAGATACCTCATTGTGGTTCTGATTCAATTTCTCTAGGCTAGTGATATCAAGCATCTTTTCATGTGCTTATTGTCCATTTGTTATCTTCTTTGGAGAGATGTGTACTCAGATCCTTTGCCCATTTTAAATTTATCTTTTTTATTATGAGTTGTGATAATTCTTCATATTTTTGATGTAAGTCCCTTATAGCATATATGGCTTGTAAAACTATTATCCAATTTGGCAATTTGTCTTTTCATTCTCTTGATGGTGTGCCTTGAAGCACAAGCATTCTCTAACAGTCTTTTTTAACTTTTCAAAATAAATTTTAAAAGTAAAGAACTGAAAGATAAAGATCAGCTCTATGTAAACTCCAGGGGGTGTGCTGTGTTTGTATATGTGCATGTTATCAATTG
>NW_006408590.1:5647943-5671936 GCF_000296735.1 Chrysochloris asiatica | reverse complement strand
CACCCTAGTCCTCAAGCTGACATCAATTGAGTTACTTGTAATATACTTAAAAAAAAAAAAATGTATGAAGCACCCTTTTATTTCCTCTTATATCCTACCTTCTTTCCTGCCTTCCTCTTTCCTGTTGTTCCTCTCTTCATTGCCTATGAATGTGTGTACATGAGTATCTCTGTAATATGTATGGATAATTACATATATACACACAGTCACACAAACTATATTGAAAATGACAACTGTTGAATTCAATCAAACTTTATTTTAAAGAGTTAATGGCATATATTATAACAAGATAATATCTTTAATTAGCTGATGTTCTTTGTTACATCTTTGTTTTTATTTCTGGACTCTTCTCCCATCCAATCAGAGGACCCAGAGAGGTTGTACTGGGAAACTGAAGAGAATAGAGCAGGAGATATATAAGACCCGAAATTGGGCATGAAAAAAACTGGAACCAAGGATGTACATTCTGGCAACTTCCAGCATAGAAAGATGACAGTCAAAGACTAGATGATTCCTTTTCCCCTGACTGTGATGAATTTATGATATACAGTGCTCCAGATCACCTGTATCCCCCTGAGAATGTAGATGCAGCCCCAGGGAGGAAAAACAATGAGAACTCTCAAATCAATCGTTTTGTTCTGGAATTGACTATGACTAATTTCTCAATGGAGTCCTGGTGTGGTGCTGTAGGATAAGCACTGGACAGCTAACTGCAAAGTTGGCAGTACAAACCCACCAGCTGTTTCTCAGAAACCCTATACAGGGTCTCTATGAGTTGGATCTGACTCAATGGCACTTAATAACAACAATAACAACCACAATTTTCCGTTTTGGTAAATGGGAGACTCTAGCACGAAATTATGTTCATTTATAGAAAAGCAATTTTAAAAATACTTCACACTTGATGTTATTATCTGATATTTAATGTACATTATTTTCTCAACTCATTTCATAGAATGATTTTTTTTGCTTTCTTTTCTAAAACCATAGGGTGTTTGTGATCTTACCTGTGCTTGCATTTCTCACATTTAGTCTTTGCAGACAGAGAATAGAGTCATGAACCCAGAGCAGAGCCACATGCCCCAATGGAAGCATCTTCTCCTCTCTTCTTGTATTTCTAAATGATGACTTTACTGAGGGAGAGCCTTTTCCATTCAACATAAATTTCTACGTCTAGCTGGCTCAGGTTATCTTAGGATAGCAAAGTTGAAACCACTCCCCAGAAAAACAAAATTTCCTGAAACAACTATTGTCTTCAAGTCTCATGTGAAACAATGACTTTTAAGGGCCTATGGTTAAAGCTAAAAGGTTGCCAGAATCTACCAACTGCTTTTTGAGGGAAAGATAGGGCTGTTGGATTCCATACTCATATATCCAGCCTTGGAAACCATATGGAGATGGTTCCATTCTGTCCCTACAAGGTTTTTATGAGTCAGAATCAACTCAACAGCAGTTGGTAGTTCGGGTTATTTTCTCATCTAGATGACATCTTGCCTTAATAAAAGTAAAGGAAATAATAATCATGTCTACCAGAGGTTTCTGCTAGTAGCTTTATCATCTCTAATTCCCACAACACCTCTGAAAGAGAGCTATTATTACACCCAATTTATATCTAGGAAAATGAAGATCCACATTTTCCTTTCCTCTGCAGAGCAGGCTTGTGTACAGGTAGTTATTTGGGAAGTGAGCCAGGGAGCAGAGACAGAACCAGGAAGGGATACATTATAAAGTGGGTCACCTCTGAGGGTGGTAGAACTTGACCCTGCCAGGCCCTTCTCAGGAGGCTTATGAAGTGTGTCACACAGCATTTACCTTGTGTCTTCTACTCTTCATTGGAAACACAGGATTTAAAAGTGGTATGGCAGAGGCATCATCCTCTGACCTCCTCTAACTTCACATAGGGGACAATTCATTAGCACCCAAGGCTGATGATTATGAGGCAGAGATCAGATGTGCCTCCACCCTCTAACTTTTTCTCTCTCTCTCGCTCTGTTTTTTTTTTTTTTTTTTACCAATTCTGACACCAACTATCCCTCCCAAAGCAATCTCTATCCTCTGCTGGCTTCAATAGTCTGTTGCAATGGCCACATAGAACTCACAGACAACATTCACTATTATGGATGGGGCTTATTAGGGAAGTAACAGGTTACAATTTAAGGATTAGAAAGAAATCGGGATGCAGTTCTTCAATCCAGACAACATCTTCTTAGCTATGCCTAGAGGCACTTCTCACTTTGGCCCTTGGCCTCTCAACTCCATGGTGTCACAACCTCTGCTCTCCTTGAGTGAGTGTTACAAAGCTCTTTTAGCTCTAACGATAACTGCCAGAGGCATCCTACTCTGCTTTAGCCTGAAGATGCTCAGCTCTAGCTCCTTACATTGACAAACCTAGCATTACCAAGCACTGGGAGGCACCCCGCCCCACCAGCAAGCGTTCTGCCCAATTCTGATTGTGTAGGTTGAGAAGTCCACCACATTGTCTCCTGCCAGTCTCCTGGTTCTGTTACCACTGTTTCTCTGCCACAACTTCTTGCTGTCTTTTGTTGTCTCCCATGTTACATCTCCGTCTCCTGGATCTAGGAAGTTCCAAGTGCAAGAGTCCTCGGTGCAAAGGACACATTCCACTCCTAGCTCTTCTCTCTTGATTGTCATAAGGTCCCCCCTTTCCATGTCTGGAATGACTCATATGCCTTATCTGCATGATCCCAACACACAAGGGGGTACCATGTACTTTATTTGCATTATTAGCAAGCTCTCCAATATCCATGGTGGGCCACAAGCACTTTATTTTCACAGTCCCACCTTATCATTTAGTGTGACTCTATTGATAAGCACTGGACCATGAGGATGGTTTGAACCACCAAGTTGGTGGTTCAAACTCACCAGGCTGCTTCTCAGATACCCTATACAAGTTCACTATGAATTGGAACCAACTCAGTGGCACTTAACAACAACAACAACAACAAGACCATGGCAGTAATGGCCATAAAAAAACTATCCATCGTGCCCCAGCAGACCACAGCACCTCCAGTGCCAAGCATGTTCCCATGGGTACCCAGTATTTCAGTGTCAAAGAAAGCCTAGAGTAGGAAGCTAGACATGCATGTAAACTGAAGCAAGGCTCTGTCATGTTTCCCCTGTGTGGTTCTGGCTGAAACCTGTGCCCAAAGTAGTCACAACAACAGTGGGTATAGCAAGAGGTGGAGCTGGTAGTATATGAAGTGATACACAGAGATGTCTGAGACTCAGGTCATATGGCTGTTTTGATATTTAAAGTCAGGCCGGCATGACTGTATGGCCTAGATAGGTTCCATAATTCAGATGAGCTCCCAGAAAGATATTTGGCTTTGTGGAACTTAAGCATGAGTTTATTACCCTGGGCAATTAGATGAGGATCTGCTATTGATTTTGTGCAACCATTCTTTGTATAATCTAGGGGCCTGAATCCTCCCATTAACCTCCAAAATGGGTTTGAAAACAGACACACTGAATATAGAACTCAAACAGCGTTCTCTAGTAGAAACATAATGTGAGCCACATGTGTAATTTAAAAAACATTAGTAGGCACATTAAAAATGAAAACAAGAAATAAAATTAATTTTAATACTCTATTTAACCTACTATGTCCAAGTATTATTTCAGTAGGTAATCAATTAGGGAATGATTATTGAGATAGTATGTATTCGTTGTGTGTGTATGTGTGTGTGATGCAAGTCTTCAAAATCCAGTACACAGTGGATCTAGTTTGATATTTACAAACACACCTCAATTTAGGCTAGCCACATTTTAAGTACTTAACAGCCCCATGTGACTGTTGTTATCGGTCAAGTAGGTTCTTACTCATAACGACCCTGTGGATCCTCTGTACAACAGAACAAAGCCCTGCCTGGTAGTAATCGTTGTGTCCAAGCCCACTGTTGCAACCACTGTGTTAATCCATTTCATTGGGGTCTTCCACTTTTTTGATGACCCTCTACATGATGTACTTTTTCAGGACTGGTAGTGGTGGTTCTGTGCCATGGCATCAGTTCTGACTCATAGGGACCCTGTACAGGGTTTCCGAGCCTGTAAATCTTTACGGGAGCAGAAAGCCTCATCTTTCTCCAGAGGAACAACTGGTAGTTTCAAACTGCTGACCTTGTGGTTCCCAGTCCGATTTGTAACCACTTGCTACCAGAGCTCCTTTTCTCAGAATGGGTCCCTCTTAAATACATGCCCAAAATATGTGAGGCAAAGCCTTACCCTCTTCACTTCTAAAGATCACTCTAGCTATACTTCACCCAAGACATATTTGTTTGTTATTCTGGCAGCCCATGGTACTTTCAATATCCTTTGCCAACACAATTTACATGTGTCAATTCATCTCCAGTCTTCCTCACTCACTGACCAACTTTATATGCATATGAGAGGATTGAAAATACGATGGCCTGGGTCAGGCATACTTTTGTCCAAAAAGTGGCATCTTTATTCTTTAACACTTTAAAGAGGTCTTACTTATGCAGCAGAGTTACCCAATGAAATACATCATTTGATTTTTTAACATGTGACTGCTGTGGTTAATTGCCATCTAATCAGTGGTTACGAATCGGGCTGCGAACCTTAAGGTCAGCAGTTCAAAACTACCAGCCGCTCCACGGGAGAAAGATGAGGCTTTCTACTCCCGTAAAGATTTACACCCTTGGAAACCCTGTACAGGGTCGCTATGGGTCGGAATCGACTCGACGGCACTTCACAATCACAATCAATCAAATCAATCAGTTCTAATTCATAGGGATGCTGTATAGAGTTCCCAAGAAGTGGGTTTGAACTGCCACCCTTGTGGTCAGGTGTCCAGTGTATAATTTGAAGTGCCACATCAGCTAGTGGTTACCATATTGAACTGTGCAGTACTGGAATATTTTCTACTCATGAACTGAAATAGTTAACTTATAAAGGCAATATGATTGTACTTTTCCTAGGAATGAGATGGAGTAGGGAGGTTTCCCTTGACATCATGACTTTGAGCTTTGTTATTTCTCTTTGAGATAAATAAAATGTCAAATTGCCAAGATTCATAGCCAAAAGTGATTAAAACAGTCATTCAAAGACAAAACAAAATCATACATGAATCTAATATTTCAGGGTTTGTTTCTCCTGTTTACTTGTCTTTCAACTGAAAAATAGGTCATTTTTAACTTAGAAAAAACAAAAGAATGTTTTATACTGCAAAGCTTACATCAAACCGTAAACAATATAAGGTAGCAATTCTTAGAGACAAGGTATCCTATTCCACCTGAACTATATAATAAACCTGGTAGCCTTTGCCCTTACCAGAAATCTGTGATTGTTTTCATGAGTTTGTATGCTTTATAAATACATACAAATATGTTTTATATAATGAAATCCTGGTGTGGTGCTGTGGGTTAATGCGCTGGACTGCAAGGTCAGTTTAAACGGCAAGGTTGGTGATTCAAGCCCATCAACCACTCCTTGGAAACCCTAAACAGGGTTGCTATGGGTCAGAATGGACTCGACTGTACTTAACAACAGTAACAACAACATACTTTATATGAACCTTTGTAAACATTTTTCAGATATAGGTAATATAATATTGAAGGCACAGGACTAACAGATAGTTCTAGGTTAAAATTCCTGTGTTACCACTTGCTGTGTGTAACTAAGAGCTAGTCACTTCAGTTCTTTGGGCCTCAGTTTGATCTTTTCTGAAATGGGAATGATAAAGAAGTTATAATAAGAATTAAATGGATGGTGTATGTAGGAGACTCATGGTTGTTTTTGTTGTTGGTTTTGGGCTGTGGATTCAGTTCTGACTCATAGCAAAGTACTTAATAAATAGCAGCTTTGACCATCAGAGAACAAAAATCTAACAGCAAAGCACACTGCCAAGTGTATATACTTTTGACTTCTACATTTCCTATCATCTGTCAGTTAAAGAATATTTGCAGTCTACCTATGAGACCACAAATTATTGCAAGTGCCAGTAGACCCCCACATTCACAAATTTACCAATAAAAGAGGTTATTTTTCATTAAATGTTAGGAAAATTATTCGTGAAAAATCACAGGCTCAAAGAAACCTGACTGGGAAGGTGGGATTTTTTTTTTTTTTTTTTCCTGTTCTTTTGTCTCTTAATCCCCATACGGTGGCCTGATTCCCATAACAGCTGAAATTAGCACTTTAATTTCCGCATTATCTCCTTTATATTACAGATGAATAATGTGCTTGAATAAAAAGGGGGATCTTAGGGGGAATTACCAAACATGAAAAAAAGTATTATGCCTCTTCCTGAACAGCCTTTTATATCCTGCACTGAATTATTACTGGCATAGGGTGCAGGAGAATACATCTCCATCTATTCAGTCTAGAGCCAAATCAGAAGCTGTTCCTTTGGGATTCAGAAGTTTCCTGCCTTGCTTGTCCCACATGCTCTTTTTCCTACCCACTTCAAGCCAAGTGGATTAGGTAACACTTGTCTCTAAACAAAACATAGATTTAACAGTCCTAGCAACAATAATAGCTAAAATGTTTCAAATGCTGTCTATGAGTCAGGTACTATGCTAAGCATCTGTATTCGTTTCCTAGATGTGCTGTAACAAAATGCTATAAAGTGAAGTCTTATATGAGCAGAAATTGATTGCCTCACGGTTCTGGAGGCTAGAAGTCTAAAAGCAACATGTTGATACTGCCATGTTCCACAGGTAGACTTGAGGGAAAGTAAGTTCTTAGCCTTCCCAGACTCTGGTGGCCCCCTGCTTGTCCTTTCTCTTTCTGTCTCACTGCATCTCTTCTGCTCTTGTTCATGATCCCTCTATGACTAAACTATAACTTACTCTACTCTAGTATGACTTCATACTAACTTAACTCAGAATATCTTTCAAAGTCTTGTATGCAAATGCCACCACTCATCTGTCAGTTTGCTGTACTGTGGTGGCTACCATGTAGCTATGATGCTGAAAGCTATACCACCTGTCACCCATGCTGGACAGGATTTAGTGAAGCTTCCAGACTAAGACAGACTAGGAAGAAGGAGAGGCAGACAACATCTGAATGCTTAGTCACTGAAAACCTTATGAATAGCAATGGAAAACTATCAGATAGCACTAGATTATTGAATATTGAAGCATTATAAATAGCACAAACTTTTGTCAGCTATCTGGGCAGAAGGTGAGTCCCCCACATTGGAAGACACTCAAAATAGGACTGAGGAAGAACTGCCTCCTCAAATTAGAATTGACCTTGATGATGTAAATGGGGTAAAGCTTTCAGGACTTTCATTTGTTAATGGGGAACAATTCAAAATGAGGAGAAACAGCTGTAAATACCCATTAGTAATCAGAACATGGAATGCACAAAGTTTGAATCCAGGAAAATTGGAAGTTGTCAAAAATGAAATGGAATACATAAACATTGATATCCTAGGGACTGTTGATGTTGCTGCTGCCGCTGCTGTTAAATCCCATCTAGTCAGTTCTGAGTCATAGCGACCCTGTATAGGGGTTCCAAGGATAGCTGGTGAACTTGAACCACAAACCAAACTTTCAGTCCAGTGCTTATCTTATAGTGATGCACCAGGACTCCATCCTAGGTATTAGTGAGCTGAAATGGACTGGTATTGTCCATTTTAAATCTGACAATCATATGGTTTATTATGCTGAGAATGATAAATTGAAGAGGAATTGTGTCACTTTCATCATCAAAAATAATATTTCAAGACTATAATGCTGTCTGTGATAGGATAATACCCATACACCTAGGAGGAAAACCAATCAGTAATGTTGTTGTTGTTGTTGTTATGTGCCATGGAGTCAATTCCAACTCATAGTGACCCTGCACAGGGTTTCTGAGGCTGTAAATCTTTACAGGAACAGAAAGCCTCATCTTTCTCCCACGGAACAGCTGGTAGTTTCAAACTGCTGGCCTTGGTAATAGTATTATTCAAATTTATAAACCAACCACTAAAGTCATTGATGATGAAATTGAAGAATTCTATCAATTTCTTCAGTCTGAAATTGATCAAACATGCAATCAAGATGTATTGTTAATTACTGGTGATTGGAATGCAAAGATTGGAAACAGAGAGGAAGGATCAAGAGTTGGAAAACAATGTTGGTGATAGAAATGATGATTGATATGAATGATAGAATTTTGCAAGACCAATGACTTCTTCATTTCAAATGCCTTTTTAAAACAGCATAAAAATGCAGACCTCACTAGATAGAATACACAGAAATCAAATGGGCCACATCTGTGGGTAGATACAGTGGGAAAGCTCCATATCATCAGTCAAAACAAAGCCAGGGGCAGACTGTGGAACAGACCATCAATTGTTCATATACAAGTTCAGAATTAAGTTAAGAAAATTAAAACAAGTCCACGAGAGCTAAAATATGACCTTAAACACACTCCTTCTGAATTTAGAGATCATCTGAAGAACAGATTTGATATATTAGACATTAATGAGCTAAGACCAGAAGAGTTGTGAGATGACTTCAAGAACATTATACAGGAAGAAAGCAATAGTTCATTAAAAAGAGAAAAAAGAAGGAAAAAACAAAAATAGATGTCAGAAGTGTGGCATCCTGAAATTTATTCTCCAGATTAGAGAAGCTAAAGCAAATGGAAGAAATGAGTAGGTAAAGGAGCTGAGCAGAAAATTTCAAAGGGCAATTTGGGAAGACAAATTGAAGTATTACAATAAAATGCTTAAAGACCTGGAGTTAGAAAATCAAAAGGAAAGAACACACTTAACATTTCTCAAGCTGAACAAACTGAAGAAAAAGCTTCAAGCTTCAACTTTCAATATTGAAAGATTTTATGGGCAAATATTAAATGATGAAGAAGTATCAAAAGTATATTGAAGGAATACACAAAGTCACTGCACCAAAAAGAAATGGTTGATATTCAACCATTTCAAGAGGTAGCATATGATCAAGAGTCAATGGTGCTGAAGGAAGTAGGCCAAAGTTCACTCAATGCATTGGCAAAGAACAAGACTCCAGCAACTGATGGTAAACAAATACAAAAATTTCAAAGACGTGATCAAATGTACATGCAGAAACTAAAACACAAAAGTTTACTAACGTGCCCCAAATCAGACAGCTAGTTGGTGCTAAAGCCAGAATTCCAACAGGCATATTTTACCCTAGTATCCATGCCTGGAAACTCCAAGCAAGACTCAAGATGTGGCCAATCTACCAACATGTTCTGTTGGTTTTGCTTCCAAAATATCTTTCCTGCACATTGACTTTTCTGCAACTCTACTAAACCTCCATAGTATAAGGGATGGTTGTTTACTAGACCTGCAGAAAAATCTGGGCAACTGTCTTGGCTTCCATCTAGACTTTCTACTTCTAATATTGTTTTCCTACAGCTTGTGGTCCACATAGCAGCCAAGTTAACACTTAAAATATAAATCAGAGTTTGCTGTGACTGTACCACTGCATAAAAGCTTCCCACTGCGTTCCACATCTCTCTTAGAATGTATCCAAAGTCCTTACCAGAGTCTCTTACATACTACAGTTCTGCATGCTGTTCTCCTTGCAACACCGTCCTTACTTCAAGTTCGGTCTTTCTTTAGGGTTTCTGTACCTACTATTCCCTC
The DNA here is from genome assembly GCF_000296735.1 of Chrysochloris asiatica. Lineage (NCBI taxonomy): Eukaryota > Metazoa > Chordata > Mammalia > Afrosoricida > Chrysochloridae > Chrysochloris > Chrysochloris asiatica. The sequence continues at coordinate 5,662,335 of NW_006408590.1, read as the reverse complement.
TGCTAGATGGACTCATCACTTGCATCTTCACAAAGCTAAATATTTGTCATCTAGGCCTTCAGCTCATGTGGCATGATCAACAGCAGGAAAGTAGCTTGGGAGTGCTAACTAGTTACTCTGATTATAACTAAATTATATGGTTTGGAATTGTCAAGAGGAAATTGAAACTGGGAAGACAGGATAGGGGCAGGTGATAAAGATTAGTAACAGTTTGCATATACTGAGTACTCATTTCATTTCATTTCCCCAAGAATTCCATGATGTAAATGCTCCTATTTTCCCTTTATTTTATATATGGGGAGGCAGAAGCCTAGAGAGATAAAATAACTTGCTCAAGGCCACAGAGCTAGTAAGTGAGGACCGAGCCTGGTTTAAGGTGTAAGGAGTACATGCTCTGGAGTCAGACTGCCTGGAGCCCACAGTCCCATCCTTACCCCTTTTATGTCCCCATTCTTACCACACTCCCTCCCACAGCAACCTCTAAGGAAATGCTTTGTAACCACTGGACCCAAATTAAAAACCATTGTGGTAGACAATTCCTGAGTGACAATGAAGAAGAGAATTAAGTAGGAATGGCCTGGAAATAGAAAGAATACAGAGGCTCTGACTCATCCAAGGAGAGGCTTCTCTTTGGCGGCATCTCTCAAACCAGAGCAAAAGGAACGCTCTGTTAGCAAGTTTGAAATGTTTGCTCCTCCCTCCAGCCAATTTATATTGTCCGACATAAACAGAAAAGTACACGAGCCAATGGCTGGACATAATTCATTCTGTGTAAGAGAAAGGTTTCACAATAAAGCTTCCCAGAAACATCTTTCAAGCACCAGTTCAGCTTCTTAAAAAAGTACTGCCTGAAACACTAATAACTGCTGGAAATTCATATAATAGATCTTTAATATTTCATACCGGTTTTAACCATGACATGAAATAAGACTTCCAGAATTCCACAGACTTTACAGTCACAATGGTCCTCTATGCCTTTTATATATTGCTGTCAATTTCAACTCTGTAGGGCAGAGAAAAAAAATGCTCCATAGGGTTTTGGAACTGTAAATCCTTACAGGAGCAGACAGCCTCGTCTTTTGTCCATTGAGGACCTGGTGAGTTTGAACCACCAACCTTGTGGTTCAAATGTTTAAACCACTTTGCTACCAGGACTTCTTTTACTTCTTTCAGAGTATAACAATTTTCTTTCAGCTTCTACTTTCTTCATTCAGAGCCATAAGATTCCTTTCAGGAAAAATCTAACTTCTTCCCCCAGCAATATTTTTAAAGCAAAAGACATAAATACATGATAAAAATCTATAAAATAATAAATGCCATGATTATTCATATTATCCCTTCTAAATATAAACAATTCCAGTGTCACTTTAACTTTGTTTTGAATGGGCATACTTTGGTGTTCCTTAATTGGTGCACTACCATATATGCAAATTCTTTATCATCCCAGATGCTAGTGGGTATTCTAGGATGCTAATACTCCTTTTTCCACTTTCCATGCTCTTGGAAAACACTCATTTAAAACTGAAGGAATCAAGATTGAGTTCTATCTAGTGCTCAAAAGAAAACAAATATTAGTTCTTGCCTTATAGGATTATGGTATGGATCAAATGAAATATGGAAGGCACAATGCAATACATACTCAGTAGCATGGAGCCACCCAGGTGAACTTGCTAGCTCGAATGTACCATCTTAACGTGTATTCCTTCTTCTCTGGGAAATTTATAGATGAAGTTTTCAATTAACTGCTCCATTCTGCACTGCCATATTTCAGATTCTGTTTATTTAAGTAATCACATAATTTGAAGAAATATTTTCAAAAATTAAATATACCTATATGATTAGTGTACAATAAGATATTGTTGAAAGAGTAATGTGAGGGGGGAAACTATTCTGGGAAAGGTGATCTACTTTCTGAGAACTATAGATCAGTAATGTCATAGGGATGCTGGAAGTTCTCTTCCTTGAGAGACGCATAGATTAGAAAATTATCTCTAGACATTCTCATAGAGAGTATTCTCTCAATGAATGGGAAACTAATTTGATAATCCAAAGGGTTAATAAAGTTCCACAGTTCTATAAAACAGCTTCCATGATTGGAGCAACTGGATCTCAAGCATTGAACATATGCATGGTTTTAGACAATTCCTTTATGTATTATAATGACTGGTTACAATAGATGAAAGGTGAATCACTATTCCTGAGTTGACCATTTTTTGAGACCAAAATGTGGCTTCCATCCACTGAATTATATCTACAGACATACAAACCTTTTTTTTTTTTTTTTTTTAACAGAGGTTAAACTAAACAGTGTTTGGGGGCATTTTAAAAAGTTCAGTTCTAAAATCAATGAAAATAAAGAAGGAAAAAGGATCTTTTAAAAAATCTTTTCACTATGCCAATTTTATCTTAGATTTCAGGGTTAAATAAAATGATTCCAGAAACAAAGATATTCTCTTTAATTAGAAAAGTCCCTTTGCTGGATATATCCTGTTATTTGTTCAGACATTGCCTACCCCTCTCCAGTCTGCTCTGGCCCCTGGAAGACAGAACTTTACAGATTCTGTCATCTGGACTCCTTGGCTGGCTGGCTTCCAATTGGGTTTGGCTAATAGGAGAGACCAGCAGGAGATGGATTTGTAGAAAGGGGAATAAAAGAGGGATATTTCTTCTCGTGGCCCCCTCATACTTAGGTCACAACAGGTTGACATTCCGTATTTCCCCTGACTTCCTGCATTTATGTTTTAACCATTGTCTCCAGATACTACTTCTTCCCCTTCTCCTTTATACCTAGGAGTGGGAGCAGTTTCCTATTCTTAACTAACCTTGAGGTAGTGCACTATCCTTTGTTGCTTTCCTAAATCCAGCAATGCATCCTTTTTAAACACTCCCCAATGATTCAGTTTTGACTGTGTCATCTATTTCCTGCTGGGGCCCTGACTGATGCATTCACCTTTTAAACTTGGCTATGAAATCATTTCATAATGACATTTCCAAGTCAGTTGTGGAACAATGGTTTCAAGTGCTGGTATGGGTAGCCACATGTTTCGGTTAACATCAGGGCACTATCACTTACGTATTTTTGTGAGTTTGAACAATTTTCTTAACTTTTCCACATTTCAGTTTCTTCATTTTTATGTTTTGGCATGTGGATGTCCACTTTTCCAGTACGCTTGTTGAAAGGACGATCCTTTCATCATTGAATTCCTTCTGTGCCTTTGTCAAAGATCCACTGACTATATTATGTCAATTTATTTCTGGACTTGTTCTATTGATCCATGACTCTATTCCTTCACCAATACCTCACTGTCTTGCTTATTGTGCCTTCTAAGTATATCTGGACTCCTGGTGTGGCACAGTAGGATCAACACGGGCTGTGAACCACAAGGTTGGCAGTTCAATCCCACCAGGGATTCCCTGGAAACCCTAACCAGGGCTGCTATGAGTCAGAACTAACTCGATGACACTTAACAACAACAACATTGTATGTCTAGAAGTCAGGTAATGTCAGTTCCCCAACTCTCTTCTTCAGAATTGTGTTAACTACTCTACGTCATTTGTCTTCCCATAGGCACCTCACTGACAAGCAGTCTGTCAGTGTCCATAAAATATTTTCTGGCTTTTTTCTTGAGATCTCATTGAATGTATAGATCAAGTTTAGAAGTACTGACATTTTCAAAATATTGTTTCTTACTTGTGAATCTGGAGTCCTGGTGTGGCACTGTAGAATTAGCACTGGACTGCTAACCACAAGGTTGGCCATTCAAACCCTCCAATCACTCCTTGGCAACCCTATACAGGGTCATTAGGAGTCAGAACCAACTCAACTGCACTTAACAACAACAAACAACATTCATAAATTTAGACTATCATCTTTAATGTCTCTCATCAGAATTTTGTAGTTTCCCTCAAGGCATACAAGAAAAATTTGATAAATCAACTATACCAAAAGAAAGCACTCTTTTTAAATAGCCATCCATAACATGAGGAAATGGCATACAACAGACAGGGCAAAAATGCCTACAGTACACATAACTGAATAGGAATTCATATCAGAATATATAAATAACTTTGGAGCAATATGGAAAAGATAAGCAATTGAATGAAAAGAAGTGAAAGACATTATAAATAGACAATTCATAAAAGGAGAAATAAAAATGTCAAATAAACCTATGAAAAGATGTACAATGTAGAGAGAATAATATAAACACCTCAAGATTTTTTTCAATGTTAACCTTTTATTATAGTAACTACAGACTTGGAAAAAATAAAGATAAAGACCTACACTGTTATAGATACACTTAAAATACTCTTTGTTCCCTCTCTAGTACTACCTGGTTTCCAGATTTATATTTATGGTTATTGCTATGGTTATGACAAAATGATGATCATGTATATGTATATTCAATCTACGTTTTAATACTTAACATTTTATATATAAACACTCTTGTGCTGTTTTTAAAATGTCCTCAATGGAATTTTGTTTTCAAAAATGAATAATAAAAGTTGTTATAGCCTGACATTAAAGCCCAGGTGGGCTTGACCCAAACCCACACTTCTCTGTTTACGAACAGCCTTGGCAGTTGTCTTCCGGATCTCAGAGACAGACTGCTGTTCTGGGGGCAAGAACTCCAGGGCCTTATTGATTGAAATGGGTGGAGTGTAAGACAAAGCATGGCCCCAGGTGAACCACAACTCTGGGAGCTAAAGGCTCAAAGAATTCCAAGCATCAAGCCCTGAAAAGACTAAGTGTAAGTCTGTACCTCTTCAGAAGCAGGACATGAATCTATGGAGCTGAATGAAGGGAACAACCTCAGAGGAGATGGTAGCAAAATGAGAAGAAGCTGCCAGTAAATGAGAGCTTGAGCCTTGCAGAGCATCATTTCAGTGCCTCTGACCTTTGTGAATCCATAGATATGAGGTTTTGAGTCTCTGGTCAGCTTAAAGCAGGGGTGGGGCACATCTGGCCCATAGGCTGTATACAACCCGTGAAATCATTTGGTCTGGCCCTGCCAAGGCAACTGCAGTTCCAGCCATCACATGTTTGACCAAATACAGCAGGCTAATTTTTAAGTTGATAATTTTGTACGGTCCATGAATAACGTTATAAATTTTGGCAGTAAAAAGATTCCCTGCCCCTCTTTTAAAGAGCCAAAAAAAGGAACCAACATTTTCCCTCCTGGTATTAATGATTTCTGGCTTATTTTTTTCTCCTCCTTTCACAGCAAGAGGAATAGAAAACACATCTTTGCAAACCCTGCTCCCCATTAGTCCTCCTTTTTCCTACCAGCATAAGGCTAGTGACAGCTAACATTTCATCCCCACCCCTTGGTTTAAAGAAGAAGATAATAGGATTGCAGAGGAGAGTGATTGACACTATATAATCCCACCCACTGTTCCCTCTCCAAGAGAATTCACTATCGGATTGCTGGGAGCATAAGCTGTATCAGCTTTTTGATGGAAAGAAAAATCCAAAAAGGGATCATAGAAAACACTGCCCAGCAGACCTCACTGTGGGTCTTCCAGATGGAAGTTAGACTGAGGAAGCGAGCCGAGCAGGTGAAAATGGAGCACAGAAAGGCCAGAGAAGTCGATATAAAAAATGAGACAAAAGTCCTAGGAGCATAGTAAAGTTCTTCAGCTTTCATAACCCCACCACAATTGTGTCAGCTTGGCTGGGTCAATTAGCTGCCTACTCTATCTTCCTCTGTTGTTAATAATGGGCAATATCCTCTCCTTTTAAAGAATGAAAATGAGGGATTTGTGGTTATAGTAAGCTGTCATTAAAAGCACATGAATTCCTAAAAGCCTCTGAAAATAAATTAGTCTTCACATTACCATCTGCAACCGTTTCACCTCAGCTAGTGATCCCATTAGCCCTTGTGCACTTAAATAGGAGCGCGCTTGGATATTACTTAAGGGAAGATCTCTAAGGGAAATCAAGTGGTTGCAGAGATCAAAAAAAGAAATTCCAAAGGTGGTATCTGTACTCTCACACTGCTCCAGAGCCAAGACCCCTGTGCCACACCAGGGACACCAACTAGACCATCTCTCAAAGATAAAGACAGACACTGCAGTATAAGTCATCAATAAAACTGTAGAACAACTCGAAGTAAAAGGGAGTCTAAGCATTCAGGTACAAGTATAATCTACTTGCACTCTACCTGTGGGTCTCTACTTTTCAAACCAGTTTCCAGCTGGATCTCTCAACAGCATCAGATGACTTTAATACTGCCTCCATTTGAAATGTATTTTTCTCCTGGATTCTATAATGCCATTATTTTTGGCTGCCAACTTTCTCTGACCATTACTATGTTGTTGCTGATAAGTGTTGTCAAGTTGATTCTGACCCACAGTGACCCTGTATAGGGTTTCCAAGGAGCAGCTGGTGAGCTTGAACCGCTGACATTGCAGTTCAAATGACTCTGCAGTCTGATGCATTAGCCCACAGTGCCACACCAGGATTCCAGGCTTTAAATGATAGAATTTCTGCAGGATCTGTCTTACATGTCTTCTTTTACTCACTCTAATATATCTACATGATCTGAGCCATATTCATGACTTGGATTACAAACTTGATGCAGTTAACATCTACATTATATTGTTGTTGTTAGGTGCCCTCGAGTCAGTTCCAACTCATAGTGATCCTATGTACAACAGAATACCACACAATCCTGAACTATTATCACAATTGTTACATTTGAGATTACTGTTGCATCCACTGTACTGATCCATCTCATTGAGAGTCTTCCACTTTTTTGCTGACACTCTATTTTACTAAGCATGATGTCCTTCTTTCTCCCGATAGCATGTCCAAGTACATAAGATGAAGTCTCTCTTAAGAAGCATTCTGGCTGTACTTCTTCCAAGACAGATTTGCTAGTTCTTCTGGCAGTCCATAGTATATTCAATATTCTACACTAACACCATAATTTAAATGCATCAATTCTTCTCTGGTCTTCCTTATTCATTATCCAGCTTTTGAGTGCATATGAGGCAACTGAAGGAGCTCTGGTAGTGTAGTGATTATGAGTCAGGCTGCTAGTCTCAAGGTCAGCAGTTCGAAACTATCTGACATTCTATGAGAGAAAGATGAGACTTTCTGCTCTTGTAAAGATTTATAACCTCGGAAAACTTATACAGGATCACTATTAGTTGGGACCAGCTTTACGGCGGCCTGTAACCACCACCACCACCATATTTATATCACCTCAAAAATCAAATATATCAATTCCTACCTCATATCATTCCTTAGACACTTCAAAAGACTTCAAGTACACCTGTACAAAATCAGACTTGTAACCTTTCCTCCATCTTGCCTTTTTTTTTCTTAGAGTCCTTCTTCAAGGTACAAGTCAACAAGCTTGTTCTGCAAAGGAACAGACAGTCAATATTTTGTTGTTGTTGTTGTTAAGTGCTATCGAATTGGTTCCAACTCATAGCAACCCTGTATAGGGTTTCTGAACAGCAGCTGATGGGTTTGAACTGCCAACCTTGTGGTTCACAGTCCAGGAGTCCAATAAATATTTTAGGCTTTGTTAATCAGTCTGTTTTTCACAACAACTAAACTTTGCCTTTGTAGTACAAAAGTAGTCAACAAATGAGCAGGGCTAAATCCCCATAAATATTCGTTTTAAAAATAGGCAACAGACAGGATTTGGCCCATCTGCCATAGTTTGCAATGCCTGCTGCACTGGAGTGACTCCTCGTCAGTTGCTTTACTGATAACACCAGTCACAAACCTGTGCTTAACATCTTTCTGCCTCTCACATCTCTTTCCTGATATTCTCCCAGTCTTGAAAATTCTCCTTCTTAAATAACTCCAGTGAATCCACTCTTCCACTCGGCCTCTAGTCCTTTTTGCCTTGATGATAGCACTGGTGTCTTGACCTTTCTACTCACATCCACTCTCACTCTCCTCTCCAAAGTGCTATACATACAGCACAGTGTTTTCAAAATGCAGTTCAAGCCTTATCACTTCACTCAGTGGCATTCTGTGTTCTAGTGACAAAGACTGAATTCCTTAGTACAGCGAACCACCCTGTTTATGGCCCTGTCTTTCCCCAGCCCTCTAGCCATAAATTATTTTATATTCCCCTTATTTTTTTCCTGATCAAGGTTAGTGGTTCAGGCTCACCAATCACTCCTTGGAAACCCTATATAGGGTCGCTATGGGTCAGAACTGACTCAACGGCACTTAACAACAACAACAACAGCAAGATTCAGTAAATAACATCATGATAAGTGGAGAAAAGATTGATGTCAAAGACTTCACTTTTCTTAAATCCACCATCAACATTCATGGAAGCAGCAGTCAGGAAATCAAATGACACATTGCATTAGGTAAATCTATTGCACAAGACCTCTTTACAGTGTTTTAAAGCAAAGATGTCAGTTTGAGGATTAAAGTGTGACTGATCCAAGCCATGGTATTTTCACAAGCATGTGAAAGTTAGACAATGAGTAAGGAATACTATGAAGAATTGATGCATTTGAGTTATGGTGTTGGGGGAGAATATTAAAGGTACCATGGACTGCCAGAAGAACAAAGAATTCTGTGTTGACAGAAGTACAACCAGAATGTTGCTTAGAAGCCAAGCAAATGGGCTCAAGTGTAACAGCAATTTTGAGGCTGGCACAGGATGGGCAGTGCTTTGTTCTGTCATACAGATTGTTGCAATGAGTCAGAACTGACTTGACAGCACTTAACAACAACAGCTCCACCTTTGTAATTTTCTGTTCTTCTTATTCCCCTCCATCCTAGGCAGGATGGAGACATGATGAGCCACCATTCTTGTCCAGAGATGATTTGACCCATGTGGCATAAACTGGGGAGCGCTGTGCTGCCTAATAGTGTGTCCCCAGTTTTGAAAATAGGGACAGTTGTTTACACGTGGTTTTTCCTTTGGCTGACACTTTCTTAATTCCCCTCATCACTAAATAAATTTCTCTTTGTTTTTTTAAAACCAAGCCCAAGTGCTACTTCCTTAGAGATTACCCTGATCTTTTCAACTAGACTATGTCTCACATTTTAATTTATTATAGCACTGTGTACACATTTGGTGGAGTCCTAGTGGGTCATTACCTGATAAGCAGTTCAAACCCATCAGCTCTTTCTTGGAAACCATACACAAGGTTCACTATGAGTTGAAATCAGCTTGATGTCACCTACCAGCAACAACATGTTATGTACATTAGAATCAGAGTTCCAATTTTACACAAGGATAGCATGTTTATTCAACTAATATCTATCTAGACTGTTAGCTTGATGAAGGCAGTGTACCTCATTGCTTTGAAGGATAAGAACTGAATTGTTAACTACAACATTGGCAGTTCAAGCCACCAAATGTTCCTCAAGAGAAAGATGAGCCTTTCTGCTCCTGCAGAAAAGATTTGCAGCCTTGGAAACTCTACACAGGGTAACTGTGAGTTGGAGCCAATTCAGTGGCATTTAACAACAACAACATGTCCTTATCACCCAACACAGAAGGAGGTCATGAATGAAGGCATTTGTGATAGCATGAGGTACATAAGGATTTAACCTCCTCCCACCTCTGTTTTAATCAGTTGTGCCACTTCTATTATGTACATATGTAGGAATCCTATTAAGTGTTCCTTTTTAAAGAACCATTTCATATGTTTGGTAGCCATGAGGTAGGAAACTCTGTCTCTGCAGTGTTTCCAGTAGTTTCCAGTGTTTCCTGCAGGAGCTGACAGCTGTGAGAGAGTACCATTCCTACAGAAGGCAGCTAACCTCGGTTTGGAAAACTTTTGCCTTTCATTCCTGTTGCAATCATATAAATTTCAAAGATTGGATTTTAATTTTAAAATTTCCTACTTTCATTTTTAAAGACATGCCAACTCTCTTTCATATTAATTTTTTCATGAGAAGAAAACATCACATAGGTTTTCTTCTTCCTTAGAGGTGAAATGTCTCAATGGACACCAAACTACATTACACAGTTGTAAGTGTACAACAATGTTGAGAAAGACACTCACGAAGTAATTCAAAATAACAACTATCATCTGTCCATGATGAGCTAATGCATCCACTGTGCTTGCTTTGAAATGTCTGTTTTCAGTGTAATGATGGGATGATATGCCTCTCCTCATTAGACCCTGGCAGCACATCTGAGTTATGTGTGCTGAGCTTGACAAAGGGGCAAATCCTATTTGAATTCCTAGTTTTATATTAAAGATTATACATATGGTGTTTTTTTTGTTTTGTTTTGTTTTTAAAGATTCCTTTTATATACCAATGGAAGATTATTTAGTGTCCTAGAAAGAGTTTGGCACAGGAGTTGGGAGACTCAACTTCTAGCCTTGCCTCTGCCATGAAGTAGCTGGCTGACTTTACAGTTAGGTTCACCTTAATAGCAAGAAGAGAAGGACCTTTCCGATTCTTTAGGAATATAAAAGATATTCTATTATATATGTATGTAGGAATGCCAATAAGTGTTGTTATAGAACTATCTTTCCTAGCCAGGAAGGGTAACTACAGGGAGATACTATGTGAAAGTGCCTAAAGAGTTACAAGGGATACTAACATTATTGTTACTGTAATTTACCAAGGATCCCTTAAGAAGATAGTATAATACAAAACATTACAGAGAGAATAAAAGGAGGAAGTCAGGCACATCTACAAACTGTTGAAAAATAGTTAATTGATGAGAATTTATAAATTATGGATGTATAATATTTCATCAGTGGCTTTTAACTCAAACATCAGTCATTACCTGAATGTAAAATAACTGAATAATTGCTACAATGAGGGTAAACTATCCAGATGTTGGAAACTATCAAGTAAATGATTTCAAATAATTTAGACTCGATTAAAGAAAAATGAACAACCAAGATTAATAAAACCATTCATATCACTGTTGATAGGAGACTAAGTCAGCACAATCTTTTGGATGTGAAATGAGACTGTAATGGACAGAGTTTGGTCACAGAGAGTATGCTCGTACAAAGATATGTACCAAAATGTGCAGATTTTTGCCATAGTACTATTTATGACAGTGAAAAAAGAAAACAATTGATTGTTCAACTGCAGGGATTAAAGTAAGTACTTATAGCATGAGATTTCAATAGTATGCTAGACAGTTATTGAAAGTCATCATGTGTAGAGTCCTGATGTGGCACTGTAGGATAAGCACTGGACTGTTCAAACCCATCAACTGCTCCTTGGAAACCTTATGCAGGGTCACTATGAGTCAGAATCAACCCAATGGCATTTAATAACAATGTAGGTCCAAAAATGACTTGTATAAGACTGGTTTGAGAGCTTTACTTACAGATAACCAAGACTAGAAGTAACTTAAATGTCCATCAATGGAAAACCGGATAACCTAACCAGATTATGGTATATTCATATCATAAAGTACTATCCAGTAATAAAAATAATTGAAGCATTTTATGCAACAGTATGAACCAACCTCAAATATCATTATATTGAGAAAAATACCAAATCCATAAGACTACATACTGTATGACTCCATTTAATTTAAGTACAAGAGCAGACAAAGCTGAACATTAGTTATCTGGCAGCTAAGTGCAGGAATTGTTTGCAAGATGGAGCGGTTCTATATCTTTATTGTATGTCAGTCACATGGTTGCATACATTTGTAAAACTCATCAAACTGTACACTGCATTTCATGGCATCAAAGATTTACCTCACATCTCCGATAAGGGGAAGTGAGGGAAAAACAGCAATGAAACAGTGAGCTAAGCCCTACAATGTTCAATAGGCTCCTGTGAACCCAGATGGAGACCTGGTGGTCAGCAGTGTGCCAAGTCCAGGGGACTCTTGGACCCAGAATCAGCGACATAGCCACAGAGGACTAGAGTGTAGACTGACGTGTCCAGCTGGTAAGAAGAGAGGGCACATGCATAAGTACACCCACATGTGTAGATAATACCCACTTGACCTGGCTTCAATGGCTGGATGATCAGAGCTTAAACAGAAGAAGAAAATAGGGAAAAAAGAATAATCTGATACAATTTGATCAACTTGATATATACCTATGGAAGCAGTAGCTCAAAAGAATGAACAAATCTTCACAGCGAGGATCATTCCCCCCTCCTCGGCACACAGAGAGGATAGGGATGGGCAACTTGGACATTGGCTACCCAGAATGGGGTTCTACAGAGGCAAGAAGTGGCTGGCTTACAAGCTTTCAAGAGGGAACCTAGATCCAGAGGGTGTGGAGCAAAGTAGAATCTCCACTGAGTAGTATCTGTTCTGCCTAGTCAGGGCTGATGAAAGGAGATGCTTATAGGTCTCTTGTGATACAATAGTGAATAATTGTTATCAGGACTGATTGTAAGGGCTGGAAATGTAAAGGTAGACATTTTGGGGAAAAGGGAGGAGAGTGATTAACCTTGCAGTCTAGGAGCAGATTGCCCTGGGACCATCAAAAAGAGCCGAGAATGGAACCCTACCCAGAGAAGCAGTGATACCAGGGTTGGAGGCAGAGATGATGACGTGGGGAGATGGAGAGGCTGGGGACTTTGGTTCCGGAGAGGGAGAGGGCTTGTATGTGGACGACTGTGGTGGGGGGCAGGCTTGCGGGGTATACCCTTTGCTTGGTGGATGATGCATGGAAGGGATTGTAACCATGGCAAGGAAAAGATATACGATGGGATCTATGTGAAGCTGATGTCCTCCCATGTAAACTATCACATAATTCACAAAAAGCATTAAAAAAAAAATTTACCTCAACAACCAAATGATATTGTGAATCAATGTACATTTATGTGGAAACATTTTCTAGCATGTTGCTAAAGTTAAAATATTGTTGTTGTCAAGTACCATTGAACCAGTTCTGACTCGTAGCAACCCTGTATAGGGTTGATGTCGGCTGATAGAACCCTGTATAGCTGCGGATGAGCGTGAACATCCGACCTTGCAATTGAAACTGACCTTGCAGTCCAGCACATTAACCCACAGCACCACACCAGGTTAAAATAGTGACTAAAAGCAATCCAATGCTTCCTGTTGCTAGGGCTGGAGGGTGAGGAAGGGGAGGGTAAGAGGGAGAGAAGTGTAAAGGACATAAAACTATGATAACAGTGAAACTTTGTAGAAGAAGAAATGTGAATTACTTTTTTCCTTTGTGGTTTTCACACTGAACATTTGTTATATTTGTGAAAAGAAAAAACATTTACTTTTCAAACTGTAAAATGACCAAACAAACCAAAAAGGGTGAGTTTAGGAAGACAGTAAGAGTTTCCACATAAACACCCATGTTTATTCAGTATCCTTTGGTAGAATAAAATTCAGAACATGACTTAGCCTAAATTTTCGCAAATTTTGGTAAGGGTAAGATTATTCAAGATATGTTAATAAGGTGTTTTTTGTGGTTTTTTTTTTTAAAGTGGGTGTCACCACTGCTCTACAATTTTCCAGCAAGATGGCTAATTTGGGAAGTGCCACTTTCTGTTAGAACAAAGAGGAGAAATGCAGATGATTTTTGAGAGAAGGGCTGGTTTTGTTTTAAGGAGACTGGTAGCTTTCAAAGCTAAATTTGGGCTCTGCTTTAAGAAAAATCCAATGGAAGAAAAAGAAAAAGAAAACTGTCACTGTATCTTCAAAATACATTTGCAACATGACATATATGGGGAAGGAAAAGAGCTCACAAAATTGAATGCTGGTTCCTTGAAATCTATATCTCTAATAACATGGTGGTTAGGCATGTCAAAAATCAATTTTTCCCTTCATCTTGATAAAATTAAATTTAAATGTCTCTTTTGGTTTTCTATGTTTAGAATTTTGAAAAATAGAAGAGAGCAAACTATTTTGGCTTTTTTCCCCCTAGAATTTGAGGTAATTTGATGTGAGTGGTCAGGTTTTATAGAATATCACAGCCTGTATGGTGTTCTAAAGCAGAGTTGGACAGAATCACTGGGGTTTTTCATGTTAAGCATGAAATAATTTTAATGCTTTAAAATTGTTTGAAATAATGTAGTCTATGGTAAAGGAATAGGTTTTCATTGCATATGTCACCTCTAATGGTTTGATTGAGTTATCTGAATTGCTGAACTTGGAGAAATATTCAGAAGGTATATCCTTTCTGAACACGACAGCAGTCTGTAATTGATTATTAAGGTCTGGACTGACTATGAGAGGGGAAAGCAATAGTAAGCAGGTAAAATATTTGTTGTCCTGACTTTAGTCGAACTCACTGGTTGTTCAAAGGAGAAAAATAAGGCCAGAGATATGAATGTACTGATTCAATAGAATAACTCAACTGTCCTTCATTGTCCTCCCCACTATCATGCCTACTCTGCAGCAGGTTGTCAGGTGCCATCGAGTCGGAACCGACTCATAGCGACCCCATGCACAGCAGAACGAAACAATGTCCGATCCTGGGCCAACCTCACTACCGCTGCCAC
>NW_006408590.1:5635729-5645853 GCF_000296735.1 Chrysochloris asiatica | reverse complement strand
CTGTCCAATCATCTTCAATCACCGTGACTGTATACACAACAAAAAGAAACATTGCTCAGTCCTGTGCCATCCCCACAGCTGTTATGTTTGAACATACTCTTGTAGGCTTTGTGTCAGTCCATCTCATTGAGGGCCTTCCTCTTCTTTGTTGACCCTCTACTTTACCAAGCATGATGTTATCTCATGATAACATGTTCAAAGTACAAGAGACATGCACAAAGGGGAATTCTGCCTGTCCTTGTTTGGTCTTCTAGTAGTCCATGGTACTTTCTGTATTCTTCTCCAACACCTTAAGTCAAAGGCATCAACTCGTTTCTGGTCTTTTTATTCACTGTCCAGCTTTCACATGCATATGAGGAAATGGAAAATACTATGGCTGGGAAATGGAAAATACTTGGGTTAGACACACCTTAGTCCTCAAAGTGACATCATGTTCACTAGCTCCCAAAATTTACATCCTTTCTCAGAATCTTTATACCATTTCCTAATGTTTACATCTATCATGTATCATCTATGGAGTCCTGGTGTGGCACTGCTGAATAAAGCACTGGACCACAAGATTGATTTGAACTGCAAAGTCTGTGGTTCAAATTTACCAGCCGCTTCTCAGAAACCCTATAAGGTGTCAGTATGTGTCATAATTGATTCAATGGCATTTAACAACAACAAATCTACCGTTTCCCACCAACTGTCATCAAGTCAGTGCTTACTCATGAAGCCTTCATGTACATCAGAGTAGAACACTTCTCCATAGGGTTTTAAATGGCTGATTTTTCAGAAGTAGATTGCCAGAATTTTCTTCCAAGGCACCTCTGGGTAACCTTGCAGTTAGAAGTCAAGCACATTAACCATTTGTACTACCCACAAGCTCCACATCTGCCAGGATTCAGGCTTTATCTCTTCCATTCTAATCCCTAGAGGCCACTGAAATATATCTGTTGGCATCTCATGTCCTTGAGAATCTCATGGTATCAATTAAGTTGTTAAAAAAAAAAAAAATCATTGTCATTACATAATTGTTAGACTAGTTAGGGCCCTTGTAATTACAAGCACATTTTTACAACCTGTTTCAACCCAATTCCGACTACTATTCTCTAATTCTTTTACTCAGACATTCACTCAGAGAAGAATGATGCCACACAAGATTTGGGGATTTTGTTTCAACAGGAAAGTTTGATTAAACTGTTTAAAGTTGACACTCCTTCAACAAAACATTTCCCACTTGCCTACCATCTTCTGCCAATCCAAAATGATTTGGTCCTACTCTTTAATCTTTTCAGCTTTCTTCTCTATGTCCTAACTCTCAGTGTTGTTTTGTTATTGTTGTTGTTTTAGAGGTGAAGAAATAAAACCATGTAATCTAAGGATACAAAATCTCTGTATAGATGTTATTCTCAAGGATTGTTGTTGGGGTGGTTAAGTACCGTGCCATTGAGTCGGTTCTGACTCATAGTGACCCTGTATAGGGTTTCTGAAAAGCAGCTGGTGAGCTTGAACCAGTGATATGAATATATAAAAAAGAAAAAAGTTGAGTCCTGTGCGAAAATATTATCTAAAGTTTGCTGCTTGATTATTGTTGTTAGGTGACGCAGAGGCAATTTTTGACTCCTAGCATTCCAATAGGACAGAACAGAACTCCCCCATAGGATCTGCTGTTGTTGTTGTTGTTGCTGTTATTAAACACCGTGGAGTTGGTTCCGATTCATAGTGATCCTGCACAGGGTTTCTGAGGCTGTAAATCTTTATGGGAGCAGAAAGCCTTGCTGGTAGTGTCGAACTGCCGACCTTGAGGTTAGCTGCCCGATTCGTAACCACTGCTAGTCTGTGGTATTTATGGAAGCAGAGCTCCAGGTCTTTTCCACACAGAACTGCTGAGTGGGTTCAAACTGCCTACTTTTTAGTTAGCAGGCCAGCACTGAACCATTGTATCACCAGCCTCCTTACTATTAATCACATCAAAATGTAGTGTCTGAAAACCCACTCATACTTACTTATTTATTTTCTATTTATATATGGAGCACCATGACTCTGTGCAGTCCTGGTATAGTGCTGTGGGCTAATGCATCAGACTGCAAAGTCGTTTGAACTGCAAGATTGGTGGTTCAAGCTCATCAGCTGCTTCTTGGAAACCCTATATAGGATCACTATGGGTTGGAATCGACTCGACGGCACTCAACAACAACAACAACAACATGACTCTGTAGGATAACCACTGGATTGTGAACCACAAAGTCAGTTGTCCAGGCACACAAGCCACTCTGCAGGAGAAGGATGAGACCTTCTGCTCCTGCAAAGATGGACAGCCTCAGAAACCCTAGATAGGGCCGCTATGAGTTAGAACAGACGCAATGGCACGTAACGACAATTTAGAATTTATTCCATGGTTTTATGGGCTAACTGAAATAACTGGGACAGCTGAGTGTTCTGGTCTAGGTGACATTGGCAATGATTTTAGCAGTTGTCTGGCAGCTCTGCTAGAGCTAGAGGGTCTCACTTAAAATTCTATGGGTTTCCTTGGTAATCAGCAAGTCAGCTTGTCTGCTCCACACTGTTACTATTCTGCCATTGGCTTTGTCAAGCCTGTTCATAAAGCTAAAGATATTGGAGAGAGAAAGAAAGCTGTGAGTATTATTGAGATTCTGACTCTGAACTAGCAGAATGCCCTTTCTCCCACAGTCCATTGAACAAAGCAAGTTACAAGGTCAGTCCAGATTTAAAGGGTTGGAAAATGAAATTCACCTCTTGAATAAAGGAGCTATGGAGACTTTGTAGCCATTTGCAATCTACCACAACATGTGAGTAAGGATGTGAGGAGACTATGTTGTTGTTGTTGTTGTTAAGTGCCATCGAGTCAGTTCCGACGCATAGCAACCCTGTATAGGGTTTCCTAGAGCAGCTGGTGGGCTTAAACCACCGACCTTGCAGTTCAAACGGCTTTACAGTCTGGCGCATTAATCCACTGCGCCATGAGGAGACTATGTGGAAGCCAAATTTGTTGTAGGAGGTGACACAGTTGACAAAAGCTTCACTTAATGTGGAGAGTGGACAAATGAGAAGATGCCAGTGAAGAGGAGAAAGAGGATGGGAAACAAAGAGCGAATGGGGTCTCAAATAGGATTTTGTGTGGGATTTGGAAGCAACGATGAAAATATCAACCCTGCTTTCTTGCTCCATAGTTCTTGGGGTTGGTCACCAAGAGTGACTTCCACTCAAGACAGTCACAATAAAAATACAATCCTGAAGGAAGAGAAGCAATTCCAGCGAGAGGAGACTCACCATTTAGATGAAGGACCTAGTGGACCTCCATGGACACTGCATAAGGAATTGGGAGAAGGAATGAAAGAGAAAGAATAATTGGGGGTGGGGGCCAAAAGATGAACAGACATGTTTAGGTGTTGAGTATGGAAAAGAAAATATTTGCATCACTATCTGAGGATGACAGAGTCCAAGGTGAGATATAAGCTAGCCTCAAAGTTCTTGGAAATGTCCACAAGGAGTAGTTTACATACCGACACTGACGTTGGCTCTGCTGTTTGGAGAACTCTGAACTGCCTGCAGACGGCTGCAGGAATCCCTGTCAGTGCAGTTTAGTAAAGAAAAATATAGGATGCACAGTAAAATATGAGCTTTAGATAAACATCAAGTACTTTTTAAAATTATGTCCTATGTAATACTTGAAATATACTTTTACTGTTTAAATTAGTTTTTGTTTTTTGTCTGAAACTCAAATATAGCTGAGCATCTTGTATTTGATTGGGTAACCCTGGAGGAGAGGGAACAAAATGAAGCAAAAGCTGGAAAGGTCTGGAAAAAGGAACCAATCCTAGTGGCTAATAAGCAAAGGTAGTCCTTGTATGGTACACATGGTTAATGGGCTCAGCTGCTACTTAAAAGTTTGGAGGTTGGAATCCAGAGGAGCCTCAGAAGAGAGATCTGGTGATCTCCTTCTGAATAATCCTGTAGAGCAGAATTCTATTCTGACATTGGATAGGCATGTGTCAGAGTCATTCAACACCACCATTAATCTGTCAGTATTTCATACTACAATGGCTTGTGCATCACTGGTATTTCAGCAGGGTCACCCAAGGTTTTAGAGGAGTTTCCAGACTTAAGAGAGATTAGAAAGGAAAGCATGGTCCTCTATTTGCAAAAATTGTTGTTGTTAAGCACTGTCGTGTTGGTTCCAATTTATAGCAACCCTGTATAAGGTTTCCAAGGAGCAGCTGGTGGATTTGAACTGCCGACCTTGTGGTTTGCAGTCCAGTGCTGATCCTACAATGACACACCAGGAGCCAATAAAAACATTATAAATCAAAACAGAATATTGCTTAGTATAATGCAAGATGATGATCTCCGCAGATTGGAAGGCACTACACAGTGACGACAATAAGAAATATAATCATATGAACAATTATGAAGACAGCACAGTACCAGGGAATGCTTTGTTCTATAGTCCATGGGGTTACCATGAACTAGAACCACCTTGATTGCAAGTAACAATACTATTAGTAAACAACTGATCTGAAACCAAGTTCTTCTGACTTCCATTCTGGTTCATGTTGCCCCTTCCATCTGACAAGTTGTTGTTGTTATTAAGTGCTGTCAAGTCGACTCTGAACCATTGTTGTTGTTAAGTGCCATCGAGTTGGTTCCGATCATAGCGACCCTGTACAGGGTTTCTGAGGAGTGGCTGGTGAGCTTAAACTGCCGACTTTGCAGTTCAAATGACTTTGCAGTCTAGCTCATTAACCCACAGCGCCACACCAGGACTCTAGTAGGTTTTCCTTTTCTTTGTCCTCCCAAACCTCTCTTTCAGCCTTGCCTTTTATTTTCATCTTGTCTTCCTTCACTTTCTTGATCTTTGGCTCTCAATGCCAATCTGTGGCTCTCCCTCCCTGCCCACCATTGTCTGACACTGCCTGTCAACTTCAAGCTTATTATAAAATTTGCATGCCTACCCCGCCACTCACATTTCCAAATTTCTGTCAACAGAAGAAAAGGGGCTAGAACTGCCATCTTTAATTTGGGAGAGGGAATAATCCTTCAATCACACCATCATCCTGCAACTTTGATGCTGCTGAAATCATTTGTCACTAATTTTCAAATCAGCAGTGAAAGTGACACCCATTAGGAAATATCAAATAAAATATTTAAATATATTTAGGTTTCATATCCTCAGACTGAGGAAAACCATAATATAACGGAAGCCCGTGAGGTTTGTAGGGAGGACTGCTTCTTTTCATGAACAGTGAATAAATACCAAAATGAAGTACTTAAAATTGGTTTACAATACACCTCAGCCCAGAGCCAATAAATTAATAAAACCTGATAAGTTTTCCCTTCCCCTGGGGGGTGAGTATGCAGCGCACAGAACAGCAGATTCACAGCAACATCGAAGAGCACTGAAAGTTAATTTTTTTCATTTCCTAAGTGGTAAGGCCCAGATAATTTTTCACTGCCAGACCCTCTTGTTAAAAATATATAGTTATTAGTACATATTGCTTAATAGTGATTTTCATGTCATTCTTTTTGTTTGGTTTGGCTTTTAATTGCATTTGAGGAATTCCAACTTGCAAATAAGGAGAACTGCAGATGGCGCTTATCTTATTTACTCAAGTATTTTCAGTTCACTCTGCAATCAGTGGGGTACACTTAGCCCGGTCTTGGGCAGGGAATTGCATACCCAGCTCCTATTACTGTTCATAAATTATTGTTCCCATATGCACCATCCTGAAAATGTACCCCAATGGGCTTTGTTTGTGTTGTGTATTCTTGCAGTTGGCAATGTTGGGAACCTCACCAGAAATCTGGAGAAGACCAATTAAAAGGCAAATCTCTCCCTTCCTGTTCCAATAATGCTGACCAAAGAAACTGAACATATGGAAATAAACTTGAATTATTTTCTATGTTTTGCATCAACACTGTAAATTTAAAAATACATTTTAATATGGAACACAATATAATGTCCCCTGGAGATTTCTGTTTACAAACCATTTAAAGACACATCATACAGACAGCCCACCTTTATAATGCTAATGATTCTAGATACTCTGCATTAAAGCAGTTCAGGTGGTTGGGGCCTGAAAGATCACAGAAATAACTAACAGTGTAGAGAAGCTCCCATTTTTATTCAGCACACAATTTAGATATTTTCCCACAGGTACTAGCAGTAGGACTCGCACCTATTTTCCCCAAATAACATTTTCCTTAACTCTGCTGTCTGGTTTAAATAATGTGGGTTATGTTGTTGTTGTTGTTAAATGCCATGGAGTCAATTCCAAATCATAGCAATTGAGTATCGAGTTTCCCAAGAACTACTGGTGAGCTTGAACCACCAACCTTGCTGTCCAGCGATTTATCCTACAACTCCATGCCAGGACTTCATATAGTTGCTTTACTTTTGTTGTTATGTGCCATGGAGTCGGTTCCAACTCATAGCACCCTATACAGGTTTATTGTTGTTGTTAAGTACCGTGGAGTTGGTTCCGACTCATAGTGACCCTGCACAGGGTTTCCGAGGCTGTAAATCTTTGGGAGCAGAATGCCTCATCTTTCTCCCGCGGAACCACTGGTAGTTTCGAACTTCCGACCTTGCGGTTAGCAGCCCGATTCGTAACCAGTATGCTACCAGAGCTCCTTTTATAGATGTGAATAATTTCCAGGATCTCAGTTTAAGAGATCCCATCTCATATGGATGCCCATAAAGGTTTGTGGAACTGAGAGTTTCCCATGCCTGGATTTTCTGTTGACCAGATAAAGTCAAGGAGCTCTGGTAGCATAGTGGTTATGAATCGGGTTGCTAATCTCACGGTCAGCAGTTCGAAACTACCAGTTGTTCCAAGGGAGAAAGATGAGGCTTTCAGCAACCTTAAAGATTAACAGCGTTGGAAAGCTTGCACAGGGTCGCTATGAGTCAGAACTGACTCCATGGCACATAACAACAATAAAAGATAGAGTCAGGACATATTCGCTGCCCTCAAGTAGCTCCCAATCTTGTGAGGCAGCTTGGAGATAAGATGCATCCCAGGCAAAATGCAAAGAATTCTCAGTAAACTGTTGTTATTGTTAGATGCTATAGAGTTGCTTTCAACTCATAGTGACCTTATACAAACCCCACAGGTTTTCCTAGACTGTAATCTTTACGGGGAGCAGATTGTCAGGTCATTCTCCTGTGGAGGTGCTGAGTGGGTTCAAACCACCAACCTTTTGATTAGCAACCAAGCACTTGAGAGTTGTGCCAGCAGATCTCCTTTATTATTTTTTTTTCCAAGTAAACTTGTTGTTGTTGTTGTTGTTGTTAAGTGCTGTTGAGTCAGTTCTGACCCATAGCGACTCGGTATGGGGTTTCCAAGGAGCAATTGGTGAGCTTGAACTACCAACCTTGCGGTTCAAATGTACTTTGCAGTCCAGCGCATTAACCCACACCAGCACAGCAAACCATAACTCCAAGTAAACTGCCCTTGTTGTTAAGTGCCGGCGAGTCGGTTCCGACCCATAGCAACCCTGTATAAGGTTTGCAAGGAGTGGCTGGTAAGCTTGAACTGCCGACCTTGCCATTCAAACTGACTTTGCAATCCAAAACATTAGCCCACAGTGCGGCATCAGGACTCCCCAAGTCAACTGTTGTTGCTGTGTTCCATAGAGTCAGTTCTGACCCATAGCAGCCCTGCATAGGGTTTCTAAGGAGTGACTGGTGAGTTTGAACTGCTGAGCTTACGGTTCAAACCAATTTTGGCAGTCCTGCGCATTAACCCATAGCGCTACTGTGGTGATTATGTGCTGTATAGTTGGAACCCACTCATAGCGACCTTGTGCAGTGTTTCCAACGCTGTAAATCATTACGGGTGCAGAACTCCTCATCTTTGTCCCGCGGAACAGCTGGTAGTTTTGAACTGCTGACCTTAAGGTTCGCAGCCCGATTCGTAACCACTGCGCTACCAGAGCTACTAGGCGCATATTATTCAGTCATTTTTTTCCTTTCTCTCTCCTTTCCCGCTTTCAGCACTAATCAAACTCCTGGTGTCACCATCGGATCAGCACTCAACCTCAAGGTTGCTTTGAATCACAGGTCAGTAGTTCAAACTCACTAGTCGCTCCTCAGAAACTCTATACAGGGACGCTATGAGTCAGAACCAACTCAATGGCACGTGACAACAGAAACAATCAGTTACTGGTGTGGCACTGTAGGGTTAGCATTGGTCTGCGAATCACAAGTTTGGCAGTTCAAATCGACCAGCTGCTCTTTGGAAACCCCACACAGGGTTACTATGAGTTAGAATGGACTCAACAGCACTTAACAATAACAACAATAATCTTAATTAGGAGGTCTGGTGTGGTGCTGTACGATAAGCACTGGACAGCTAACCACAGGGTTGGCAGTTCAAACCCACCAGTCATTCCTCGGAAACACCATACAGGGTTGCTATGAGTTGGAATTGACTCAACAGCACACAACAACAACAATCTTGGTTATTATTGGTGTTAGCTGCCTTTGGGTCAGTCTCCAACTCATGGTGATGCCATGCAAAACGGAACAAAACCCTGCCTGATCCCTATGATCAGTTGGAGATCAGACCTTTGTAATCTATAGAGTTTTCATTTAGGCTGATTTTCTGCCTAACCAGATCTTCCTGTTGGCGTTGTTGTGAAGTGCCGTCGAGTCGGTTCTGACCCATTTGTTGTTGTTGTTAGATGCCACCAAGTCGGTACCATCTCATAGTGACCTTATGCTCAGCAGAACGAAATGCTACTTGATCCTGAGCCAACCTCACAATTGTTGCCACGCTTGAGCCCATTGATGCTGCCATATTGCCAATCCATGTTGCTGGGGGTCTTCCTCTTTTTCTCTGACCCTCCACCTTACCAAACATGATATCCTTCTTCAGAGACTGGTGCCTCCTGACAATATGACGAGGAGCAGCTGGTGAGCTTGAACCATAGACCTTGCAGTTCAAATGGCTTTGCAGTCTGGTGTGTTAACCCACAGAGCCACACCAGGACTTCCTAAGCAGTCTTAATTGGGAAGTTCTCCAGAAACCTGCTCCATTTCAAAACAACAAGCAAGTCCCCACTAACATGCCGATAGTGGCCTCACAAGAGGTGCATGGGCAAGAATTCTTCCACTGAACATTCATGGCTTTGAATCTTAATTTCCAGGGGAAAATGTTTCAACTGTTTTTCCTTTTGCTTTACTTAAAAGACTGTTGCTTTTCTTCACAAATAAGGGTAACCACCTCAAAACAAAACAAAAAACTAACAATATAGGTTAAATAAAAAGAAGCACCCTTGCTCAAAAATGAAACTGAGTTGCCATTCTGATGGAGGAAGAGAGAACCAATACAGTAATAAAGCAAACTTGGTTCTAATGATCTAAAATACCCCACCTGATTTGTGAGCAGTTTTTCTTCTAACCAAGTATCTATTTTATCTTTATTAGAGAAATTGATGTGCCTATGATGTTCCAAAAATGCAGTATGGTATGAATTAAACATCATTTTCAAAGTAATGTGTGCAGATTTGGATCTGATTTTTTTTTTTTTCTTCAATCCTGTCGACCAATGTCCCTAGCATTTTTCATTATTATTAACATCTTCTCTTACCAGTCTGATACTTCCACCTGATTAATGGATGAGTAGCAGGGGCTACTTTTTAAAAATGATGTTTTGCTTAAAGCATCTGTTTTTGTTTCAACAAAACAAATAAAGTCAGGCATATTAAGGACTATGGTGTTTAGAAACAAAGAAAACAACCAAGATTAGAGGAAAGTTAACTGTTCCCTGGGGAGAAACCCTAGTGGTTAAACTGTTTCATCAGCAACAATACAGAAATTGTTTTAATGGTGTTTTGAGCATCTTATTCTTGCAAAAATAATACCCTAGCTCACAAAACAACAAAGGTTGAAATCAAGGCTATGAAAAGTTGGAATTTATTTTGTGCACTGTTTCATAAAATCTGTTAATGTCAGGAGCGTGACAATATAGGGAATTTGTGATTTGTCTTCATTCTGAATCACTGCTTTTCCGACTAAGCTGATTAATACTGCTGAGAACAATTCCAAGGGCTTTTCTATTATTCACAAGGTAAAGCTGTACTTTTTAGTAGTAGGTTCTTGGGCAAAAAAAAAA
>NW_006408590.1:5626910-5633794 GCF_000296735.1 Chrysochloris asiatica | reverse complement strand
CTTAAGGTTCGCAGCCCGATTCGTAGCCACTACGCTACCAGAGCAACATGGTAATAAACGGAGATCTGAAAGAGAAGTAGAGCACATTATTAATTCTATACTAATTTGAACCTTAATTTGTTACATTTGTCTATAAATAATCTTTCCCCATAGCATCTATTTTGTTTCTAATTCAACTGTCTCTTCACAAATGCAGCAACTAATAGGAAGAAATTATCATCGCAGAGGTTTAATGGAGTTTCTTTTAATGTAGAGAATGAAAATCTATTATATTTAGTAAAAACGGAATGCTTACCAATTGTGAGTCATGGCATTTTTCCTAAATCTTTTAAGAAAACTGTAGGCTAATTTCATTCCTCTTGCAAAAGAAGGGACACTTTTGTATATGACTCTTGAACTTTATTTAATTACTTTTAATAATAATATCAGTTGATTCATGCTTAACTCAAACTTTTAGTCACACATCTACAAATACAAATTTCTTTGAGCAGTTTCAGCAGGAATTTTACCTCCACAGCCATTGCACAAGTAGATTCAATGTTTCTGAGTCTTCAGTTCCAATCTTTATATACCTCACCCCCAGAGAAACAGGTTTTTAAATAAAGAAGGGAATTGTTTCCCGTATGTCTACAATTATTTTCCTTTGCAGTCAAGGAATTTCAAATGTAGTCTAATTAGCATACAATAGTATTGTGGCTCCATACTGTAAACACAGGACTGTGAACTATAAGGTCAGCAGTTCCATCCCACCAGCAGCTCCATCAGAAAACAATGAGGGTTTCTGCACCCATAGAAATTTAAAACCTCAGAAAGCCTATACAGGGATGCTCTGAGACAAAACCAACTCCATAACAACAAATTAACACGCAAAGAAATCATACTTTTATATACTTGATTAAAATTTACAATGGGCTTATTAAAATGAGATGGTTATTGCAACATTTAAAATAATTCTTTGAAGTAACCTCCGGAGATTCAGTGCCAATTTGAAAATATTGCTTATTTTCATAGCCTCGTAGTTAAAACAAGTTATTTAGAGAAAATATAGCTCACACTGAAAATTCAAGGCTTAGAGTCTAGTTCCATCTTTGCTATTGACAAACTGTCCAATCTGGGATAAATCATCTGTCTTCATTCAAACGAGCACTGATCTTCTACTGTTATGACGATCTTCAGTATTTTTCATTGGTAGACTCCATAGTCATCCTTCGATATTATCTATGTAACAAAGAAGATTCATAACAAATATTTTTAAGAGACTTTGAAAAACTGAACAAACTTAGTCCATATGTGATTATCATCAATTTGAATTGTTGGCCACTTTCAGCCACTATAATACATGGAACTCTGAAAATAAGAACAACTGTTACTTAAACAAAATCTTAAAGACAGCATGTTTTTGTTGCTGCTGTTAAGTGCCGTCAAGTCGATTCCAACTCATAGCGACCTTGTGTAGGGTTTCCGAGGAGTCGCTGGTGAGTTTGAACCACTGACATTATGGTTCAAAGCAACTTTGGATCCAGTGCATTACCCTGCAGTGCCACACTAGGACTCCTAAAGACAGCTTAAGAAATGAACATTCCAAATATAGAAAGGCATATTATATCTCAAAGCTGGTTATCAATAACATTTTATTATCAATGGAGGATACCACAAGTATAAATTTTCCTTCTACCTTCTTGCTATCATATCTTCTGTAACCATTTCAGGTCAGAGAAGCAACAACAGAGAGGAAAGAAGAAAGTCAATATCATGTATTATTTCATGTCTTTAGCAATAACATTCTCACCCTGGAAAAGTAAATAACTAATACCCATTTCCTCCATGTGGAGCTGCAGGATAATGCACTGGACCACAAAGTTGCCTTGAACCACAAGGTCAGTGGATCAAACCCACCAGTCACTCCTCAGAAACCCTGGACAGGGTCACTATGAGTCAACAGCACTTAACAATAGCAACAACAATTAAGTCCATATTTGCTTGTTCTGTTCATTTGAAAATGCTTTACTTTGGAGAAAATAGCCTTCATATATCTTCACAGTTTCTATTTCTTAAATGGACACTTTGAAATTAAAGAGATTCTATCTTGGTTTTGAAAAGCCTTTTTTTTTTGTGCTAATCATTAGGAATCAATGACAATGCTTACTATTATTCTAAATGGGACACAGAATATTAACCAATTACTGGGTTTAGATTCTTATAAAACAGAGAACAAGCCTCCTGTAATCCTAGATTATGTCATATTTTCTTTTTTTTCATAGAGAGATGAAGAAAAGGTTTTAAAAACCCAGTGCACATAAGAATTAAGAAAATAAAGAGAAGTCACATGCCTAATCCTTGGTTCTATCTTGGCTGCTGTTTCAGAATGATCCTTACATTTTCTGAGTTACAGAACAGAGTGACTCTAATTGCAAATTCGATCACTTCTTAACTGAAACACAGAAATCAATTCTCAGTAAAGTATGACACTCAGTCATTCAAAACAATAGAATAGTCAATATTCCACCATCATCAGCCTAGTTAGGAACTATTTCAATACAACATAAATTTAGTTCTTTTACTATGCCAGGCTTTTTTTTTTTTTTTCCAGGTAACCCTGCTTAACATTCTCAACAATGAAAACATGACAGAAAGTGAAATAAAATCATGAGGTTGCCAAGACTTGTAGGGAGAATTTCATGCAAACATTTCTTACTAAACCCAGACTTTTGATCTTTTCCTTAATTAGTATTGATTGTCAAGTTCACTGTGTCTTTCTGGTTTAGCAATTTAAATTAGGCACAGATCATCCAAGTTAAGGAAAGAATAATGTTGACTGAAGGAAGGAGACAAAGGTGATAGACAAGAGCTAGGCTCAACTGTTGTTGTTGTTCAGTGTCCTCAGGTCAGTTCCAACCCATAGTGACCCTATATTGGGTTTCAGAGGAGTGACTAGTGAGCTTGAGCCACTGACCTTGCATTTCAAACCAGCTTTGCAGTCCAAGGCATTAACCCACAGTGCCACTGGAATTTAGGGTGCACTGCCAGTTAATGTGCTGGACTACAAAGTCAGTTTGAACCAAAAGGTTGGTGGTTCAAGCTCACCAGTCACTCCTGGGAAACCCTATATATGGCTGCTATGGTTTGGAACTGACTCTGTGGCACTTAATAACAACAATAATAACACAGCAAACCAATGGAAATTATAGTACAATTTTAGAATAAGACTTTTATATTATTTCTCTAGACTGAAAAGAATAAGATAAAATAGAGATGCTGTCGATGTAAGTTGCTATTGAGTCAATTCCAACTCACAGTGACCCCATGTACAAGAGAACGACCCAGCCCTGCACCATTCTTACAATTGCTGTTTTTGAGGCTAGTGTTGCACTCACTGTGTCAGCCCATTATGTTGAGGGTCAGCCTCTTTTTCGCTGACTTCATACTTTACCAAGCATGATATCCTTCTCCAGAGACTGGTTCCTACTGATAACATGTCCAAAGTACACAAAGTGTAGTCTTGCCATCCTCTCTTCTAAAAGGAGCATTTTGGTTGTACTTCTTCCAAGACAGATTTGCTCATTCTTCTGTGAGTCCATCGCATATTCAATAATCTTCACCAACATCATAATTCAAAGGGAGTAATTCTTCTTTGGTCTTCCTTATTCATTGTCTAGTTTTTGCATTTATGTAAGTTTACTGAAAATACCTGAGCTTGGGTCAGGCACATATTAAGTCATCAGAGTAACAGCTTTCTTTTTTAACACTTCAAAAAAGGTCTTTTGCAGCAGATTTGCCCAATGAAATATGTCGTTTAGTTTCTTGATTGCTGCTTCCATGAGCAGTGATTGTGGATCCAAGTAAAATGAAATCCTTTGCAATTTCAATATTTCCTCCACTTATGATTTTACTTCTTGGTCTAGCTGAGAGGAGTTTGTTTTCTTTAATTTAAGGTATACTCCATACTGAAGGCTATAGTCTTTGATCTTTATCAGTGAGTGCTTCAAGTCCTCTTTGCTTTCAGTAAGCAAACTTGTGTCATCTGCATATTGCAGGTTGCTAATGAGTTTTCCTCCAATCCTGATTGTCCTTTACATAATTGAACTTTTAGATGCCTTGCTCAGGATACAGACTGAATAAGTATGAGAAAAGGATGCAACCCTTTTAGAAACCAAATCTGTATAGAAAACTAATAAATAGATAATTAAGCAATAGTGCTTCCAAGACTGAAATTCCTGAATCATGTCCTTTAGTATTAATTTTATTTGTCATTTGATAACATTATCAAATTACCTGACCACCAAAATTTCAGTTTCTCTTTCTAAACCCTGGACTCAGAGATAATTCAGGCATGATCCTTTCTTTTTCAGCTTGGATTTTGTAATTCACAAATAAAATAACCAAAGTTTATATTGTTTTGTCGCATTATTATCATTATGATTATAACACCACCAGGGTTTGGCCTATGTGTTTGTTCAGGAGCATTTCTTTAAAAAGAATATAACTGATTCAGTACATATTTACTTCAAATTCCACATTTTAAAAGAATTGCACACAAAGGCTTAGAAACGCATCCAAAATGAAAAACTCCAGTCAACTGATTACTCAGCTGGCAAAATGGAAATTTCAAGTTGCATAGACAGCTAATTGTGGCCTGCCGCTGGAATGACAGGTCTATAATTTTTAGTTTTGTGTGCATTGAAAACCAGTCACCTTGACACTCAGTGGTCCATTATCCACTGGCCACCAACCATATGATGATGTTCAAGGAGTGACAGGCATTTTCCATTATAGGTGATGAAACACACCATGTTTTATTTGGATAAAGCTGTCCTGAGAAAAAAAGAAAGCCAGGTGCCTGCTCCTCCCCATGAGTAACAATGACACTGGAGCACCTTTCATTCTAGAGAATCAACTTCTTTGTTCTTTTATAATAACAACCATCAGTTTCTCTTGGTGTCTGTTGCCAACATCCTTAAAGTGCTTCAGTGTGTCAAGATCCAGCCTTTTAAATATAAATTTCACCTCTTAATGTCAAGAGCTTTCCCCATTAAATTATATTATGTTCAAAGAATTTGAAACTTGTTTAAAGCCTGCATCCCAGTGAAAGTTAGACGTACATGTTTGTTCCTTGCCTTTTCTTTTTCTGTTTTTTAACTCAAAGGCTTCATGGAGTAAGGAATATTACTGAGCCAAGGGCCAGGAGATGAAATTATAACCCAAGCTGTGAGCTATTTTGCAGACATCTATTAGGACTTTGGGTGTGACACTGTAGGATAAGCACTGGACTGCAAACCACAGGTTGGCAGTTCAAACCCACCAGCTGCTCCTTGGAAAACCTATTGAGAGAGGGTCGCTGTGAGTCAGAACCAACTCAACAGCATTTAACAACAATAGCATTACCTGTTTGAGCTTCAAATTATTGTTCAGTGCCTTGGAGTTGGTTCTGACTCATAGCTACATTTTATAGGGTTTTCAAGGAAGTAAATCTTCAAGGGTGCAGAAAGCCTCATCTTTCTTCAGCATAACAGCTGGAGGACTTGAACTACTGACCTTGTGGTTACCAGTTAAGCGCTTATCCTACAGTGCCACTAGTGCTCTGATTACTCAAATTACCAACTTGTAAAATTAAGAGATTGAACCCCAGGATCTCATTCTTTTTTTTCAAATGGGCAGTTTCTTTGTCTTTAGACATATCAAGGTCTTTATCAAAATGCTTCTCTGACTATAAATGGCTCTGAACTTCATTTGTCAGACATCGCAGTGAAGATGTGTTCAGCTGCAAGTAACAACACTAACAAACCGTGGCACAAACAGAAAAGACAGTTATCTTACTAACAGGTTTAGTGCAGCAACTCAGCATTGCTGTATGGGGTTTCCGTCCTTAGATAGCTCTTCCTGGTTCTGGAATGGTTATGACAGTTCCAGGAATCAAAAATCCAAATCCCTACAAGGAAGGAAGGGGAAAACTGAAAAGAATGATCAAGAAGGAAAAACTTACCTATAGACCCTGTGATTAGGCTCAGTGTTGTTGTTAAGTGTTGTCAACTCAATTCTGACTCACAGTAACCCTGTGTAGGGTTTCTAAGGAAGAGCTCATGGGTTTCAAATGCAGACTTTGTGGTTAGCAATCCAGTGTTGATACTACAGTGCCACACCAGGACTCTAATAAGCTCAATAATCATCCCCAAAGATACCCACATAACAACCCCTGGAAACTGTGAATGTTACCCTTAGATGGCAATCTGATGATGGAAGCAAGAAGTTGGAATGATTTGAGGGAGCGCTCACACCGGAATACAAGAGGCATTCAGAATCAAGAAGAGGCAAAGGAAAGAATTTGCTAGACTCTCAGGATAGAACCAGTCTTGCCAATACTTTGATCTTGTCTCACTGAGACTGATTTCAGACTTTAGGCTTCAGATCTGTAAAATAATAAATGTGTGTTGTTTTAAGTCATGGAGTTTGTGGCAATTGGTTACAACAGCCACAAGAAATGAATACAGGTTCCCACCATACTTTCTTTTACATCTGACTGGCCAGATATAGGCCCTGGTGTGGTGCTGTAGGATTATCACTGCACTGGTAACAAAAAGGTCAGCAGTTCAAACCCACCAGATGCTCCTTAGGAAACCTATACAGGATAGCTATGAGTCAGAACTGAGTAAACAGCACATAACAACAACAACAACAACACAGGCCACAAACATGTAGCCCCTCAACCACCTTGCATTAGTTTTCTATGGTTACTGCCAGCAATTATCACAAACTTGGTGCTTTAGAAAAACAGGAAGACTAGAAAAGTAAGTGGATGGCTAAAAAAGAAGAAAATAAATTTATAGTAAACCTATCTTGACTCCACCATTCATCTGTCAGTTT
Source organism: Chrysochloris asiatica (assembly GCF_000296735.1). NCBI lineage: Eukaryota > Metazoa > Chordata > Mammalia > Afrosoricida > Chrysochloridae > Chrysochloris > Chrysochloris asiatica. The sequence continues at coordinate 5,626,936 of NW_006408590.1, read as the reverse complement.
GTCGTACTGTGGTGGCTTGTGAGTTG
>NW_006408590.1:5608387-5620765 GCF_000296735.1 Chrysochloris asiatica | reverse complement strand
AACAACAACAACAACAACAAATCTTTAGCAAGAAGACTCATCTTTCTCCTGCGGAACAGCTGGTAGTTTTGAACTGCTGACCTTAAGGTTTGCAGCCCGATTCGTAAGCACTACACTAGAAGAGAAGGTATAAAATAATTGTGATTGCCATATGAAAGTCCAAGGACGTTTATGAACTTTGAGATTATTTCTGTATTGATACATTTCAAAAGTTGATTCAATCCCAATATTGAGTGCCTAATCAATCTGCTTAAAACTATTTCAGGGACTTTCCAGGTTCTCCATAGTTTAAAACCAGTTGCTGTGGAGTCAAGTATGACTTATGGTGTTTCTTCCCAGGTGTTTCTGGGTAAACTTTTAACAGTCAAATCTCCAGTTTAACAGTCAAACACAGTTAACTGTTTGCACCACCCCAGGATTCCCTCTGCAATCTGACCCCTGCCTATCTTCTCAATCAGTGCTCCCTAACAATCTAGCTCTACTGGTTTTGCAGCTTCTGTTACTAAAGAGGTTTTCTTCCTCAAAGCCACCATACATTCAGTTTGCCTTACATGAAAACCTCATCCACATAGTCCTCATTCCATGTGCTTGATGTAACTAAATTCCACTAACTTTTCAATTCTCAGCTTAATGGTCAAGTCTCAGCAATATTCTTCCAGATCACCACAAATGAAATTAGTGCTACGGGATAATGCACTGAACTGCAAGATGGGCAGTTCAAACTCATCAGCTGCTCCTCGAAAACCCTATAGAGGGTCACTATGAGTCTGCACCAACTCGATGGCATTTAGCAACAACAACAACATAACACTCATGTACCAGGTAGATACTGTTTTATCCGCTAGGTTATCAACAGGTCACTCTTAAGTAAGTCTTGTTGGTATGAGAGGAAGTAAGATATAAGGAAGACAGCACAACTCTGAGACTGCTTTTGCTACGGATCTCACCATGTGTCACTGACATGATGTATTGCACCATCTAACTCTTCATTTCAACCACTTTCTTTGACATTTTAATCATACCCCCCCATCACCACATCCATACACAAGGGAGCTTCAAAAAGTTTATGGAAAAATGGATTTATTCCAAGAACTTTTTGAAGACCCTTTGTATTACTTTGAAATTGTTGGAATGTGCCATATTGGGAAAATGTGCGAAGAAAAAGGTGATGTAAAGTGTTGAGAATTGGTCCCTGAACCCAGGTATCCAAGTACTCTATCCATCCCATTCACCAATGTATGCATGGGACTAGGCACAAAGTACTCTGTAGAGAAATGTTCTTTAAGTTTAGAAGCCAAGTTAGGTGCTGAAGTTATACAAGTAAACAAAACAGGACTCCTGCTCACAAGATAGTCAAACTCTTCAAATTGCAGACTAGTGCTTCCTAGTCATGGTGTGGCACTATAGGATAAACACTGGACTGCTAACCACAAAGTTGGCAGTTCAAATCCACCAGTCACTCTTTGGAAATCCTATATAGGGTCACTATGAATCAGATCTGACTTGACAGCACTTAAACAACAAGTGTTTCCTTAAGATTTGGCCCACCAATCACCTTGTATTTGTTTTTTATGACTTCCATAATTAATTACCACAAAGTTGTTGTTGTCATTGGGCCAAATTTTAGGAAGTATTTATTGTTGTTGTTAAGTGCTGTTGGGTTGATCCTGTTGCATAGTGACCCTGTATAGGGTTTTCAAGGAGCAGCTGGTGGGTTTGAACTGCTGACCTTGTGGTTCACAGTTCTGTGCTGACCCTTCAGCACCACACCAGAAGTCCACCACAAACTTAGTGGCTTACAACAACGATATCTCTTCTCTCATAGTTCTGAAAGCTAGGAATTGAAAATAAAAATGTCAACAAGGCTGTACTCCCTCCAGAGGCTCACAGGGAAATGTTATCTTTTGCCTAGTCCAGTGTCTGATGCTCTGAGAACTTCTTGGTACACAGTTACATCACCACAATCTCTGCCTCCATCTTCACGTGGTCTTGCCTTCTGTCTGTCAAGTCTCCACCACTGCTTCCTGTGTGCCTCTTATAAGGACATTTGCTATTGGATTTCAGGCCCACTCAGATCATCTAGGATGACCTCCTCATCCCAACATCCTTAAATTAATTACATCTGCAAAGGCCCTTTTTTTTTCAAATAAGGTGAATTCAGCTTCAGGAATTAGGATATGACTATATCTTTTGGGGGAGCAGGTATCTTAGTTCACTAGTAATCCTATTTTTTAAAAAATACAACAAATAGTTGGCTTTAAAGAGCAGGAATTAATTGTCATACAGTTTAGGAGGCTAGATGTTTCAATGCAGGGCACTGGCTTTTTCTGTTGACTCTGGACGAAGGTCTTGGTTTCCAGTTCTGTGGTCCTGGCATCCCAAACTTCGCTGGCGATAGTCACATGGTATCTATACTCTTTCATTTGGGTTTTTATTTGGCACTATGTCTATGCTGCTTCTTATAATTCAGAAGTGACTCATTTTAGGATACACCATTTAACCCCCTTACAGTGGTGCTGCGGGATAATGTGCTGGACCGCAAAGTTGGTTTGAACCACAATGTGGGCGGTTCAAGTTCACCAGCTGCTCCTCAGAAACTCTCTATCGGGTTTCTATGAGTTGAAACCAACTCGACAGCACTTAACAACAACAGCAACAACACTTACATTGGAATCATCAGGAATGAAACCCAAGGTTTCCTTTTAAATGAGCAATTTTGGTGATTTTAGACCAACGAAAGTTTAAAACCATTTGCATAAGCAGAAAACAACAACAAGAAAAAGTAGCCCTAATTTTCCTCCCAAGAAATCTTTTGCTCTCATTTACTTGCTTCTGGTCATGCCAAGGACTCCTAGTGGGGCACTGTAGGCTAAGCACTGGACTGCTAACTGCAAGGTTGACTGTTCAAACCCACCCGCTGCTCGTCAGAAACCCTATACAGCCTTGATATGAGTTGGAACAGACTCAATGGCACTCAACAACAACAGTCATGTGAGAGCTTTACACATGTACCCTCTCTTCCATGTGTACTTTAGTACAATGCTTTTCACATGCCTCATTCAAGCAGATTTTGCTTCAGCTGAACAATTTTAAGACCTTCATCTATTCTGTTTCTTCATGCATCCTGAGAACTCACACACCATTGATGCTACAGGAGATCCCACACTTAGGGAATTGTGTTTCATCTAATTTCTCACAATTAATGAACAAGTCCTATCAGTTTTAATGGTGTTATCTCAGGCCCACATTTTGGTGTAAATTATTTATCCTACTAATTTAATGGCAAACAGTCACCAAGGCAAGCTTAAGGCAGTAATTTCACTCATATATTGGTTATAGGTTAATTATTTAGGTGCCACAACCAGCTTTGCAATAATGAACTCTCCTGAGTAAATCTCATAAAGTACATTCCTCAGCTGGAAAAAAGAGGTTTAATGTTTCAAGGTTTCTCATGCTGACATTTATGTTACTTTTTGTGTTGTACTGAAATTTTAGGAGAGAACCGAGGGATATTTGTGTCAAACTAAGAGCAAAAGAGAAATCACAATGAAGAAAGAAAGAGCAAGCATGTTTACAAAATCCTTAGATGAAAGTTTGAAAATTAGTAGTCGCTTATTAATAATTTTTTAATATACATATGGAGCACTAGTGGCACTGTAGGATAAGCACTAGACTGTTAACCACTAGGTCAGTGGTTCAAACTCACCAGATGCTCCAAGGGAAAGATGAGGTTTACTGTTCCCATAAAGATTTGCAACCTCAGAAACCCAATATTGGGGCACTGCAAATCAAAACCAACTTGAGAGGACCTAACAGAATGTATATATTTTTCCAAGTTCCTTAAAGTCTTCCACTTGTAATATCAGTTTTCAGTTGTCTTCCAGTTGATTCTGACTCCTGGTAAGCCCTTGTGTCCGAGTAGAACTAGGCTCCAAGGATTTTCAGTGGCTAGTTTTTGCTAAGCCTTTGTTTAGAGATGCCTCTGGGTGGATTCAAACCACCAAATTTTGAGTCAAGAACTTAATCACTTGTGTCACCCAGGGATTTTCCATTTGTAGTATATATCGTTAGGACTCCTGGTATGGCACCGTAGGATCAGCACTGGACTGCGAACTACAAGGTGGGCAGTTCAAACCTACCAGCTGCCCCTCGGAAACCCTATACAAGATTGTTATGAGTTGGAAACAGCTCGATGGCACTTAGCAACAACAACAATATATAGTCTTAAACAAAGTGACTGGCTTACGAGTTTTCAATAGGGAGTTTAGTTTGAGAGTGTGTGGGGGACTATGAGGGTTGGAAATGCAAAGGTAGAAGTTTTGTAACAAGGAAGGGAGTGATTAATTCTCCAGGATAGGAGCAGAGGCCTCTGGGACCATCAACGGAGAAGAGCCAAGAGCGGGACCCTACCCAGAGAAACAGAGATGCTTGATATAGAGACAGTGATGATGACGTGGAGTGATGAAGCGACTGGGGACTTTGGACCCAGAGAGGGAAAGGGACTGTGGGCCAAAAACTGGGGGGAGGAGGGGAAAGTGTAGGGGGCGGGTTTCTGGGATATACCCTTTGGTTGGTTGATAATGCATGGAGGGGATTGGAACCATGGCAATGAGATGATATACGATGGAATGAATGTAAAACTAAAGTTCTCCCATGTAAACTATCATATAATTCACAATAAAACATTAAAAAAATAAAATAAAAAGAGTGTGGGGGTAAGATAGAGTCCCCATTGAATAGTTTTCATCTTGTCTAGATGGATCTGGTGAAAAAAGATGGGGATAAGATTCTTATGATTCAATAGTGAGTAATTGTTATCATTACTAATTGAGATTGTCACAACTGTAAAGGTAGAAGTTTTGTAACAAAAGTGGGGGAGTAGTCAATCTTACAGTCCAGAAACAGAGGATCCTAGGGAGAAGAGCACAAGCAGAATGTGAGACCTTATCCATAGAAGCAGAGATGCCAGAGATGGAGGCAGAGATGGGGGCATGGAAATAGGGACCAGCTAAGGACTCTAGATTCATGAAAAGTGAAGGACTGAGGGACAGCCAGGAGGCAGGCTTGCAGACGTGCCCTTTGGTGGTTTAAATTATTACATATGCCTGCGTGTTTTTAAAAAAAAGCTAAAATGAACAGAGAGAAATATTGTTAACTGATGGTACATGGAAGGGGTTATAATCATTGTAATGAAACAAAGTATATGTTTGTTGAATGTAAAACTGATCTGTCCTGAAAGTAAACTTTCACTCAAATTACAATAAAAACTTTTTTAAAAAAGTAAAACAAAATAAAATATATAGCCTTAATGCTTATAGTATTTTATAAACATCAAAAGACCAAAATCATTGACATCAAGTTAATTCTAACTCATAGCAACCTTGTATAGAGTTTCCACGGCTGTGCATTTTTACAGGAACAGAAAGTCTCATCTTGGTTGCATTAAGCAATCCAATGCTTATTCTATAGTTCCATCAAGGTTCATTCATATCCATTTAATCATTTTAGATAGTCTAAAACAAAATACCCAACTATTATAATACAACAATTGTTCTCAACTCTTGTGTACTATGAAGTAGCTACAGGCTTATACCAAAGTGTATTCATATGAAAGCATTCTTATTTATTATGGAGTAGGATTTAAACTATGCAGTGTGGTACAAGATTAGAAAAATCTGTGAGCAGTAAAAGGTGCAATGTTAAGCCAAAGTGGCTGAGAAATTTTACATTTACTGAAAAGTTGCAGAAGTTTGTCTCTTGAGGATATAAACAAGGAAATTAAACATCAATTTCAAATATCCACACAAGGTTAGTGGGTTACCCATTGAACACTACGATATCTAGTGTTGTTGTAGTTATTGTTGTTAAGTGCTTTTGAATCAGTTGTGGCTCATAGAAACCCAAAGAGCAGATAGTGGGTTTGAACCAACAATCTTTATGGTTAGCAGTCCAGTGCAGATCCTATAGTGCCACACCAGGAATCCATGAGATCTATTGCTACGGAAAGAATTAATGCTATAAATGTTCTGCCCAAAATTCTACACTTGAAACCAAAAAGTTGCAAATCATTGAAATAAGGCTGATAAGGGCATTGAAGAAATATACATAAGCTATACTGGAAAGTTAGAGGAGGAACCCTTATCTTATTTGGGCTTAGGGTTTCCTTCAGGAGTTGATGCTTATGATGTAGTTAGGTGTCATAGAGTCTATTTCAACTCATAATGACCCCCTAAGACAAAGTAGAACTGCCCCATTATGTTTTTTAGACTATAATTGCCAGTTATTTCTCTCAAAGAGCCACTGGGTAGGTTCAAACCATCAATCATTCAGTTAGATGATGAACTCTTAACTGCTGTGCCATTATGACTCCTTGATGCTTCATAAACCCAAATCCAAAAGCTCTGTTGGCGAGTCTGTTTCAATTTATAGAGACCCTATAGAGCAGAGTGGAGTCCTGGTGTGGCGCTGTGGGTTAATGCGCTAGACTGCAAAGCCGCTTGAACTGCAAGGTCAGCAGTTCAAGCTCACCGGCTGCTCCTCGAAAACCCTATACAGGGTTGCTATGGGTCAGAACTGACTCAATAGCACTTTACAACAACAACAACATAGGGCAGAGTAGAACTGTTCATAAGGTTTCCAAGGGTATAAATTTTGACAGGAGCAGACAGACAGCCTCATTTCATTCCTGAGGAACAGCTGGTGGGTTTGAACCACTGGCTTGTGGCTACTAAACCAATGTTTAGCCCACTACACAGAGAAGTTGAGATCTTGAAGGATATTATATATACCATAGGGATAATTAAGGAGCTCTGGTAGCATAGTGGTTAAGAATCAGGCTGTGAACCGCAAGGTCAGCAGTTTGAAACTACCAGCTGTTCCATGGGAGAAAGATGAAGCTTTCTGCTCCTGTAAAGATTTACAGCCTCAGAAATACTGTACAGGATCACAATGAGTCAGAACCAACTCTACGGTACATAACAACAACAACATAGGGATTATTAGTATCTTTTCCCCAAAAATAGGAAAATGGTGAGCAGAAAGTCAGGAAATTCCTTTGACAAGAGAATAGATATTTAAAATGTTGGGGTAGGGAAAGAGGGAAGAAGAGTTCTGCTGAAACTGCCAAGGATTCAATACCCAGTCATTTGAATGTTCACCTCATCTTCATTCCATTTCCCCTGCATAATAATAATGCACCGTATAGTTCCGTGTCTTCTGAAGCTAAGTGGTACAGTAGATCAGCAGGCCAACATTTCACCTTTGCAAATCTGGGTTCTAATAAGCAATGAATGAAATGCAGACTTTTCAACAACTGAGCCCAATATGAATCCTCAAATTCCCATATCTGTTTTCTTCTTTCCCTACTCATGATTTTTAGGAAATCCTTTTGTTCTTTTACTTCAGTGAGACCATTATTTTCTTCCTTGTCCCATTGCTCCACTCAACACTTAGGACGAATCTCTCCTCTGGAACCCTGCCCCGCACCTCAGAAATCATTCATCTCTCTAACCCTCTCATTCATAGCCACAGAGGGTCTTTTTGCTGGACTGAAATATTCTCAGGTTTCTGATGAACACCAGATGAACTCTGAAGTCTATACTTTATCTTTGGAGCTTTCCTATATTCATTTCCTGTCTTAGTTTTTCTGCCCTTGGGCAAATCCATATTTTACCAAAACCAAGTAAAGGATTAAACACAGTGAACTATAATCCCAGTTCTCAGTATTTTCTAGGAATCTCTGGTTTTGACTTTCTGTATAATTAACTATCTGTACCTCCAACAAAGGCGCGCTGGTAGTGTAGTGGGTTATGAGTTGGACTGCTGACCACAAGGTCAACATTTTGAATCTACCAGCTGCTCTGCAGGAGAAAGATGAGACTTTCTGCCCCTGTAAAGATTTACACCTTGGAAACCCTATTCAGGGTTGCTATGAGTCAGAACCGACTCCACGGCACATAACAACCACCTCCAAAAATATGTTTCCCATCCCCCCAAAATAGCATCAGTATTTTATGTCTTGCTTTATTGAATATTATTGAAATTGGTGATAGTATTACGTGAGATTTTATCATTTATAAAAGTTTAGAGTTGGAATGAACATAGTCTACTGAAGAGCATTTATTTAACTTCGCAGGGTGATTCCTTCCTGGTGTCTTCAATAGGATCTAAAATCTAATTTCAAGATGAATGATTAGACATCTATATTTGTTGCCTTTTAATTTATTCAGTTTTAACCATGTAACAACAACAACAACAAAAATAGTGATAGCGTTTTCAATGAAGTTATTCTATCCAAATATCTCCATAAATAGCTAGCTAGCTAGTTGTTGTTAAGTGCTCTCGAGTTGGTTCTAACCCATAGTGACCCTGTATAGGGTTTCCAAGGAGCGGCTGGTGAGCTTGAACCTCCGACCTTGTTGTTCAAATCAATTCTGCAGTATAGCACATTAACCCACAGTGCCACACCAGGACACCTAGCTAACTGGTTAGTTGTTATTAAGTAGTTTCTGGCTCCTGGCAACCATGTGTACAACAGAAAAACCACCTTAGATCCTGTCACTCTCACTGACATGTTCAAGTCTACCTTTGCAGCTGCTGTGAAAATCCATCTCACTGAGGATCTGCCTTGTCCTAACTGGCCCTCTGCTTCATCAAACATAGTGTCCTCTTTCAGCAATTGATCCTTTCTGATGATCCTAAAGTAGGCAAGTTGAAAAAATATTTTGGTTGCCATCATAAGGTTTTCATCGGCTAATTTTTAGAAGTAGATCACCAGGTCTTTATTCCTAGTTTTAGTCTGGAAGCGCCACTAAAACCTGTCCACCATAGGTGACCCATAGCTTCCAGCATTAGAATAACATAAACATTACAACAGTACAACAAACTGACAAGTGGTGGATTAAACCTAAGAGGGAATCTAAATCATAAAATATTCATTTTTCCCATGAAAGTTTGTAAGTTTTCATGAAAAACAAACTTGTTTATATAAGAAATTTTGTTATTTTTTATTAAAAATATAATTACCACTAAGGGTACAGACTCATTCATTTACATATAATGAATTTAGCCTCAAAAAGGTAAATGTTAATACAAAGTTAATAGTCAAGAGAAAATATTTGAACCCAGAACTCCTGTTTCCTAGCCATTACACAAGCATTTCACTCACCTCAGGCTATGTTTTTGTTTCTTATCTGGAAAAAAATGGATAAAATGTTTGCCATATTTCCTTCCCTTTGTAGACTCTGACTTGTCCTTTGATACAGGAATCATAATTCCCCAGATGTTTCTCGAATCACATCTTGATAAGTGCCACATTGGCATCATAAGGAGGCGTACAGGGAGTGTACACTGCACTGGGTGTCCCTGTCAGAGGAGGTGACCCCAAAATAACTCTATAAAGCTTTTGTACAGTGATGCAGCACAAATGTTTTTAGTTTATTATTTTTTTAATAAAAATATCCCTGCAGTTAGTTATAAAGGAGCTCTAGTAGCGTGGTGGTTACAAGTTGGGCTGCTAACCTCAAAGTCAGAAATTCAAAACTACCAGCTGTTCCATTGGAGAAAGATGAGGCTTTCTGCTCCCATAAAGACTTACAACCTTGGAAACCCTATGCAGGGTCACTATGAGTTGGAACCAACTCCATAGCACATAATCAATCAACCAATCAACCAGTTAGTTATAAGAACAAACACATTTTTTGGTAAACCCAGCTGACATGTGTCAATCTACCTACAAGGCTAAAACCTTATACTAATTTGCTTTTTAAAATGTCTAATGCACTCTGGTTAGAGTTATCATCATTGCCCAGTTACAATGAAGCTTTGAACCATGTATTTTTGTCTGCATGCACAATTGTAATATAAAGGTGTGATTTTCGATTTGCTAGTCATTTTTTTTTTCCCACCACTTTTTACCATTACATTCTGTAATATACGAGAGTAACAAGAGCACCAAGAAAGCATTACTTAGGATTCTGTATGGTCTGTAATGAGAGGAGGTGCATGGGGTCACGGGGGCATTTGACACCACGAGTTACTCCACGGGGTGAACCAACCCGAGTGAAACAGTTGGTGCTGTGTATATTATTCATTTTGAGAAACTCAAGGTTAGAATAATTCATATTTCAACATCTTCCTAAAGCTTCATCTTAGCATTTCAGGAGTATACCGTTAAAGTATGTTTTTTCTTTGTTCACTGTGTCTGGTATTTCTTCTCAGGTGCACCAAGGCTTCAGAAGCTTCAAGTAGATCATTTCCATGCCAAGAATTGTTCAGTGTCATAAATTTTAATTTTTTGATTATCTATTTAAGCATAATCTGTCTTTCATTAGTATTACTTATTTCTCCCTGGAGAAAACTAGACATCTCGCATCTGTTTCTCATATTCTGATATAAATAATGAATAATAAATACATATGAAAAGACAGTATGCTGTTTCAAAATATTTTCTACTACACGTCTTGTCAATTTAAACTCTCTTTTATTGAAATTAACATTCAGATTCTTTATCATCTCAATTATAACATGAGTGATGGAAAAACATTGTGAATGGACAATATTTTCTGTTTCATATTTAGCACCTACAAACTGTTTATGCTCCACAACGACAGAAAGTTATATAATCTAAGTATCTGGTGATTTGGAAAGAAATCTCCAGGTTTCTTTTAACTGAGATTTGAAGAAATAAACTAACCTTTACCTTAAAATGGTGGTGGTGGTGGTTATGTGCCGTGGTGCTGGTTCTGACATAAAGCGACCCTGTATAGGGTCTCTAAGGCTGTAAGAAAGCTTCATCTTTCTCCCAGGGAGCAGCAGACAGATTTGAACTGCTGACCTTGCAGTTAGCAGCCTAGATCTAGCTCCTTTTTCCTCATGGCAGAGACATCATTATGCTGATACTTGATGTAATAAGCTAACTAGAAATCTTACCACTCTTACCAACATAATTCTGGACCTACTCACAAAACAAAGATATTTGAAGTCAAATTAATATTTTATAAAAATCATAAAATAAAGCACATTTGATAGACTTTCCTTTGAGAAGCATAATTTATATAATTTCAACTTGCATTTATAAATTGCAATTTGTAGGAATAAGGAGAAAGGGAAGAAGAAAGAAATAAAAAGGGGGAAAAGAAAGTAACTTGGTTTTGCTTTTAATCCTCTCAAAAACCATTTATTAATTTATAAAACAAAGGGCCATGAAAGCATCTTAGGGATAGCCTTAAGGGGGGGAATAATAAGGACCCCAAATCCTCCTGACAGGTCAGTGAGTGTTTAAAACAACAACAACACAAAGCCATTGCCCTGGATTTGATTTCTACTCATACCAACACGATAGGTCAGAGTGTAATAACACTTCACAGGCTGTAAATCTTTACAGAAGCAGACTGCCACATTTTTCTCCCATGAAGTTGCTGGTGCTTGTGAACCCCAGGATGTTTTGGTTAACAGTCTAGTACTTTAACCACTATACCACCAGAATCCTTGAACAAGTCCTTAGTCTATTTCTGGGACTCAGCAAACTAGAAGAAAACCATTAATAGTCTTTGTAGAAAGAGTATGAGTAACTGCTAGGTTTTGGTTTTGTCTCGTTTGTGCTTTGTTAAGAATGTCTTCAATAGGATGTCTTATTTGCAGTACTGTCTAATCCAGAATTAAAATTTCTGTATTCATTCATTCATTCATTCATTCATTCAACAAAATGTATATTTGAGGAAATTACGTTAAGATCTAAAGAATGAGAAAAATACGGATGAAAATCAAGTAGAAGAGCTTTCCAGGTAAAGGGAATAGCATATAAAGAGCACCTGTATCTTTGATAAAAGAAGAGAAAACCCAAAGCAATTGCAACACAATGTCGAAGTGGAAATGTGGCATGAGATGTGCTTAGGAATCTAAGCAGGAGTTTTCTCAGGTAAGACTTTGAAGGGCTTTACTGTTACTGTTGTTGTTAGGTGCCATCGAGTCAGTAGCGACTCATAGTGACCCTATGCACATCAGAACAAAACACTGCCAGGTCCTGGGCCAACCTCATAATCATTGCTATGCTCGAGCCCATTGATTCTGCCACAGTGCCAATCCATCTCATAGGGGGCCTTCCTCTTTTTCTCCGACCCTCCACCTTACCAAACATGATATCTTTCTCCAGTGACTGGTCCCTCCTGACAATATGTCTGAAGTATGAGAGATGAAGTTTAGCCATCTTGGCCTCCAAGGAGCACTTTGGCTGCACTTCTTGCAAAGTGGATATCTTGGTTCTTTAGCAGCCTATGACACTTTCAATACGACACTTTCCTCCAACACCATAACTAAAAAGCATCAATTCTTCTATGGTCTTTCTTATTCACTGTCCAGCTTTCACATGCATATGAGGTT
>NW_006408590.1:5602074-5606572 GCF_000296735.1 Chrysochloris asiatica | reverse complement strand
TTTCTTATGCTGTCTAAAGAAGGTATTTGAAATGAACAAATCATTGATTTTGCAAAATTCTATCGTGCATTCTCCAGTATAATTTCTATCACCAAGGCGATATTTTCCACCTACTGATCCTTCTTCTTTGCTCCCAACCTTTGCATTCCAATCACCAGTAATGATCAATACATTATAATTGTATATTTGATCAATTGCAGATTGAAGAAGTGGGTACAATTCTTCTATTTCATCCTCACTGGCTTTAGTGGTTGGTGCATAAATTTGAATAATGGTGGGCTTCCCTGTAGGCGCATGGATATTATCCTATTACAGACAGTGTTGTACCTCCTGACTGATCTGGATATGTTCTTTTTGACAATGAAGGTAACACCATTCCTCTTCAATTTGTCATTTCTGACATAGTAAACCATGTGGTCATCGGATTGAAAATGGCCAGTACCAGTCCATTTCAGCTCATGAATGCCTAAGATTTCAATGTTTATGTGTACCATTTCATTTTTGACAACTTCCAATTTTCCCAGATTCATACTTCGTACATTCCTTGTTCTGATTTTCAATGGGTGTTTACAGCTGTTTCTGTTCATTTTGAGTTGTGCCTCATCAGCAAATGAAGTCTCGTGGACTTTTCTCCCACAGGCTTTACTCCATTCCGTTATCATGGTTAACTGTACTTTGAGGAGGAATCTCTTCCCCAGTCGCATTTTGAGCACATTCCAACCTAAGGTGCTCATTTCCCAGCTCTATATCTGATAGTGTTTCTCTGCTATTCATCAGGTTTTCAGTGACTAAATATTTGGAAGTAGTTCATCACTCTTTCTTCCTAATCTGCCTTCTTCTGGAAGCTCATCTGAAACCTGTCTGCCATAGGTGAACCTGCTGGTATTTAAAATACCAGTGGCATAGCTTTCAGAATCACAGCAACTCACAAGCCACCACAGTACGACAAACTGACAGATGAGTGGTGGATACGTATGGAGGTAGTAACTCTAAATACCAACAGAGAAGGCAGGAGTCTTCACATCAAGTATCCATGCTATCCCCTCTGTACACTGAGTAGATAGCGATGGGCAACTTAGACATTGGCTTCCTAAACTGAGGGGGCAATAAAGGCACAAAGTGACTGTCAGACTTACAACTTTTCAAGGGGAAATTTAGTTTAATAGTGTGTGGGGAAGAAAGAGTCCGCACTGGATAGTTTGATCTTGTCTAGATGGGTCTGATTAAAAGAGATGGGGATAAGATTCTTATAATTCAATAGTGAGTAATTGTTATCATGACTAATTGTGATGGTCACAACTATAAAGGTAGAAGTTTTATAACATAAATGGGGGAGTAGTTATTCTTACAGTCCAGAAACAGAGGACCATCAAGGGAGAAGAGAACAAGCACAATGTGAGACCTTATCCAGAGAAGCAACAATACTACAGATGGAGGCAGAGATGGGGACATGGAGGGAGGGACCAGCTGAGGACTCTAGAGTCATGGGAAGAGAGGGACTAAGAGATGGTGGCCAGCAGGCAGACTTGCAGAATGTGCCCTTTGGTGGTGTAAATTATGCTTGAGTGGTTTTGTTTTGTTTTGTTTTGTTTTGTTTTGTTTTGTTTTAAAGAGCTATAATGAATAGAGAGGAATACTGTTAACTGATGGTACATGTAGGGGATTATAATCATTGTAATTAAACAAGGTATATGATTTGTTGAATGTAAAACTGATGATTTGCCTTGTAAAATTTCACTCAATCCATAATAAAATCTTAAAAAAAAAGAAAAGAAAAGAAAACATCAGAACAGAAAAAAACCCCACAAAACTCTGAAGTTCTCTGGTGACCTGGTTAAATTTTGATATACATTTTGACTGAATGTCTTCAATTATTATTATTTAACTTTTTATTGTGAATTGAGTGACAGTTTACATGGGTAAATATCAGTTTTACACTTATCCTATCATATTCATTTCATTGCAATGATTACAATCGTGTTCGTTTCATTGCAACGATTACAATCATATTCATTTCATTGCAATGATTACAATCCCCTGCATGCTTCATCATTCAACAGTATTTGATTCTATTCCCGCTGGTATTTTTTTTTTGGATGTGCACCAAAACACTCAAGAAAATACAATCATTAAAGCAGACAAACAGCATACTCTGAAAGCCTGCCCTCCAACTCCACCCCCCACCTCCAGCACACATCCCCTCTCTCTCCATGAGTCTGAAGTCCTCAGCTGCTCTGTCTCTGCATGTCATCATTTCTGCCTCCATCTCTGGCGTCGCCACTTCTCTGCGTAAGGTCCCATACTCAGCTCCTGTTCTTCTCCTTTGATGGTCTCCGGGTCCTCCACTCTGGACTGTAAGATCAACCACTCACCACTCACTCATTTTTGCTACAAAACGTCTACCTTTACAGTTGCAACAATCGTGATTAGTCATGATGGCAACTACTCATTTTTGAGTCATGAGAGTCTTGTCTCCATCTCCTTTCACCACACCTGTCTAGACAAGATGAAAACCATTCAGTGGGGATTCTACCTCCCCCACCACCACCACCACCACATTCTGTATCTAAACGCCCTCTTGAAAACCTGTAAGCCAGTCACTTTGTGCCTTTACAGTGCCACCACCTCCCCCTCCATTTTTGGTAGCCATTGTCTAAGTTGCCCATCCCTATCAACCCTGTGTACAGAACGGATGGGAATGATCCTTGCTGTAAACATTCTTTCCCTCTTGGTTGGTATTTTAAGCTATTACATTTATGAGTATAGGTCAAGTTCATCAGATTGTAGCGATTTACACTTGTTTTATTATTTTTTTTAATTTTCCCTCTTTTATTTCCTCTATATAGGTTCTCAACATCTAGCCATTGAAGCTAGGTCCAATTGAGTACTATCTGCAAGTTTGGGCACCCTTGTGCATATCCCCCTCACTGCATATCAACTGGACATTTCACTCTCAGCTCTAGCCCTCTGTGGCTATGTCCTTGTCCATGGGATCAGGAGTCCCCAGCTCTCACCATACTCCAGGTTGATGGGGGTCTATGTAGCATGGTTGGAATCAGCCCACCTCTTCATTGCTGTTTCCCCCCACTTCCACTCACCAGTAGACCAATGTGGTCACCAGCAAGCTCACATGCCTGCTCAATTCCCTTTGAATTTCATTCTTAGGAGGGGGGATTGTCCTGAAGGGATTGATTGTTTGCCTTGATGGCTCCCTGGCAAACAACTTGCTTGTTCTTGTAGTATCCAATGAGACTGCCATTTTTGTTTTTCCCTGCTGTTCTTTCTTTCAAGAAGTATCTTCTGTTCCTCAAGCTGCTCCAGGCTGGTCTGCTTGCCTTTTCAAGGGGGAATTTCCCATCTCAGAAGGTTCTGGATGTAGATTAGGATTCCACCTAAGGTTTTATACCCTACAAAGGCTCTGCAAGAAGCCTCTTTCACTGGGCAAGTTCTAGCACCCCTTTTAGGTATTCCAGTCAGTTATAAACTGAAGGTGGACTTACGAGTTTCTGTAATTATGTTTCCAGATATTCATTTCTATCCCACTCAAGTGTCCATTTTACAATAATAGGCAAAGGAAACAAACATTCATAACACAGTCAAGCATCTTAACATTATTTTCCCTCTTTTGCCCATTCAGACTATGCCTCAATCCCTGTATCACAGAGCCGTTTTGTTTCAAGGTTAAGCATACATCGCTATTTACCTCTGTCCCATTTAGCCGTGCAAGCTTTCCCTTATCTGCCTTGTTCTTCTGTCCCCCTGCCCCTTCTTGTGTATTGATCACCACAATACCCAAACTGTGATGTGTCTATCCCCTACCCTGTGCTCTACTGTCCCCTCCCTCTCCCTCACCCCCCACACACCCTGTAACCAACAAATAATGTTTCCTTTTTTCATCCTTTTAGTGTGGTTACCTTTTCTTAAACTTTTACAATAATAGTATTATGCAATATTTCTCCTTTAGTGACTGATTAATTTCACTCAGCATAATGTCCTCAAGGTTCATCCATGTTATGTGGTGGCTTACAGCTTCCTTGTTGCTCTTCAAGGTAGCATAATATTCCATTGTGTGTATTTGCCACAGTTCGTTTATCCATTCTTCCAGGGATGGGCACTTAGGCCGTCTCCATCTTTTTGCTATTGTGAATAGTACTGCTATAAACATTGGTGTGCATGTATCTACTCATGTTATGGTTTGTATATCTTGTGGATATATACCATGTAGGGGAATTGCTGGATCATAAAGTTTTTGTGTGCCACTGTGGGTTAATGCATCAGATCACATAGTCATTTGAACTGCAAGGTCGGTAGTTCAAGCCCACCAACTGCTCCTTGGAAATCCTATACAGGGTCGTTATGGGTCAGAATCAACTCGACGGCACTTAACAACAACAACAAGGTATTTCTATTTCTAGCTTTCTGAGGCAGTGCCATACTGTTTTCCAGAGTGGTTGGAGCTTTTTCCAATCCCACCAACAATGTAGGAAGATCCCAGTCT
>NW_006408590.1:5598783-5600982 GCF_000296735.1 Chrysochloris asiatica | reverse complement strand
CCATCCTTTGGGTGGCTATTGTGCATGGTATTACTTTCCTAATTTTCTTTTCACCACTGTCATTATCAGTATACAGGAATCCAGCTGATTAATCTATGTTAGTCTTGTACCCTGCTACTTTGCTGAATCATCCAATGAAGTCCAGTAGGTTTGTTTGCTGAGCCTCTGGGGTTTTCTATGTACAGGATCACATCATTTGCAAATAGAGAGAGTTTTATTTTCTCTTTGTCAATTTGAATGCCTTTAATTTTCTATCCTGTCTTATAGCTCTGGCTAAGGCTTCCAACAGAATGTTGAATATGAGTGGTGACAAAGAGCATCCTTGTCTGGTTCCTGTTCACAAAGGAAGGCTTTCAGTTTCTCTCCATTGAAGTGATGGTTGCTGTTGGTTTTGTATATATGCTCTTAATAATGCTGAGGAATTTCTCTTTAATTCCTACTTTGTTGAGTATTTTTATCATGGATGGATGTTGGATTTTGTCAAACGCCTTTTTGCATCAATTGATATGATCATTTGGTTCTTTTCCTTTTTAAAATTTATACGGTGGGTTACATTGATTGTTTTCTAATATTGAACCATTCTTGCGCTCCTAATATGAATCCCATTTGGTCATGATGTATTATTTTTTTAATATGCTGTTGAATTTGGTAGGGTTTTGTTGAGAATTTTTGCATCTATGTTCATGAGGGATATTGTTCTATAATTTTCTTTCTTAGTGACATCCTTCCCTGGTTTTGGTATGAGGATTATGCTGTTTCATAGAATGTATTAGGAAGTTTTACATCCACTTCTATATTCTGGAATAATTTGAGTAGAATTGGTGACATCTCTTTCCTGAATGTTTGGTAAAACTCACCAGTGAAGCCATCTGAACCTGGACATTTTTTAGTTGGGAGTTTTTTGATGACTTGATCAATTTCTTCTTTTGTTATGGGTCTATTCAAGTTTTCTACTTCACTCTGTGTAAATTCAGGTAGGTCATGTTTTTGTTAGAAAGTATCCATCTCTTCTAAGTTTTCAAATTTACAATGCTTCATAGTATTCTGGTATCATCCTTTTTATTTCCATTGGTTCCATTGTGACATCACCCATGTGGTTTCTTATGTGTGTTATTTGTGTCTTCTTTCTCTTTTCTTTGGTTAGATTTGCCAGTGATTTGTCAATTTTATTAATCCTTTCTAAGAACCAGCTTCTTTTCCTGTTGATTCTTTCTATAGTTTTTCTGTTTCCTATCTCATTTTTTTCTGCTCTAATCTTTATTATTATTTTTTTTTTCTTCTGATGATTGTAGGCTCGCTTTGATGGTCTGTTTCTAACTGTTGGAGATGCTGTGTTAATGTGTTCATTTTGGTTCTTTCTTTTTGGATGTGTGTATTTATTGCAATAAATTGTTGTCTCAGCACTTCTTTTGCTGTGTCCAAAGATTTTGGTATGCTGTGTTTTCATTCTCATTTTTTTCTAGGAACTTTGTGAGTTCATGTTTTATTTCTTCTATTATCCAGTAGCTTTTAAGCAGGGTTTTATTCGGTTTCCATGTATTTGACTTTATTTCCTTGGTCTTCCTATTGTTGATTCCTAATTTGATAGCATTGTGGCCTGAGAAGATGCTTTGTAGTATTTTAATGTTTGTAAATTTATGGAGGCTTGTTTTGTGGCCTAACACATGGTCTATTCTGGAGAATGTTCCACATGCACTGGAAAAGAATGTGTATTGTGCTGCTGTTGGGTTTAATGTTCTGTACACATGTATGAGGCCCAGTTGGTTGATTGTGCTGTTTAGTTCCTCTGTATTGTTGTTGAGTTTCTTTCTGGTTGTTCTATCCTTTTTCGAGAGTGGTATTTCAAAATCTCCCACTATTATTGTAGATTTGTCTATTTCTTTCTTCAATTCTAGTAGGGTTTGCTTTATATATCTTTGGGCTCTTTCATTGGGAGCATAGATATTTATGTCATCTTGTTCGACTGACCCTTTAATCATGAGATAGTGTCTTTCTTTATTTCTTATGCTGGTTTTTGCCTTAAAGTTTATTTTATCAGAGATTAGTATTGCTCATTTTTTTATTGCATTTTTTTTTCCCCATCCTTTAACTTTTAACCTGTTTTTGTTTTTGTCTCTTTCAGGCAGCATATTGAAGGGTCCTATTTTCTTATCCATACTGCCACTCTCTGTCTCTTAACTGGTGCATTTAATCCATTGA
>NW_006408590.1:5597071-5598412 GCF_000296735.1 Chrysochloris asiatica | reverse complement strand
TATTAGTTTTTCCATGCTCGGTCAGGTGTATGAGTAAAAACAAACCCAGCCAACATACAGTGACTCCAGTACTTAGATCTTTAAAAGTGTTGTAAACACAGAAGTACATGTGAAAGAATTCTCTTTGTCATTTTGTAAAACATAGTGTTGTTCTTATATGTTACAGACCAACATAGGAGACTTTCATTTGTTGTGTGTAGGGATGGCATGTGTTTCCTTCTATAAAGAGGTTGAAGTTTGAGGGTTTGCATCTTCTCTAATTGTAATGATCAAATTCATTGTTCTTGTAACTCATAAGCCTACTGTTTTCAGCTCTTTGGCTGAAACATCAGAATCTTCATAAAACAAAGCCCACCACCACCTGAGAAGGGGGAGGAGGAGGAGAAACGGGAATATCCCTAAACCAGTGCCAAAGTATGCCTTTTTGGTTGCTATTTATGAACTCAAGCATCCAGTGCATCTAGCAGGTCCAAGAAATGTGAACGTTGCATGATCCAGAACAAAACTTAGATTTGGTTGGTGCTCAGCCTTCTCTTGGGCTCTGATTAGTAACCCACTGGAGCCAGCTTCAGGCTTCTGACCAGCTCAAGAGATTTGAGAAATACTAGGAGTTGTTAAGAGACCTCCAAACCATCCTCTTTGAGTAAGGAACAAATACTCACTCAGCTTGTACTCAACTATTGCATTTACAGTGGGCAGAACCTGTCGAGGACTGGCCTCGATTGGGGGGTTCAGTTCATGAAGTTGAAAGATCTGGCGGTGACAGAGATAGAGAAAGAATACACACAAAGATGCAACAAGAGAGACAAGAAGACACCCCGAGACCACAGTGGATGCTACACTGGCACCAGACAGATCCTGCATTGTAAACCTCACAGCTAGGCAAGCAGTATGCACACCTTGCCAACTGCAATGCATGCCCGTAATGCATGCCCTGCAAGCGGTAACGCCTGCGGGCTTCAGTCTGCGCCTCCTTTTTATTTCAGGGAGGAGCTTTACACAAAGGAAGGCGGGGATTATTAAGACAGGGTACAGAAGTGAAATGTGATTAATCATTCAAAACAGGACACAATGATTATATAGGAACAAATTCTAAAACATACATCACAAATTGTCTTGATAATCTAACATCCTTAATTTTCTAGAGATTCAAGCAAATTGTTATATAGTTCCTTTTAGGTTCGAATCCCAAGGCAGCAACTCGAGGTTTCTCAAGGCTAATTAACATACCTATAGCACCTAATCTTCAGTGAGAAAAGGATTCAAAAGGTCTGAAAGGAGTCCAGCTGTTTCAGCTACCTGGCCGAGGCTTGCAGGAGGAAGGAGGATGCCTAGGTTAAT
>NW_006408590.1:5595893-5596465 GCF_000296735.1 Chrysochloris asiatica | reverse complement strand
TCCCTCCCTTCGCAACCCCCAGTACACTTTACCCCTCTTGTTCCCACAGCAGCATTACAATCAGAAAAAAAAACTAAGATTCAGGGGTCAGGAATTAGGGGAGGGGGCATGGGTAAAAACAGTCAAATCACGATAGGAATTTTTCAAAATAGGGGATTCCGTTTAGTCACCGTCTTCACCCTCATCTTTGGGTTCTCGTTTTCACTTCTGACCCTTTTCTTCTTCACCAAGATCTTCTTCATCTTCCTTGTCATCTATTTCTCCATTATTGTAACTTTCTTCCTCCTCCTCCTCATCCTCATCATCCTCTACTATCTGAGTATCTTCATCTATTCTTCCTCTTCATCATTGTCATCCTCATCAGCTAGGCCCATGACGTAGCCCTCAACATCTGAGTCAGGAGCCTCCTTGTTGTCCTGGTGGTAACCATAGCGATATGAGAGTTGTGGGAGGCGTTTGGACAAATTTTCTCACTATTCATTCAGGTTGGTTACCTCACAATTGAAAAGGTCTAAGCTCTTGAGGTTTTCTAACTTTTTCAGCAGCTCGATTGTGAT
This sequence comes from Chrysochloris asiatica, assembly GCF_000296735.1. Taxonomy (NCBI): domain Eukaryota; kingdom Metazoa; phylum Chordata; class Mammalia; order Afrosoricida; family Chrysochloridae; genus Chrysochloris; species Chrysochloris asiatica. The sequence goes on along the minus strand of NW_006408590.1, from coordinate 5,595,908 downwards.
GAGGTCTTTAGTTTT
>NW_006408590.1:5592107-5595043 GCF_000296735.1 Chrysochloris asiatica | reverse complement strand
ACTTTGGACATATTGTCAGAAGGGACCAGTCACTGGAGAAAGATATCATGTTTGGTAAGGTGGAGGGTCAGAGAAAAAGAGGAAGACCCCCAATGAGATGGATTGGCCAAGTGGCAGCATTGATGGACTCAAGCAGTAATGAGGTTGGCCCAGGATCGGGCAATGTTTCGTTCTGCTGTGCATAAGGTTGCTATGGGTTGGTACCGACTTGATGACACCTAATAACAACAAATTTTACCCTGCCATCTATCTGACCTCCTCATCACCTGAATCTCTGTTCCTATATTTTTCCCTTCTTTAACATTGTCATTATTGTGCTCTTTTAGTGACCTCCCAGGTCCTCTGAATTTGTTTTTGTAATTGTGTTCTATTCTGGACTCTTCTGTCTACTGGGTTCCAGGTGGGATTGCCATGTGTGTCAATCTCTGGTTGTTGTCTGTTCATGTTGGTTTTCAGTCCAAAGAACTCCCTTTAGGATGTTTTAAAGCACTGGGTTAGCTTTGATAAAGTCTCTTAACTTCTGTTTTTCCTGGAATGCTTTGATTGCACCATCATATTTTATTGACAGCTTTGCTTGGTAGATGATTCTTGGTTGGCAGTGTTTTTCTTTTAGGGTTTTATATATGTCTCCCCATTGCCTTCTTTCCTGCATGGTTTCTGCAGAGAGATCAGAGCTTAATTTGATTGGTTTGCCTTTGTAAGTAACACTTTTGTTTTCCCTGGCTGCTTTTAGTATTCTCTCCTTGTCTTTGATTTTGGAGAGCTTGATCATGATATATCTTGGTGATTTTATTTTGGGGTCTACCCTTCCTGGGATTCATTCAGCTTCTTGAATACTTATCTTTTCATCTTTCAAGATGTTAGGGAAATTTTCTTCCAGAAGATTCTCAACTATCTCCTCTGTGGACTTGTGTGATTCCTCCTGTTCCAGAATGTCAATAATTCTTAAGTTATTCCTCTTCATGTTGTCCAACATGAATCTTAGACTCTCTTCAGATTTCTTTATCCTCTTTTATGCTTGCTCTTCTTAGCAGTATTGAGAAATTTGTCTTCCAGCTCACTGGTTCTGGCTTGTATCTCTTCAATTCTGCTCCTTTGCCCTTTCAGTGTATTGTCCATTTCTGATATTTTATTATTAATCATTTGGACCTCTTTTTGCAGGTTTTGAATTGTTTCCAATACTATATATATCTTATTTGATTGTTCCTGTGGCACTTTCTTGACGTCTTCCTTATTTTCCTCCACCCTTCTGTGAAGCATTTTGATTTGTCTCAATATCATTTTCACAAATTCCTTCTCAGGCAGATCCCAAACCTGCTCTTTTTCTAATGGGAAGTCTATGCCTACCTCCAACTCATTTGTCTCAGTTACTGTTTTCTGTTTCTGGACATGTGCCAAGATCGTTTGTTGTTTCTTGGAACTTTTCAATGATTAAATTAATGTATATTGCTGTATTATTAAGCTTACTGAGTGCCTCCTTATGGATGTGTTCTAGAGATTGTTGTTGTTGTTGTTAGGTGCCATCAAGCTGATACCGACCCACAGCAACCTTATGCACAGCATAACAAAACACTACCTGATCCTGGGACAACCTCACTATTGTTGCCATGCTTGAGACCATTGATGCTGCCACTTGACCAATCCATCTCGCTGAGGGTCTTCCTCTTTTTTTCTGACCCTCCACCTTACCAAACATGATATCCTTCTCCAGCAACTGCTCCCTCCTGATAATTTGTCTGAAGTATGAGAGACAAAAATTCTGGTCATTCTGGCTTCCAAGGAGCATTCTGACTGTACTTCTTCCAACACAGATTCATTTGTTTTTTGGCAGCCCATGGCACTTTCAATATTCTCCTCCAATACCATAACTCAAATGCATCAATTCTTCTACAGTCTTCCTTTTTCACTGTCCAGCTTTGGCATGCATATGAGGTTATTGAAAATACCATGGCTTGGGTCAGATGCACCTTTGTCCTCAAGCTGAAATCTTTGCTCTTCAACACTTTAAGAAGATTGTGTGCATCAGATTTGCCTAATGCAATACGTTGTTTGATTTCTTGATTGCTGTTTCCATGAGTGTTGATAGTTAGACCAAGAAGAATGAAGTCCTTGACAACTTCAATCTTCTTGAGATAGGCTTCCCTTTTTATGTCTTTTATTACTCAGCTAAGAGTAATTTTAGCAAGTGTTGGCTTTCTGTGTAATGTGTAGCAGCTGGTATTGGCTCATGCCTGGATGGTGGAACATTGTAGGGTATGCTTGTAGATTAACTGTATTGCTATGGTTTCTGTCTCTTCTTGGATAATGCAAGAGAGAAAGCTCCCACCCCAAGGAACAAAGTAGGACCAAGAAGGCAAAAAATGGAAACAAAATAAAAGCAAAAAAAAAAAAAAAACCCAAAAAACCCACCACCAACAACAAAAAACCCACAGCAAATAAGTCCAGTAGTCTTTGTTGACTACATCAGTGTGCAGCAGACCTTCAGGGATGGGTGGGGGTGTCCACTCTCACAGGCACACCCTGTAGTCACTTCCGAGGAGGTGCACAGAGAATGAGAAATGAGTGGAAGAAAGATTGTTCTCATTTTTTTGATGATCAGTTAGGTCTCTCCGTATCCACAGTGTCCTACTACCTTTAGTGTGTTTTTAACAGGTCTTGGGTTTACACACTGGTCTTGTATACAGTACTTGGTGTTGGCTCTTGACTTTTATTTTGCGGTTTTACAGGGTGGAAATACAACTTGGCTGTATGGCCAGACTTGCTGTCCCTTGTTAGATAAGGCAGGAATAAAAGATCCCGCCCAAGTAGGAGAGCCAACTGCCTGGCTTAATCCAAAGTCAGACCTCATAAGAACCACTGGAGGATTAGCCTCTGGACTGTCAGCTAGGACTTCCATTTACTTTGCTCTATGGGAAAAGCGTAGTGGTTACGAGAGG
>NW_006408590.1:5561765-5591716 GCF_000296735.1 Chrysochloris asiatica | reverse complement strand
AAAAAAAAATCACACTTTTTCTATAAGTCTCTGGGTGGTTTTTGCTCCCTAGCCACTGGAGGTGACCCCGTCCTCTGACCTCCGCCAAGACTGTGGGTCTGAGGCAGAGTCCCAATTGGTTCAGAAATCTCCTCATTCCTTCTTTCTTTCTTAGATTTCTCTGCTAGTAGGCCCCCTGAAACTATTTCCCCTTACTTTACATTGAATATAAAGCTCCGGGATTGTCCCAGCAAAACGTTTTTTCTGGCTTTTCTGCGCTTCCACCGAAGAGACTTTCCTGAGTCCGTTTTGCTTCCTCCACCCCTAAACCAGAAGTCCTCCTGACATCTATTTTTGTCTTTTCTTTTTTCCCTTTTTAATGATCTTTGTTTTTTCTATGTATCTCCCCTCCATATGTGTTGTTCTGCTCTTACTCATTTATCCAAATCAAATAAAAACATATGATTACAAAAAGACAATTATGAGGGAGTTTCAAAAAGTTCATGGAAAATCAGTTATTTTTAAATTTAATTTTCCATGAACTTTTTGAAGCCCTCTTACATAAGAATATTCATGAAAACTTTATTCAGAGTGACAAAAATTAAATACAGTTCAAATATCCACTAACAGAATGGATAAGGAAATTTGCCTAGATAAATCATTGCCATCTGAGTCAACTTTGACTCGTAAAGACCTTATAGGAAAAAGCAGAACTCTCCCCAAAGAGGCTGGCAGTGTGCTAAATCTTCCTCCTGCAGAGCAGCTGGTAGGTTCAAACCACTGACCTTTTGGTTAACAGCTGAACTCCTAATCACTGCAAGACCAGAATTCCTAATGCAAAAGGAGCTACCCCTCCATAAAAAGGAGTCACTGTTAATATACACAACAACGTAAGTGAATTTCATGGATGTGTTGAACAAAAGAAACCAGATACAAAAATGTAACTCCATTTATATGTTACATATTATGATGTTTGAAAATATCTTAAAATAAGCAAAGATAATATAAGGTAAATTATGATCAGAAAGGTGGTTGCCTCAGGGATATAGGAGTGATTGACTAGGAAGGGGCAGGAAAGAATTTTCTGGGAGACTGAAAATCTTATAATAGGGATGTAGTTATAGAGGCACTATCTGTCAAAATAATTCAACAAAGATTTTCATATTTCAATATGTGAAAATTTTACCACGCTGAACAAGAACTGAAAAAATTATACAATTTCACTAGGGTAATGGGAATTGGATGGAAATATAGATGATACAGGAGTCCTGGTGTGGCACCTGGTACGGCACCTTGACTTCAAGGTCAGTTTGAACCGCAAGGTCAGCAGTTCAAACTCTCCAGCCACTCCTCAGAAAATCTATAGAGGGTCGTTATGAGTCAGAACCAACCTGATGGCACTTAAACAACAATAAAAACATAGATGATATAATAATGGTAGTAGGTAAATTGTTGCAACTGGATATTTACATTGGAGCTTATTATATAGTTCTATTTACTTTAATATGCCTAAATTTTTCCTCTATAAAAATATTTTCATATAATCACGAAATATTTATACCAGCATCTAATATATGTTTTATGGTATATTAGATGTTAGCATATATACATATATGTATATATGCTAACATCTAATATACCAGCATCTAATAGGAGCTCTGGTAGCGTAGTGGTTAGAATCGGACTGTGAACCTTAAGGTCAGCGGTTCGAAACTATCAGCCGCTCTGCGGGAGAAAGATGAGGCTTTCTACTCCCGTAAAGATTTACACCCTCGGAAACCCTGTACAGGGTCGCTATGGGTCGGAACCGACTCGACGGCACTTAACAACAACAACAATAGAAGCTCTGGTAGCATAGTGGTTACGAATCGGGCTGTGAACCTTAAGGTCAGCAGTTCGAAACTACCAGCTGCTCCATGGGAGAAAGATGAGGCTTTCTACTCCCGTAAAGATTTATACCCTCGGAAACGCTGTACAGGGTCGCTATGGGTCGGAACTGACTCGACAGCACTTAATAACAACAACAATATATTCCAAGTACACAAGCTTTATAAGAATAATGTTTGGTATTTCCTCCAGTGCTCAGTTTCTCATGATTAATTTCTCATAGGAGTTGTTCTATGAATAATACTTTCAGAAGGAAAATTACTCCTTTATATATAATCAAAGTTTATAAAAGACTGGATAATTCAAAGATAGTCACAAATAATCAAACAAATCAGCAAATCAAGCAACTTTATTATGTAGACCATAGGGTAGCAAAGTATATTAAAGATTTCATATTATAGTATATGAAAACAATGAGGTCATTGAATTAAGTATTAATACAATGCTTGAATAAAGTCATTCAGAAATGTCTTAGTGTCAATCAACCCATCAGGTCCATCAGTATTTAAAACAAGAGATGCTGAATACCAGGAATTGATTGTACCTGTAAAAGAGGACCTGCAAAGTCAGGAGGATAACAGTGAGGTAACCGAGAAACTAACAACAAATAGAAATGTTGGAGAGACAAAGGGAGAGCGATCCAGAAGTTTCCCTCTGATGGAAGTATCCTTAGATACAAGAAGAGAAGAACCTTCCAGAATAAAATAGATGATAAAAAATAATAATGAAACTATGCTTTGGCACAATACCTATACTTCAGCTTCTATCAACTTATCAAATTTTTCTGTAAGTTTCATTTTTGTCATTGTCATAAGCACAGATATTCGAAGTCTAAATGATTGATGATAGAGGTTCTATTTCCTTCCTCATCCCAGTAACAAAGCTACTGCTTCTTATGGATATCCTGGCGTGGCACTGTAGGATAAGCAGTTGACTACAAAATTGGCTTGAACTGGAAGGTTGGCAGTTCAAATCCACCAGCCACTCCTCAGAAACCCTATACAGGGTCACTATGAGTCAGAACCAACTCGACGGCACTTAACAACAACATCACTAGTAGCATTGTACTTCATAAGTCTTGAACTATTCTTTTTGACAATGAATGCTGTGACAGCCCTCTTAAATTGTCATTCATGACACAGCAGACCATTCAATAATTTTATTCAAAAGGGCCCGTACCAGTCCATTTTAGCTCACTAATGTGTAGAACATTGAGATCTATTCTGAAGTTCTGACATTGTCAGTGATAATATTCATGTGCCTCAAAGACAACCAGCTAATATGACCATTAGGCAAATTTACCCACCAACCACTAATGCCAAAGAGGAGAAATTAAAGATTTTTAGCAACTCCTCCAGTCTGAAATTGATAAAACATGCAATGAAGATACATTGATAATTAATAGTGATTGAAATGCCAAAGTTGGAAACAAAGAATAAGGATCAGTAATGGAAAAATATGGCCTTGGTGACAGAAGCAACACCAGTGATTACATGTTAACATTTTGTCATAGCAATGTCTTCTTCATTGTAAATACCTTTTCCTCAACAACATAAATGACAATTATATACATACATAGATCTTTCCAGATGGCAGGAATCAAATTGACTCTATCTGTGGAAAGAGATGATGGAGCTTGATATCGTCTGCTCAAATAAAGCCAGGCCAGACTGCAAACTACCAATTGTTCAGCTGCAAATTCAAGTTGAAGATGAAGAAAATTAAAACAAGACCATGAGACTCAAAATATAACCCTGAGTATTTCTCACCCGAATTTAGAGATCATCTCAAGAATAGATTTCACTCACTGAACACTAATAGCAGAAAACCCACACTGAAGTTGTGGGGTGCCATCAAGAACCTCATACGTGAAGAAAATAGGTCATTGAAAAGACAGGAAAACAAGAAAAGACCAAAACAAATATCAGAAGAGACTCTGAAACTTGCTCTTGAATATAGACTAACTAAAGTGAAAGGTGGAGTCCTGGTGTGGCCCTGTGGGTTAATGTTCCAGACTGCAAAGCTGTTTGAACTGCAAAGTCAGCAGTTCAAGCTCAGCAATGTTCCTTGGAAATCCTATGCAGGGTTGCAATTGACTAAATGGCACTTAACAACAACAAAGCAAAAGGTAGAAATGAAAATTTTCAAAGGCAGCTTAACATGACAAAGTTAAGTATTATAGTAAAATGTGCAAAGACCTGAAGTTAAAAAATAAAAGGAGAGAAGACACTAAGCATTTCTCAAGTTGAAATAACTAAAGAAAAAAATCAAGCCTTGGGCTGCAATATAGAAGGATTCTATGAGGAAAATATTGACTAGTGCAGGATGCATCAAAAGAAAGTGGAAGGAATGAAAAGGATCACTGTACTAAAAAAAAAAAAAAACAAACTTGTGAATGTGCAGTCATTTCAGGAGGTTGCATATGATCAATAACTGATGGTATTGAAAGGAGAAGTTCAAGTTACATTAGCAACATTGGCAAAAACAAGGCTGCCTTGATCCAAAAAAAATGTTATCCAACAGAATTCAGGAATTATTGAACAACATCATTATTACATGCAAGTAAAATGTTGCTGAAGAGGCATGAAGTGACTGGCTTACAAGTTTTCAAGAGGAAGCTTAGTTTCAGATGGTGTGGGGGAAGGTAGAATATCCACTGAGTGGTTTCCAACCTGTCTAGATGGAGCTGGTGAAAGAAGATGGGGATAAGACTCTTATGGTTCAATAGTGAATAATTGTTATCAGGACTGATTGTAAATGTTGCAAATGTAAAGGTAGACATTTTGAATCAGAAGGAGGGAATTGGTTGATCTTGCAGTCCAGGAGTGGAGGAATCTGGGACCATCAGAGGAGAAGAATGGAGTGCTGGACCCTATCCAGAGAAGTAGCAATGCCAGAGATGGAGGCAGAGACGATGACATGGAGAGATGGAGTGGCTGGGGACTGTAGACTCAAGGAGCGAGAGGGGTTGTGTGCTGGCAGCTGGGAGGCAGGCTTGCAGGGTATGCCCTTTGGTTGTTTGAATGATTGTATATTCCTGAGTGCTTCAGTGTACATCCAAAAACAAAACAAAACAAAACAGAGGGAATGCTGTTGAATGATGATGCATGGAGAGGAGTGTAATCAATGCAATGAAACAAAATACGACAGGATGAATGTAAAGCTGATGTTCTCCCATGTAAACTATCACTCAATATGTTTTATTGACTATGCAAGATATTTAACTACATGGATTATAACAAATTATGGATAGCATTATGCAGAATGGGAATTTCAGAACCCTTAATTGTACTCATGAGGAACCTATACATAGACCAAGAAGCAGTTGTTTGAATAGAGCAAAGGGATACTGCTTGGTTTAGAAGTCAGGAGAAGTGTGTGTCAGGGTTGCATCCTTTCATCTTATTTTATCCATCCATATGCAGAGCAAATATTTTTGAAAAGCTGAACTGTGTGATGAAAATATAGCATCAAGGTTGGATGAAGACAAAATATGCAATATGCAGAAGACACACACAATCTTGCTTGCTGAAAGCAAGGACTTGAAGCACTATTGGTAAAGATTACAAACTACAGACTTCAATATGGATTGTACCTCAATATAAAGAAACAAAACTTCTCATAACTAGACCAATAAGCAACATCATTGAAGCAACAACATTGAAGTTGCCAAGGATTTCATTTTGCTTGGATCTATAATCAAAGTCCATGGAAGCAGCAGTCAAGAAATAAAATGACGTATTAAATTGGGCAAATCTGCTGCAAAGTATCTCTTTAGAGTTAAAAAGCAAAGACGTCTCTTTGAGGAGTAAGGTGCACCTGGCCCAAGTCATAGTATTTTCAATTACTTCATATGCTTGTGAAAGCTGGACAATGAATAAAGAAGACCAGAAAAAAAATGGATTTCTTTGAATTGTGTTGCCAAAGAACATTGAATTTACCAGAACAATGAATAAATCTGTCTTGGAAGAAGTACAGCCAGAATGCTTCTTAGAAGCGTGTATGATGAGAGTTTGAACATGTTTATCAGGAGGAACCCATCCCTGGAGAGGGACATGATGCTTGGTAGAAGGTCAGAAAAAGAGAAAGACCCTAAATGAAAAGGATTGACATAGTGCTGCAATGATGAGTTCAAACATAGCAATGATTGTGTGAACAACTCAAGACCAGATGCTGCTCCTTTCTATTGTACCTAGGGGTTGTTATGAGTTGAAACTATCCAATAACAACAACAGCAACAACACTTTAGTTTTTTTCTGTTATCTTGTTAATTTTTGTTTTTTAAGGCAAGGACGACTTTAGTTCATTTTTTTTTTTTTTTTAAGTCTACTGCAACAGAGTAGATAAAATTAGAACTCAGTCTGAGCTCAACTCTGCTGAAGCAAGGCAGCAGGGTTCTTAAGGGCTTTAGTGGGCTAGTGGGAAAATACTGGAAGATGTTGGGGGTGTTTATTGATGTAATGAGTGATTTATTGAATTTGCAGTCAGGGATGTTTGGCTCCAATTATGATTTTTTTCTGATTCAGCTACCTGAATTCCTCAAGGGATGAGGGAATAGAGGAGGTAGCTAAGGGATTCTCTGACTGGGCACCTGGAGCAGTGAAAGAGGTCTAAGGTCAAAAGGAAGGTTGTATAAAGTTTAATTAAGCAAAAGACAATGTAAAGGTCATCTTGGCCACAACATACCAAGGGAGTTTGTAGCTTTAATTAAGATAGAACCCATGTATACACTGTTTCTTGTTTACTTCATTTTTATGTTAATTTTAGATAAAACAATACAGAGACATGGTTACAATGAAAACTAATGCTAACATCTGTAGAATCAGACATTAAAGAAAACCATGAAAAATATATATGCAGACTTCCCTTTCCAGCATTCTCTGAGAACACTGCTCCTTTGAAGAGGGTTCATGAACTGTGTAATGCTTAACATTTTCATCTGTTGGTGTTAGCATTTTCTTGTCAGCCATATTCACCATGAGCCTGTAGCAAAACCAAAGAAGATCTGCTGTGAATCCTTTCAAGCACTGAGCATTCTGGAGTACATCTTTCATGGTATCAGTCAAATATAACCATACTTCTTGGTGAGTTCAAGTCTTGCTTCAGAAAATTTGCTAGGATCTGCCAGGTAACCACAGTGCCTAGCACTGATATAATGTGGTACCAGTGCTTTAGGTGGAAGCATCCGTTTGGGAATGGGTTTTCCCAGTAAAAAGAATGGGACAGGTTTGCACAAAATTTCTAGACTTTTGGGATCATAGAAGGCTGTAGTAAAAACACCACCATTTTCCTCAATTACAGCAGTGGCAAGTTCTAAAGTCAACTGCTCTTCAATATTAACTTTAGCCATGAAGGCTTTGGCACCCTTTTCTACCAGCTGGATCCCATAATCTAAGTGGTTGGATAGTCATACTTTTCCCATTGACAAGCTGGGTTAAGTCAATAAGCTGTGTAGGATCAACTGGACTCAAATCATTAACATACTATCGTCTACTAAAACTCAAAGGCTTGTGATAAAATAGTGAATAATTGTTATCAGGACTGCTTGTGAGGGTTGGAAATTTAAAGGTAGATGTTTTGTAGCAAGGAGGGGAGTGATTAACTTTTCAGCCTAGGAGCGGAGGTCCCTGGGACCATCAAGGGAGAAGAGCGGAGAGTGGGACCCTACTTAGAGAAGCAGTGATGCCTGAGATGAGGGCAGAGACAATGATATGGAGAGATGGAGCAGTTGGAGACTTTAGACACAGAGAAGGAAAGGGGCTGTGTGCTGATGACCGGGGAGCAGGCTTGTAGTATACACTCTTTGCTTGGTTGATGATGCATGGAAGGGATTGTAACCATAGCAATGGAACGATATACGATAGGATGAATATAAAACTAATGTTCTCCCATGTAAACTATCACATAATTCATAATAAAACATAAAAAAAAACAAAAAAACAAAAAAAAACTCAAATCTGATACCGGTGTCTCAAGTTGTGTCCTTCATTAAACCTGTATTTGGGGCTTCCGATATATAATGGAGTCTGACCTCTCTCAAAGCCCAGTCAAGGCCGGGTTCCTCTCTGCCTTTCTCCTTTATGAACTCTGTCACATTTTCTACCTCTCCTGCAGCCTCTTAGTCTTCTCTCTGGTTTCCTGGAGCAGAAGTTGTCTTCAAGTTGGCGATACTAATTTGCAGCAGGGCCCACAGTAGGTCCAGAGCCCCACTCTGCCTCCCTGCATGGAGCCAGTCATGACACAAAGTCTCTCTTTGTTTTTTAATGTTTTATTGTGAATTGAGTAAAAAGGTTTACAGACAGGATCACCAGTTTTACATTTAGCAAATCATACACTTTCTTTCATATAATGATTGCAAATCCCCTGTAAGCAAAAATAGTATCATACTTCCTTCATGTGATTTCTATTTGCATTTCACCTTCCATCCCTTCTCTACTTTGTCATTAGGTAAATAATGCCCTTTTGATTTTGAAAGGGCATTCCATCATTCATAATGAGCAAACCTTACTAGTGTTGTTGTCCCCCTTATGTAACTACTGCTTGGCTGAAAGTTGGACCATGAGAATGAATTCCTTTTTAGACTTGAAGGGTGGTTGAGGGCAGTAGTCTCAGGTTCCTCTAGTCTCTTTCTAATCAATAAGTCTGGTCTTTTTGTTTTGTTTTATAAATAATTTTGAGTTTTGTTCCATATATTCTGCTGCTCTATCTGGGACCTTCTAATGTGTTCCCTTTCAGAGTAGTTGGTGGTACTAGTCGGGCACCATCTAGTTCTTCTGCTCTCAGAGTCATGATAATTGATGTTCACATGTTCTATTAGTGCATTGTACTAATTGGTTCCAAGCCTCTAAAATTCTCATCATTCTTGTTTCTTGTGCACATGTAAAGTCAAATAGCTGCACCTTAGATAAAGCTACACTAAGAAGTCTCCACTCAAGCTCTACAATATGTTTTCTGTTAGATACTGTAATAAAAAATTAGATGCAACAAAGTCAGTTTAGTGCCAAGTAGCATGCTGATGTTTACCTGTGCTTTATAGACTATGCAAAGGGTTTCGTTTATGTGGACCATGACATGCTCTGGACAACATTGCAAAGTATGAGTATTCCGGAACACTTCATGGTGCTCATGAGGAATCTATACATGGACCAAGAGGCAGTTTTTTTTTAACAGAACATGGGAACACTGAACGGTTTCAAATTAAGAAACGTGTGCGACAGGGTTGTATTCTTTCACCATACTTATTCAACCTGTATGCTGAGCAAATAATCTGAGAAACTGAGTTCTATGAAGAAAAACATGGCAACAGGATTAGAGGAAGATTCATTAACAACCTGCAATATGCAGATGATGCAACCTTGCTTGCTGAAAGTGAAATGGATTTAAGACATTTATTGATGAAGATCAAAGAGCACAGCCTTCGGTATGGATTGCATCTCAAATGTAAAGAAAACAAAAATCTTCACCACTGAACCAATAAACAACATTCTTATCAAAGGAGAAAAGACTGAAGTTGTCAAGTTGTCATTCTTCTTGGATCAACTATCAACACTCACAGAAGCAGCAGTCAGTAAAGCAAAGGATGTATTGCATTCAGCAAATTTGCTGCACAAGGCCTTTTTAAAGAGTTGAAGAGCAAAGATGTCAGTTTGAGGACTAAGGTGCACCTGACCCAAGTCATGGTATTTTCAATAACCACATATGCATGTGAAAGCTGGACAGTAAATAAAGAAGACTGTAGAGGAATTGATGCTTTTTGAGTTATGGTGTTGGAGGAGAATATTGAAAGTGCCATGGGCTGACAAAAGAACCAATGAATCCATTTTGGAAGAAGTGCAGCCAGAATGCTCCCTGGAGGCCAAGATGGCCAAACTTCATCTCTCATACTTCGGACATATTGTCAGGAGGGACCAGTCACTAGAGAAGGATATCATGTTTGGTAAGGTGGAGGGTCAGAGAAAAAGAGGAAGACCTGTAACGAGATGGATTGGCCAAGTGGCATCATCGATGGACTCAAGCGTGGCAACAGTAGTGAGGTTGGCCCAGGATCAGGCAGTGTTTCGTTCTGCTGTGCATAAGGTCACTATGAGTCAGTATTAACTGGATGGAACCTAACAACAACAAGCATGTTGATACCAGAATGATCAGGCCAAAATTGCTGGAGAGGCTAAGAGATATACAAGTAACTTTAATATCATGATGATAAAAGAGCTAAGCTGTATGGAATAATTGGGATGTGCTGCTCATGAGCTTTTAAGATTCCAGATGCTACTCACCAAAGTAGGGTGTAGGACATTGCCTATATTTTGCCAGTTGAGTATGGTGTCCCCTGAGATGATGGTCCTGAGCTCCCAGTCCCAGCAATTCATTGCCTTAAGATGTTTGATAATACCAACTAAGTTTTATGCTCCACCATATTAAGTGATTCTTAATCTCAGCACCTTTCATTTTGTTGGGCTTCTTCCAAGACCCTGGGAAAGATCCTAGCAGTTGATTCAGATTTTGTTTTTGATTTTTTTTTTTACAGTTTCATTTCTTTTTCTTTAAAAAGAACTCAAAAATTTTTATAAGCTTCTGGATCCATAAAATCTGAATCTGATCTATCCTTTTTCACCTACTGCTCACTATTCCCAAGTTAACTTCATGGATCACATGAGCTGGACAAATTTGACCTCCATTTTTTTTTTTTGCAGAGATCTAGGCAGGTGACAAATGAGCAAAACAGAATGGGTAAGGATTAGGGCAATGCCTCAGACTCAGATCCAGGATGAAGTGAGCAACAGTCACTAAGCAACTGCTATTGTCATATACATTGAGCTCACTGTAACCAAATCTTCCATCTTTCTGTCTTTCTTTAAAATAGAAACTAGAAATAGGATGTCTATTTTCTAAAACATGCCTTGAACTCACTGGAATTTTAAATGTACACTGAAAACATTTTTAATATGCTGTTGAGCAAAACAAATCACTTCCATGGGTTATATTATGTCCTTGGGTTGCTAGCTAATAGCATTCGTTTGATAACATGTATTGTATTGGTTTTATAGCATCTATTTATATGCATAATTTGTAAAATGTATAACCTCTCTTTGTAAGTAACCTGATTCCTTCTATTACCAAAGTCAAAATTGAGAGAAACAAAAGGATAAAGCCACCCCGAGAAGTCTCTATTCAAGCTCTACAATAGGTTATTTATTAGATATTGTAATAAAAAGATTCAACAAAGTCAGTTTAGTGCCAACTACCATGCTGATACCAGAATGATCAGACCCATAGAGTTAGAAAGGGCAACAGATATATAACTAAAAATAATACCATGACCCACCACTACTTTGTCAGTTTGTCGTAATATGGTGGCTTGCATGTTACTGTAATTACAGAAGATATGAAATGGTATTTTAAATACCAGCAGGGTAACCCATGATGGATAGGTTTCAGATGAGCTTGCAGATGAAACACAGACTAGGAAGGAGAGACTGACTACTTTTGAATATTTAGTCACTGAAACCTTATGAATAGCAGTACAACACTGTCAGATATCATGGTTTACTATGCCAGGAATGACAAATTGAATAAGAATGACCTCACATTCATCATCACAAAGAGCATATCAAGATTAGTCTTGAAGTACAATGCTGTCTGTGATAGGATAATATCCATACGCCTATAAAAAACACTAGTTGATACCAATATTATTCAAATTTATGCACCAACCACTAAAGTCAGTGAAGAAGAAATTGAAAAATTCTACCAGCTTCTTCAGAGTCCTGGTGTGGCTCTGTGGGTTAATGTGCCAGACTGCAAACCCTTTGAACTGCAAGGTCAGTGGTTCAAGTTCACCAGCTGCTCCTCGGAAACCCTATACAGGGTCGTTATGGGTTGGAACCGACTTGACAGCACTCAAAAACAACACTAACTTCTTCAGTCTGAGATTGCTCAAGCATGCAATCAAGATGTATTGATAGTTACTGGCAATCGGAATGCAAATGGAGGAAACAAAGAGAAAGGATCAGTAGATGGAAAATATGGCCTTGGTAATAAAAATGAGGCTGGAGATCACATAATAGAGTTTTGCAAGACCAATGACTTCTTCAATGCAAATACTTTTTATAAACAATGTAAAAGACGACTATAAACATGGACCTCACTAGATGGAATACACAGACATGAAACTGATTATATCTGTGGAAAGAGATGGTGGAAAAGCTCCATGTCACCAGCCAAAATAAGGTCAGGGGCAAACTGTGGAACAGACCATAAGTTGCTCATACACAAGAGGTGTAGGATGACATCAAAAATGTCACACAGGAAAAAAGTGAAAGGTCATTGATGAGACAGGAGAGAAGGAAAAGACCAAAATAGAGGTCAGAAGAGACTCTGACTGGCTTTCCCAGCATAGAGATACTAAAGCAAATAGAAGAAGTGAGGGGGTACAAGAGCAGGATAGAAAATTTCAAAGGTCAGCTCGAGAAGACAAAGTCAAATATTATAATAAACTGCAAAGGCCTGGAGTTAGAAAACCAAAAGGGAAGAACACATGCAGCATTTATCAAGTTGAGGTAACTGAAGAAAAAGATTCAAACTTTGATTTGCATATTGAAGGATCCTTTGGGCAAAATATTGAATGATGCAGAAAGCATCAAAAGAAGATGGAAAGAATACAGAGTCACTGTACCAAAAAGTAATGGTTGGTGTTCAACAATTTCAAGAGGTAGCATATGATCAAGAGCCAATGGTACTTAAGGAAGAAGTCCAAGATGTATTGAAGGCATTGGCAAAGAACAAGGCTCTGGAAATTCATAAAATACAGATTGAAATATTTCAACAAACCGATGAAGCACTGGAGGCACTCATCTATGTCAAGAAATTTGGAAGACAGCTACCTGGCCAACTGAGTAGAAGAGATTCATATCTGTGCCCATTCCAAAGAAGGGTGAAACAACAAAATGTGGAAATCATTGGACAATATCATTAATATCTCACACTAATATAATTTCGCTAAAGATAATTCAAAAACTGCTGCAAACATACATTGGCAGAGAACTCAGTGTTGCCAGCAGTTCATGCTGGATCCAGATGAGGATGTAAAACAATGGATATCATTGCTGAGGCCAGATGGATCTTGGATGAAAGCAGGGAATACCAGAAAGATGTTTACCTGTGCTTTATCGACTATGCAAAGGCTGTCATGTGTGGATCATGACAAGCTATAGGCAACATTGTGAAGAATGAGTAGTCTGAAACAATTAATTGTGCTCATGAAACCTGTACATAGACCACAAGGCAGTTGTTTGACCAGAACAAGGGAACACTGAATGGTTTAAAATAAGGAAAGTTGTGCACCAGGGTTGTGTTCTTTCACCATACTTATTCATTCTGTATTCTGATCAAATAAACCGAGAAGCTGAATTACATGAAGAAAAATATGGCATCAGGGTTGGAGGTAGACTAACAACCTGAGATATACAAATGATACAACATTGCTTGCTGAAAATGAAGAGGGCTTAAAATACTTATTGATGAAGATCAAAGACCACAGCTTTCGCTATGGGTTGCACTGGATCAATAAACAACAACCATATAAATGGAGAAAAGATTGAAATTGTCAAAGGCTTCTTTTTGCTTGAATCCACCACCACCAGCCATGGAAATAGCAGTCAAGAAATCAAATGACACATTGCAAATCTGCTGCACAAGATCTCTTTAAAGTGTTCAAGAGCTAAAATGTCAGTTCGAGGACTAAGGTGTGCCTAACCCAAGCCATGGTATTTTCAATAACCTCACATGCATGGGAAAGATGGACAGTGAATAAGGAAGACCATAGAAGAATTTATGCATTTGAGTTATGGTGTTGGAGAAGAATATTAAAATTATCATGACTTTTTAAAATGTTTTATTGTGAATTATGTGATAGTTTTCATGGGAGAACATTAGCTTTACATTCATCCTATTGTATATTGTTTCATTGCCATGGTTACAATCCCTTCCATGCATCATCAATCAACCAAAGGGTATTCCCTGCAAGCCTGCCCCCTGGCCGTCAGCACACACCCCCCAGCACACACCCCCTCTCCCTCTCTGGGTCTAAAGTCCCCAGCTGCTCCATCTCTCCACATCATCGTCTCTATCTCCATCTCTGCCGTCATTGCTTCTCTGGGTAGGGTCCCACACTCCGCTCTTCTCCCTTAATGGTCCCAGGAACCTCTGCTCCTAGACTGCAAAGTCAATCACTCCTCTCCTTTGCTATAAAACATCTACCTTTACATTTCCAACCCTCACAATCCGTCCTGATAACAATTATACACTATTGTATCACAAAAGACCTACCCACATCTCCTTTCATCAGCCCCACCGAGACAGATTGGATACTACTCAGTAGAGATTCTACCTTCACCTTCCTGCACACCCTCTGGATCTAGGTTCTCTCTTGAAAGATTGTAAGCCAGTCACTTCTTGCCTTTGTAAACCGCCCCCCCCCCCCATCATTTTGGGTAGACAATGTCCAAGTTGCCCATCCTTGTCTATTCTGTGTATGGAGGGGGTGGGAATGATTCTAACTGTAAAGATTTGTTCCTTCTTTTGAGCGACTGCATCCATAGGTATAGGTCAAGTTCATCAAATTGTATCAGATTACTCTTTTTTTCTCTTCTTTCTTCTTCTAGTTGAGCTCTGATCATCCAGTCATTGGAGTCAGGCCAAGTGGGTATTATCGGCAAGTGGGGGTATTCTTGCGCATATACCCTTTCTTCTTACCAGCTGGATGCTTCACTCTCCACTTTTGTCCTCTGTGGCTGTGTCACTGACTCTGGACCCAAGAGTCCCTAGGTCTTGTCACACTGCTGGCAAATAAGGTCTTCACCCAGGTTCACAGGAGTCTATTGAATGTTGTAGGGCTTAGCTTGCAGCTTCATTGCTGTTTTACCCTCACTTCCCCTTATCAATAATGAATGTGGCCACCAATCAGAGCGGGTTTTCCCATTGAGTCTTAGTCTTAGAAAGGGGTTTGCCCTGAGGGGACCCGACCACTTGCCTTGATGTCTCCTGGGCGAGCAACTTGCTTGTTCTTGTAGTAATCAGTCAGTTTGCGTATATTGTTTTGTATTTTTCCTGTCGGTCATTCTTTCAAGAAGTATATTCTGTTTTTCTAGCCGCTCCAGGTGGGTCTGCTTGTTCTTTCAAGTGGAAATTTCCCCTCAGAAGATTCTGGATGCAATTAGGATTCCACCTATGGTCTTATGTACTGCAGAGGCTCCACAGGAAGCCTCCTTCACTGGGCATGTTGTCACCCCATTTTAGGTTTTCCAATCAGTTATAGGCAAAAGACATACGTACAAGCTTTCTATGGTGATATTTCTGGCTATTCCTTTCTCTCCCCCTCAAGTGTCTATTTTATAATGGTATGCCAGGGAAACCAAGATTCAAAAGACAACCAAGTAGCTTAACATTATTTCCCCCCTTTTCTTCATTCCAGTCATGTCTCAATCCCTGTATCCCAGAGCCCTGTTGTTCCAAGGTTGTGCATACACCATTATTTACTTCTTTCCCACTTAGCCCATGTAAATCTGCCTAATTGTTTTTCCGTCCACTTTGTTCTTCCATTTCCTTCCCCCTTCTTGAGTATTTCCCCCCTCCCTAGCACCCAAACTATCCTGTGTCTATTCCTTACCTTGTGTTCCACCTTTCCCTCCCTCCCTTCACTCCACCCCTCAAATCCTGGTAACCAGAAAAGAGTTCACACCCCTTTAGTATGCATTCTTTTTCTTTGTCCTTTACCGTAGTGGTCCTATGCAGTATTTCTCCTTTTGTGACTAATTTCACTCAACATAATGTCCTCAAGTTTCATCCATGTTATGCGGTGGCTTGCAGCTTCCTTGTTATTCTTCAGGGTAGCATAATATTCCATTGTGTGTATGTACCACAGTTTGTTTATCCATTCTTCAGTTGATGGGAATATTGGCTGTCTCCATCTTTTTGCTATTGTAAATAGTGCTGCTATGAATGTTGGTGTGCATATATCTACTTGTGTTATGGCTCGTATTTCTTGTGGGTAGATACCAAATAGAGGAATTGCTGGATCAAAATGTATTTCTACTCGCAAACTTCTGAGGAAGCACCATATTGCTTTCCAGAGAGGTTGGACCATTTTGCAATCCCACCAGCAATGCAGGAGTGTCCCAGTCTCCCCACATCCCCACCAGCATTTATTGTCCTCTACTTTTTTGATCTTTGCTGTTATCGCTAGTGTGAGATGATATGTCATTGTTGTTTTAATTTGCAACTCTCTAATGGCTAGTGATCATGAACGTTTCTTCATATGTTTATTGGCTGCCTGGATCTCCTCCTTGGTGAAGTGTCTGTTCATGTCCTGTGCCCATTTTTAAAATGGGTTATTTGTCTTTTTCTAGTAGAGGTGTTGTAGTTTCCTGTATATTTTAGAAATGAGTCCCTTGTCTGCTGTGTCATTGCAAAAGATTTTTTCCCATTCTGTAGGTTCCCTTTTTCACTCTTCTGGTGAAGTCTTTTGATGCACACAAGTTTTTAATTTTTAGTATGTCCCACTCATCTATTTTGTCTACTTTTGTTTGTGTAGTTTTCAAAATGTTTGGTAGTCTGTGTATTCCCTGAATTAGTGCCCTTACATTTGTATCTATTTTTTCATTGATGGCCTTCATAATTCTGGGATTCACATTTAGGTATTACCATTTTAATGAACCAAATGAACAAACCATTGCCAAATGAACAAACCAATCTGTGTTGGAAGAAGTATACAGCCAGGGTGCTCCCTGGAAGCCAGGATGGCCAGACTTCCTCTCTCATATTTTGGACATATTATCATAAGGGACCAGTCGCTGGTGAAGGATATCATGTTTGATAAAGTGGAGAGTTGAAGAAGAGAAAGATCCCCAAAGAGGTGGATTGGCACAGTGGCAACAGCAATGGGCTCAAATGTATCAATGATTGTGAGGCTGGCTCAGGACTCAACAGTGTTTCATTCTGTGTGTATAGGGATCTGATGAGTTGCTACAGAGTCAATGGCACCTTACAATACCAACAATACAGTGATGATAAAAGAGTTAAGCTGCATTGAATAATTGATATGTGCCTGTACTGTGCTAAGTAGTTTTGTCAATCAGGCTGGCAGTCAAAAACCATTTGTTAGGTCAGACAGTGTTTGAAGTACAGAGGAGAAAGCAATCAGCAAAACATAAAAGCATTTCTTTAAGAAATTTATGGTCCAGTGGTGAAAGGTAGAAAGTAAACACGCACATAAAGAGGTAAGAAGATTTCAGGTGTTATGTGATATAACTAAGAAGAATGAGTTATTGGTGTAGAGAATGGCTAGGTGGGAGGAAGATAAAGGATATCTAGGTTGGCTAGGGAACATATTCCCGAGGAGTTAATTTTAATGGAGACCTGACTTACGAGGAGGAAGTATCCATGAAGCAAAATTTCTGGTTTGTTCCAAGTGGAAGCAAGAACACACCCTAAAGGTCCTATGGCAGCTAGGAACAACAGTCTAAAAAAAAAAATGGTTACCATCAAGTCAATTCTGAATCTTGGCTATCCCAGTGTGTCAGAGTAGAACTATACTCCATAGGGTTTTGAAAGGCTGGTTTTTCAGAAGTAGATCAGTAGGTCTTTCTTCTAAGATGTATCTAGGTGGACTTGAACTATGAATCTTTCCATTATCAGCCAAACACCTAATCACTGATACCACTCATAGACAGAAATTAGTCCAACATGACTAGTAGCAAAATCAGAACAGACTTGAATTTGAAAATGTTTTTGTGTGCTGGAATAATAATCAGAACAGGAAGAAGGAAGGGTTGAAGCCCTAGAATGAGAGACTCAGAAGCAATGCAGTGAGTTCTCTCAAGAATCTGATGCAAGAGATTGCTAGGAGAGTGGAGAGCAGCACACATTCAAAGCAGTGCTTTCAGCCACCATCTTTGAGCTGTGCACCACTGTTTACAACTCTGCAGTTCAAGAGATTTGGTTGTTATGCAACTTGCATTCTGCCCATATTTTCCAAGAAGATTACATTTCTAGCAGTGCTTTGACCTGTAAGCTTTCCTCTTTGGTTGGCCTTCCAGTACACTTATTTTACAAATTCAAGCCCATTCCAGTTTTGCTTTTTTGGTCATGAGTGAACCAGAAAGAACCAGTCTGAAGCCTTGAGTCTGAGGGAAAGACCTTAAAGAAAGATAAATATGCCAGTTTAGGGCTGACAGGAGCTGCATAGGCTATCATCATTCGCATCCCTCCATTACATTCCTCCACTAAGCAATCACCGTTAACCACCTGCCCTCACATTTGATTCTTTGCCTCTGAGTTAGATCATGAGGAGATTTGTAGAGTCTGTAAATAGAGTATTTCTCTTTACCAACCAGCTGGGAGCTATTTCAGTATTATAACAATAGAACAACAGGTATAACCATGCCAATGAATACCAGTTGGATATTAGTCCTAGACTTTGTCCTGTTGGACAAAAGACATTAGTTACAATTTCCGGCAGGGGAATGATATGATCAAAGTAGATGTTTCAGAAGGATGAACTGGCAGCTGTGTGCAGGATGAGTTGGAGAGAAGAGGGAGAACCTGGAGGCAGTGAACTCAATTAGCAGGTTATTCCAGAAGAGGCATCAGATAAAGTAAAAGGAACATAAGTTCCCCGATGGATTTTGCTATGGAAATTATACCTCATCTTGATGGGAGGACAATAATGTAAGCCCTTCCCTCCTTTAAATTGATCTGTTGGAGTTTTGTTTTGTTACTGGGTGTACCAAATAGATAGATATATGGCTGTAATCTACATGACATATGTCATCTATTTGTTGTATGCCTTGTGAGTAACTAATAAGGTTACTATCTCTGCTTCCACTTTTTTGGAGGAAGGGACTTTAACATTCTGGTATGGAGAGGGCTGAGTTAGGAGTTAATTTCTGAGGTAACTTCACAGGTTCTAAAAATGGTATCTGTCCATGAACTTTTGAGAGATTGGTTAATCTAAGGGCATGGGGAGATTCACAGCTGATAAGAAGAATATTCAAAAGTCCTTGAAAGATTTTCCTAAAATACTTCTTTGTTTATTTATGAATATTAGACTAGGTAGAACAATGGAACCAATTTGAGGAAAATAGTAACAAATGAACAACTGGGGAATCTAGGTGAGGTGTAGATGGGTGATCATTATACTGTTTTGCAAGTTTTCTGTAGTTCTCAAAGATTTGAAAACTTAAAATAGGAGGGAAATAGTTTGCAAGTTTACTAATTATTCCTCATGTGAATTTCCTGTCTCTTAATTTTTGGTAGCGACGATTATAATTGTTATTGTTGCTAAGTGCCATCAAGTTGGTTCCGACTCACAGCGACCCTGTATAGGCTTCCAAGGAGTGGCTGGCGAGCTTGAACTGCCCCTTTTGTGGTTCAATCTGACTTTGTAATCCAGTGCATTAATACACAGCACCACACCAGGACTCCTAACAATTGTAATTAGTCACTTATTTTCACTCTTGGAGATGAGGTCACCCTTTAGGTTAAATAATAAAGTGAATCCCGTATATCTACATCAAGAGACCAAGGTTTTAAGCATTTCCTAGTGTACCAATGGAATGTGGAAATCATCGGAAAATCTCTTTGATATTCCATGTGAGTAAAGTTTTACTAAAGGAGCTCTGGTAGCGTAAAAGGTAACAGAGAAATGGTTGCAAGGATACATTGACAGAGAACTTCCAGAGGTTCAAGCCAGATTCAGAAGAGCCTGTGGAATGAGGGATATCATTGCTGATGTCTGATGGATCTTGGCTGAAAGTAGAGAATATTAGAAAGATGTCTACCTATGCTTTATTGACTACGCAAAAACTTTCAATTGTGTGGATCATGACAAGCTATGGACAGCATTGCTAAGTATGAGAATTCCAGAACACTTAATTGTGCTCATAAGGAATCTGTAGATGGACCAAGAGGCAGTTGTTCGAACAGAACATGGGAACACTGAATGGTTTAAAGTTAAGAAAGTTGTGCGACAGAGTTGTATTCTTACACCATAATTATTCAGCCTGTATGCTGAGCAAATAATCTGAGAAGCTGGGTTATATGAAGAAAAACGTGGCATCAGGGTTGGAGGAAGACTTATTAACAACATACGATATTCAGATGATAGAACCTTGCTTGCTGAAAGTAAAGAGGACTTAAAATATTTACTGATGAAGATCAAAGAGCACAGCCTTCAGTATGGATTACATCTCAATGTAAAGAAAACAAAAATCCTCACCACTGGGCCAATAAGCACCATTCTTATCAATGGAGAAATGATTGAAATTGTCAAGGACTTCATTCTTCTTGGTTCAACTATCAACACTCACGGAGGCAGCAGTCAAGAAATCAAATGACGTATTGCATCAGGCAAATCTGCTACACAAGACCTTCTTAAAGTGTTGAAGAGCTAAGATGTCAGCTTGAGGACTAAGGTGCAGCTGACCCAAGCCATGGTATTTTCAATCACCTCATATGCATGCAAAAGCTGGACAGTGAATAAGGCAGACTGTAGAGGAATTGATGCATTTGAGTTATGGTGTTGGAGGAGAATATTGAAAGTGCCATGGCTGCCAAAAGAACCAACAGATCCATGTTGGAAGTACAGCCAGAGTGCTCCTTGGAGGCCAGGATGGCCAAACTTCATCTCTCATACTTTGGACATATTGTCAGGAGGGACCAGTCGCTGGAGAAGGATATCATGTTTGGTAGGGTGGAGGGTCATAGTAAGAGAGGAACACTCCCAATGAGATGGATTGGTTAAGTAGCAGCATCAACGGACTCAAGAATGGCAACAATTGTGAGGTTGGCCCAGGATCGGGCAATGTTTTGCTCAGCTGTGCGTACGGTTGATATGAGTCAGTACTGACTCGATGGCACCTAATAACAACAACAGTGTACTATGACCTGTTTTAGTATTTGTGTTATTTTGTTTTTCTTCTTGTTCTACTTCCCCTAATTACTATTACATAAGCAAAGGACCCTTTGTATTGCTGCAGTATCCTAAGAGAAAAGCTATTTGAACTTCTCTTTACTATTTAATCACTCTTCAATGACTGACACACAGTGCTTCCACCCAATCACTAGATAGTTCATGTTATCTATTTATGATTTGTTTAGTTGGATCTACAGTAATTTTGAAAGTGTCTGCTGCGTTGAGCAAATCTGATATAATACTTTAGAATGACAGAGGGCACTTTCAATTCTATTTATTTTTCAGTCTATCACTTCAAAATAGAATCTTGAAATGAAAATGTTCAAGTGGCTACTGTTTCTGCAGACATGAACAGGTTCCAGTGAAATTCGATTTATTGTTAGAAGTTTAAGCTGTGTGGCTTAGCCATATCTTAGAATATTGCTCACCACCATCAAGCCAATTCTGACCCATAGCAACTCTATTGGACAGAGTAGAACTGCTCCTTATGGTTGAAACTGTAAATCTTTAAGGGAGCAGATCGTCTCATCTTTCTCCTGCCTTCGAATATTAGGTTGCACCATATAAAATTGACATTTTATAGATCAAAAACAGTCAAATGTTGACAATATTATATGTTTCTATAAAATTAAAAACAACACATTTTCTGCAACGTTGACACCAAAGATATGATTCATATTGACTTATATACTATTTTTTTCCAGATGAAAGTTCAAAGCTTACAGGAACATAGCAACTTTCAGAGTGTGTGATCAAAGCAGCTGCTAAAAGAAATACAAATTTTCCATAGAAACTGACAAATGACATAGAGTTCAGCATGTAGCTTCAAGTCATTATTATTTTGCTCCATCATTGTTAATGTGGCAACATTGGAAAAAGCAAAACTGTAGATTAACGTTAGCTATTTCCTTGGCAAGGGAGGGGCTTGGTTTTAGTTTTAGTATTTGTGTTATTTGGTTTTTTACATATCTTGGTGAGCTATCCTAATTCTGAAATGATTTGAACTCTGCTTTTAGTAAAGTCCATGGTTGTTGTTATCAAACTATGATACTTCTTTGCCAGTCAAATAGAAATATCACAGAAGAGGTGGAAAGCTCACCAAGTAGAATTAATCTATTTGGCAACTTACATCTTTCCATGTTTTCTGAATTACAGCTTCCGATAACCACTACCTTCCTCCTCCAGGTTAAAAATCATCCATAGAATTCTTATACTGTCTTGTTTGAACAAGTGCATATTTTCAACTTCACATGTATCATACTTAAATGCCAAGTCCTGAACTTGCCACATGATGCAATAATGCATAGATTAGCTTAACTATTCTGGTAAGTGCTATATTAAAAAAAGGTCTTATGAATAATTTTCATAATTTGGATCACTTACAAAACAGAAATATCTTTTTTCTTGACATAGAAAATATATTTTCTCTTCAAATGATTAATGCTTTCCTTGAATATTTCTCATTAATATCCTCAAATATTGTAGTCTTGAGAATTGCATTTTTTTCTAAAAGGACCGAATTACACAGATTTTTTTTGAACCAAACTCTTCTAATAGAACATAAAAGATTGGAGTTTCAGTACAATAGAACTGCTCGTTCTATTACCCCTTCGAAACTCCACTGGAGAAGGGAGGAAATAACAGAGCTGGGAGTTTCTTTTCTTATTGAACTCACATACTGCTTTTCTATTCCAGGTGATTCCAAACTTCACTATTCTAGTCATTAATGATTTCCCCCCCCCTTTTTTTTTTTTGACAGAAAACCTACACAGTTCTTAATGTTACCTACATGCCCCACTAGTAAAAATAGCAGAAGAGAAAATGAACTGAAGTTTAGTATCATCAAAAGGAAGAGTCAACTAGTGAAGGAGACACATGAAGAAGAACTATTATGAAGGTGACTACAAAAAGTCTGAGATTGTGATAAGGAAGTGGTCAGAGCAATCTCTGTGTCCAGACCCCAGAAAGAATTCTTTCTGGAAACTTGGTATCACATCAGACTCCCGACAAGCAGTGTGGTGCTGTAGTTGGGAGCTGCCTGAAACAACCCTTATCCTATTTGGGTGATCTTGAATGATTCTTCGCTCTTTGTCCCAGATTAATTGCCAAAGAAATGGTATTTGGTTAAGAAAATTCAATATGAGATACCAGATAAAGCACCTAGATGCTGATTCTTATTACTAGCTGTGGTATAGTGAATTATCTAACTCCCACCAAACAACAGGTCTGCCCTGCTGCTGGGTCTGGGTAAGAGAAGGTGGGAGAGGATACTGACTGACAGGATGACAGGATCCAGCTGTGGATGGTAGCAGAGTTCATCGTGATTATAAAAACTTGAAATTCTAACATGGGTTTAAAATGAGTCATCCCAGAAGCAGAAAGGGGGATCTCATTACCAACAAAGAAGAAGTGAAGTGTGTTCTTTGGACCCTGAGCTCCCTGCACATTTAACCTCCTTTTCACAGGACAGAACGCTGTGATGTTTTTTGAGTGATAGAGGAGCAGCAGAATCAGGAAGCAGAGCACGAGGAAGAGCACGGGACTTCCCAAGCCAGGGAGCAAGTAAAGTTGAGCGACTGTGGGCAGGATGCGTGCTTGTAGAGGGGAATGCCTCCAGGCACATAAGTGGGGGAGATAGGTTTGCTGATATGAGAATGCTACAGCCAAGTGCCTTCAGGCTGAAGCTTATGGTGGACTGGTGTATCCTATGGGCATTGGTCAGCAGCTGACTGGAACAAATGTGCCCTGAACATTTCAGATTCTGAATTATAACCTGTTAACTTCCCTACTAAACCCCATGACTGTGAGTATGGAGTCTGAGTTCTGTGTGGACACTGCACTGAATTCGCCTGTTAGGTTATTCCTTCCACAGGGCTGTGGGAGGAATAGTCAGTTCCATAGTTTTGTAATCACCAACAGACATTACCTACAACAGTGATGGTGGTGGTGGTGGTGGTGGTGTGCCGTGGAGTCAATTCTGACTCACAGAGATTCTGTACAGGGTTTCCAAGGCTGTAAATCTTTACGGGAACAGAAAGCCTCATTGTTCTCCTGCAGCACAGCTGGTAGTTTCGAACTGCTGACCTTAAAGTTAGCAGCCCAACTCGTAACCACTACGTTACCAAAGCTCTTTCATAAGAGTGATAGCTATTTAGTAAAATCTATGAAAGCCAGAACTTGTGTAAAATGGAACTATAACAGAGAAGGAAACTCAAATATTTTCCACTAAATTGAGCAATAAAAAAGTGGTAATATTGCACCCTGTTAGAAGTGTAAATTTTTGAGTCCCAGGCACTGTGGGTTAATGCATCAGGCTGCATAGCCATTTGAATTACAAGGTCAGTGGTTTGAGCTCATCTGTTGCTCCTTGGAAACGCTATACAGGGTCGCTATGAGTTGGAACCGACTCAATGGCACTTAACAACAACAACAGGAACAACAGGAACAACAAGGCAGTCTGGCTGAATTCTGGCTATCAAATGTGTCACTGTGTTAATAATTTCTTTTAACCACTATAGTGGCTAAAATAATCCCGCAGAATTATGTGGATTCAGGAGAGAACAAACTATTAGTGAGCTGGATTATACAAGGCCTGAGTAGATGTTAATATCATTTACATATTCCTGAATGCAGGTTGTTGTTGTTGTTGTTAAGTGCCATCGAGTCGGTTCCGACCCATAGTGACCCTGTACAGGGTTTCCGAGGGTGTAAATCTTTACGGGAGTAGAAAGCCTCATCTTTCTCCCACGGAGCGGCTGGTAGTTTCGAATCACTGACCTTAAGGTTCGCAGCCCGATTCGTAACCACTACGCTACCAGAATTCCTAGTGTGCTGTAATAGAAAGCATGGCAAACTTAAGAGCCAGGGAGGTCTGGGCAAATGCTCCACTACTAACGGAAAGGTAGGCACTTCAAACAAACCCAAAGATGCCTGAGAAGATGGGTCTAGGGATCTGCTTCTGAAAGGGCACAGCCTTGAAAACCCTAGGGAAAACACAGTTCCACTCTGCACACATGGATTTGCAATGAGGGAATCAACCTAACAACAACTAACAACCACAAGGCCTGAGATCTGCCTTTAGCTGTGTGACCTTGGGCGGCTCATTGAATCTTCCTGAGGCTCAGTTCTCTGACCTATACAATAGCAAGAACACCATCCTTGCAAGATGGTTCTAGAACAAGCGATAACAAACAGGATAGCATTAGACACACCAAAGATACTCAGTAAATGGCAGCTCTTGCTATTCTTTTGGGAGGGGGAACATTTGATACAGTATCAGACGCAGCAGAAATTTTAACACATCGAAGAAGCAATTCAACAATTCTTCTCACTTGCATTGCGATCCAAATTAGACAGCTTTGGCAGGAAGTAATTTTAATTTACTCAAAATTTATTTTGATTGCAATGCGTTTTCTCTTACTGTCTTAGACATTCAAACTTGCACAGCTCTAAACTTTAATTGAGAGCAGATAAAATAGAAAACTCAGACTTGACAAAAAGTCCTTCAACATGCCCTAAATTGAGACCTTTCTATGCATCCTATAAGGAGCTTTGGTAGCGTAGTGGTTACGAATCGGGCTGCAAACCACAAGGTCAGCAGTTCAAAACTACCAGCTGTTCCACAGGAGAAAGATGAGGTTTTCTGCTCCTGTAAAGATTTACAGCCTCAGAAACCCAGCGCGGGGTCACTATGAGTCAGAACCGACTCCACAGCACACAGCCACCACCACCACCATGCATCCTATACTTTAGTTTTGCAGCTGATTTGGATGATGGCAATTAGTGTTGGAAGTTTCTTAGTCACAGATTAAAAATTTGAAGCAATAACTAAGTTTCAGAGAGATAAAGTAGGTTGCTTATGTTGTTGTTCTTCTTGTTGTGTGGTGTTGAGTCAATTTCAACTCATAGTGACCCTGTATAGGATCTCCAAGAGATACTGGTAGGTTTGAACTGCCAGCCTTGCAGCTAGCATGGTTAGCAGTCAAGTGCTTACCCAACAACAGGGCCCAGTTGTCATTAAACTAGTTACTATTGCTAATAATTATTTCTCTGTGCCCAGTACTAAACTAAGCAGTAAGCATGTATAGCATCTAGTTCTCAAACTACCCCTAAAGATAAATATTCCTATTGCTGCTGTTAAGCACAATTGAGTCAGTTCCAACCCATAGCAACCCTGTATAGTGTTTCCCAGAGCAGCTGGTGAATTTGAACCACCGACCTTGTGATTCAAAACAATCTTGTGGTCCAGTGCATTATCCCACAGTGAGTGTCACAATAAGAATCTGCCAGTAAATATTAGCATTTTTTAAAAATTTCATAGATGAGAAAACCGAATCTTAGAGTTATACTGTCCCATTAAAGACAACATTTATTTAAATTTGAATTAAATAAAATGTAAAAGTCCTTCAGCTTCTCTGCCTACATTTCCAATACTATCCACAATTGGACTTCTTGCTAGTATATTATTCACTACAGATAATAGGATGCAGATCATAATCACAAAAAGATGCTCTTAAACAGGACTGCCTGAGAGTCCAAATAATCATTTAGGTTCACATCAAAGAACTGGGTCTCCAGTCTAGGTGACCTACCTCATGAACTTGTCCTCACTACAGAACTAAGATGGCTCATTATCTGCATTGATGTTCTTTCCATTATCTATAGTTTCTTCTTAAGATAATGATATTTTGATGATCTCAATGCTTCATACTGACCTAAACATTGATATTCATGAGACCAAAAATTTCCCAACTTCAGGCATTCATGTAATATGTTTTTGGAAGGTCTACAAACAACCTCTCATAAAGATTGACAGCCTCGGAAACCCTGTACAGGGTCTCAATGAGTCAGAACTGACTCCACGTCACATAACCACCACCACAAACAACCTACATAATACAAGTAGGCTTCAAAACATTTGTGGGAAAATTCATGTATCTTTCAATTCCATGTTTCCATGAACTTTATGAAGCCATTTTGTATTTATAGAATTTTAAAAATTTGCTCATTTTTTTACTTAAATGCATTAACATAAAAATATATATTACTGTATCTCTCTTACTTGCCTTGCAAGGATTAAAAATAAATGGTGCTGTAGGATAAATACTGGTAGTTTTGAATCACAAGGTTGGTGGTTCAAACTCACCAGCCACTCCTTGGAAACTCTGTACAGGGTCGCTATGTGTCAGAACCAACTTGATGGCACTTAACAACAACTATCAATAAAATGAAAGTAAACAATCTTATGATGTTCTAGGGATCTTCATTTATGTTTAGGGAGATTCGAAATTAGGTCAAATGTAAGACCAATGCCAAGCAGATACTCTTGCTTGTTCTGATCACATTTATAGAAAAAGAATCAAAGAGGAAATGAATTTCTCACAATATGATATGCTGTTATTCGTTGCTATTTCTGTGAATCACCTAAAACCTTCTCCTATGTCCCACCAGGAGTTTCTGAGTCATACTTTAGGACTGTTGTACTAAACATTTAGGAAAAATGCAAAGCAATAGACATTGTTGTTGTTGACTCAGTTCTCAGTCATGTGTGCAGAGTCAATCTGTACTCCACAGGATTTCAAGTCCGTGACCTTTTGAAATCAGATCACCAGCCTTGTCTTACAAGCCTCCTATGAACAGGTTCAAACCATAACCTTTTGGCTAGTCGTAGAGCACTTAACCATTTCATCACTCAGACTCCAGACAATATAAAATCAAGGACAAATATAACAATGTACAAAAGCTGAGTCACACAATGAGTAATCTGAATTGGAACTAACTGCCAAGGAATAGCTTCATAGAAGGATGGTTGTTGTTGCTGTTGTTAAGTGCCATTAAGTCAGTTCTGACCCACAGGGAATCTGTATAGGGTTTGCCAGGAGTGACTAGTGAGCTTGAACCATTGAACTTGTGATTCAAATGGATTTTGCAGTCCAGCGCATTGACCCATTGACCATTAGTACCACACCTGGACTCAGTAGAAAGATAGTAGAAGTAGCCTTTAAAATAGAGAAGACCAACTTGGCCAAAGGAACAGTATGCACACTCTGGGAGGAAGGCACAGGACTATTCATTATGACTAGAACTTTCAAAACACTTTGGATAATCTTGTAAATTTAGTGAGGCTCAGTTATCGAGGCTTTTAATACCAGATTAATGCAAATTAAGAAGATTGAGTGAAGTACAATGCCTTCAACTTGCTCAAGGATGCATCTGAATGGGGCTTGCCATATTGTTACCATTAGGAAAATAAGAACAATGATTAGCCGTGTCATTTCATTGAACAATGATATTCAGTCCTCTTTGCATTAATTAATATCCCAAATCTTCACAATTCGAATTCCCTTTCACTTGACTTCACAAAATCCAGTGCTGTAAAGTGTTCATCCTAAATCAATTTCTGAAGTTCCTCAAATATCTTACATGACACCCTCTCCCTACTAGCCCAAGTCTGGAATGCATGACTCAGGGCTGGTTGTAGGACTGAACCACAGCTGCTGTTGATAGGAGGAGGCTGATAATGTAAAGAATCCAGTGCCACACTCAGGCTTTTCATTTTCAAAACTGGTCCCTTAGGCAGTGGAGAAGAGAATCTACCCCTACTGTGGTAGACCCAGACCTTAGCATATTCTTTAGAACAAAGTTACTGAGAGGGGGCTTTGGAATCCATTCTTGGATTCAAATCTTAGCCTAGGTATTCAACCTTATTCTTTTCTCTTATTCAAAATAGATTAATAATAATAATACCAATCTCATAGGGTCACTGTTAATGTCACCTAAAAAAATTCATGGAAAGTACTCAGATAGTACTTGATTCAGTTAATGCCAGAAGTCACTATTCTTAACCCTAATTATTATAACCCTTTTAAATCACTCACCCACAGTACAGGCAAGTAGGCATACACATGCATACTCATTCGTCTTCCCTAGGAGGCTCACATCTCATTGGGGTGACAGATTTGGCATGTTTCCCAGTCTCAGCCATATTATTGACCCCAACATTTCATCACCACATTATGAGGCTTGTGCCTTAGCACAGCCTCTGGCTTACCAAGCTGAACTGCTTCACCTACTTATCCTCTCGCTCCCAAACTCACTTGCTAGATAGATGGTCCTTTGTTCTTTGCCTCAAATAAGCTAAGCTCTTTCCCACCTCAGAATCCTTGTGCCTCCTACATCCTCTCCCTTCAATAGTATTCTCCCACTATTTTTATTTTTATTTCAGGTCATCTAGTATTCTTCCACTATTTCTATTTTTATTTCAGGTAATCTAGAAACCTTCTCTAAATTCCCATCTCAATGGGCTACTTAGCCTTACATGCATCAAAATACATAATTACATAAAAGAGCCTCACTTCTTGTCAAGTCCATCTTAAGAAATTCAGAGCTATAAACAAGATTTTAACCTGGAGTATAAGCAAGCAATGCTCTCCACTAACAACTGAAGTCAGAAGTGGTCCTGCACCGTTATTTTAATCTTGCTGTTGTGGTTAGGTATCATTGAGTTGGGTTTATTGCATGATGACCTTGTGGACAACAGAAGGACACATTACTCAGTCTTGTGCTATCTTCATGGTTACTGGTATGCTCAATTGCATTGTGCTAGCCATTCTGTATTTTGAAGACCTTCCAACCTAGGGAGCTCATATTCCAGCATTGTATCAAACAATGTTCTGTTGTGATCCTTAGAGTTTTTATAACCTGATTTCTGGAAGTAGTTCTTCAGGCCTTCCTTCTGTCAGTCTTAGTCAGGAAGCTCCACTGAAACCTATCCACCATAGATGATCCTTTCCGTACTGGAAATATTACTGTGTAGCTTCCAGCCTCATAGCAACATGCAAGCAACCACTATATGATAAGTTGGCCAACAAAGGTAGCTTTTAATGTTGTTGTTGTTGTTGTTAGGTGCCATCAAGTCAGTACCTACTCATAGCAACCCTGTGCACAACAGAACGAAATACTCCCTGGTCCTGTGCCAAAGTCATTATCATTGCTACGTTAGAGCCCATTTCTGCTGCCACTGTGCCAATCCACAACCATGGAGACTTTCCTCTTTTTCTCTGACCCTCTACTTTACCAAATGTCATCTCCTTCTTGAGGGACTAGTCCTTTCTGACAA
>NW_006408590.1:5559202-5561665 GCF_000296735.1 Chrysochloris asiatica | reverse complement strand
TCCATGGTACTTTATAATATTCTCCTCCAATGCCATAACTCAAATGCATCAATTCTTCTATGGTTTTCCTTATTCACTGTTGAACTTTCACACGCATATGAGGTTATTGAAAATATCATGGCTTGGGTCAGGCTCACCTTAGTCCTTAAACTGACACCTTTGCTCTTAAACACTTTAAAGAGATCTTGGGCAGCAGATGTTTTAATTTTCATTTTCTTGATCATCTAGTGTCTGCTATGATTATGGTTAAATTTGACGTGTTTTGTAAGCATTATTGGAGTTCTGGTGTGCCATTGTGGGTTAATGCACAGGATTGCAAGGTTGGTTTGAACTGCATGGTTGGTGTTTTAAGCTCACCAGACACTTCTTGTAAACTCTATGCAGGTTCACTATGAGTTGAAACTTATTTGACAGCACTTACCAACAACAATATGATCATTATTAATTTCAGTAAATCCAACATGTGTACAATGATTAGAATGATGAAAATTGTTCATGAGTGGCATCTGATTATGATAGAAACAAGTGTAAATCTATTGATGTCTATCTAGTCATTGCTTGTTAAGCATCATTTTGGTTTTAGAAAGAAATAGAGTTATGAATAGCCATTTGATACTTAACTCATTTGTACCCATATAGTTTCTGTGTTTGGATATTTAGTTGTAGTCTGATCTCTTTCTCTTTTTTCACTAAGCTCCATGAGGCCAGGAATAAATTCTATTTTTTTCAACATCATATTATCTCAAGAGTGCCTCAGAATGACACATAGCATGCTCGATAAATACTTCTAGAATAAATGATTGAAGAATTAGGTCTGGTTATCCTAAATATCTCTGTTGGAAGATGTAAAGCCATATGTTCCTTAGAACCAATGTTCTAAGTTAATTTGGATATGTCATCTGGAGGGACTAATTTCTGGAGAAACACATCATGTTTTGTAAAGTATGTCAGCAAAAAAGAGGAAGACCCTCACCAAGATGGATGGACACAGTGAACAGTGGCTGCAACAATGGCCTTAAACATAAGAACGTGTAGAAGAGTGGCACAAGACCAGGCTGTGTTTAGTTCTACCTCACACAGGGTTACAATGAGTGGGAACCAACTCAAAGGCATCAAACAACAGGAAGAACCCAAAATTTGCATGGCACTATAGGATAAACTCACCAGCTGCTCCTTGGAAACTCTATACAAGCTTGCTATTGGTTGGAATCGACTTGACAGCACTTAACAACAACAAAAATATAGTATAAGCACTTGACCGCAAGGTTGGTTTGAATGGCAATGTTGGTGGTCGAAACTCAATAGCTGCTCTCTGGAAATCCTGTACAGGGTCACTATGAGTTGGAACTGACTTGAAGGCACTGAACAACAACAAATGAAAAAAAAAAAAAAAAGGTAAGAGAAAGCAGGTGGTTGCATCTGGCAGTTTGGGATTGTATTCACAGATGTTTCAGATGTTAATGAATTGAAGAATAAATGGGAGTTGAAGTTTTAGAGGTAAGTCTGCTGTTTATTGGTGACTAGAAGTTGGAAGAGGTAGGATTCAGAGACATGAATGTGTTAGTGGGAAAAAGAGACTAAGGAAGAGGAAAGCTGATGAGACAAGGTTGAGGAGGTCTTATGGGTGAATGACATCCCAGCGCTGCTGGGGGCCAAACATACATATCAGAGATCAGGTAGAGATGATTCACTCAACAAGGAAGCCTTAAAGTCCCTTTAAGCCCTTTCAACACAAGTCCAGCCTACTTTTCAAAGAAGTCTACCTTATTAGACTAGTGGTCCTCACATTTGACCCCAGGAGCCATTTGGCAATGTCTAGAGATTTTTGATGAATAAAAAGTTTGCTACTAGAAAACCTACAATGCACAAGACAGGACCACAACAGAGAATTATCCAGTCTAAATATAAATAATGCAGAGATTAAGAACCCTTCTTTCATTGAAAGAACAAAAAGGAAGGATCTCTGCAGTGATTGATATCTTGTTTTTACTGTCTTTCCATACTCAAGTTACCTCCACATCTCTCTAGCTTTCACCAGCCTAATCAAGCTAGAAACAGGCAGAAGGAGCAGCAAAAGAAGAGAAAAACATTTAAGCCTCAAGACAAAATTATGGGATTTTCAATATTTTATAAGAAATTATACGGTATTATATTAGAGTCCCGGTGTGGTGCTGTAGAATAAGCACTGGACTGCTAACCACAAAGTCGGCAGTTCAAACCCACCAGCCACTCCTCAGAAACCCTACGCAGGGTTGCTATAGGTCGGAACCCACTACACAGAACTTAGCAATAACAGCATATATACACACACACACATACACGTTTATATGTATGTTGTTGTTGTCATTAAGTGCCATGTTGTTGGTGTTAAATGTCACAGGGTCAGCGGTTCAAACCTACCAGCTCTCAGAAACCCTACACAGGGTTGTTATTAGTCAGAACCGACTTGATGGCAAACAACAA
>NW_006408590.1:5520316-5558927 GCF_000296735.1 Chrysochloris asiatica | reverse complement strand
ATAACCACCACCACCACCATTCTATGTATATTCAATGAAATAATAGAAACTTTCTTAACAATGATGTTTTATTATAAATTTTAATCAGATTACATATATTTATTTATATGTGTGTGTAAATACATGTAATCTGAAATCATCAGGGAAATCACAAGTGTGTAGAAAATAAGATATTCTGATTTTTAAAATGTAGTTATTTTTCCTGTTTAATAGCACAGAGAAATTTCATTGATAAAATCTTCTTTTCACTGCATTCATATAAATTAAAGGGAAACAATGCCTGCTATTTTATAACTAAGTCAAATTAAAATCTATATGAATAATGACAGAAAAGAAAAATTATCCTTTACATTTTCTATCTATAGGGTCTCTGGGTCAGTGGCCTTTCAATTCAGTCAACTAAATCTCTGATCCAGTCCAACAAGCAGTTAGACGTATTTTCCTTAGGAGCTTAAGTAGCTTCTTTGATTGAAAATGATGGGGACAATTATATACGTGTGAGTTGGGTCACAGCATTTGATACAAATTAAATGAAAAAGGACTGGAATTTGAAAAGCAATGGCCCCCCAAAATTTTTTAAGCCTTTTACTAGTTTATTATTTCTTTCTTACCTTGTCTTGTTCTAAAACACAGGTCTAAGAAAATGCTTAGTGTTTTTCTAATCTGCAGGCTTTTGTCTTATGTTTGTGAATATTTCATAGACTGGGTGCTAAATGCTAAATTATTAAAGATCATTTCAAATAAAAGAAAGCTGCCTCATATCCTCTAACACCCAGTGAGTTACCTTGAACAGTATTTCTATAGATTACAAATACCATTAGAAAACAAGACAAACATTTTATGTGTGATTCATTTTTATTCAAGGATATTATAATTTTAGAAAGTTATTTATTTAGGTAGAATGTAATGTGGATTGAGTGGAAACTTTTTTTTTTTTTTAACTTTGACTTTATGGAATCCTTTTCCCCTTCTGAAAAACACTCTAATTTCTTTTCTGATAATTTCTTTTCCTATATGTTAAGTCCTGGTGCTATCTTCCTACCGAGGAGACACAGGATCCCTCCAAGGGTATTTCTGTAAAATCTGCCTCACACTAATTAGATGCAGGGAAGAGGCAGACTTACAGTCTCAGCTAGAGCTATCGATGTGTTCTCTAGGATTTGAATCTTAAGACTTGATACTAGAATTGAAGAGATATTTGGAGTTGACTCATCCTGGTGACATGGAGCTCTGGTAGCATAGTGGTTACGAATCGGGCTGCGAACCTTAAGGTCAGTGGTTCGAAACTACCAGCCGCTCCGCGGGAGAAAGATGAGGCTTTCTACTCCCATAAGGATTTACACCCTTGGAAACCCTGTACAGGGTTGCTATGGGTTGGAACCGACTCGACGGCACTTAACAACAACAACAACATCTTGGTGACAGGACTACAAGCACATTCCTAATGCTATGGGATAGTTCTCTAGCTCCTGGTTCCTAGCTCTTTCAATCTTCCTGCCTTAATTCTTGCATCCTATATAAGTGTTCAGTTAATATGGTTTGATAACAAACTACTCCCAACTTAGTAGTTTAAAAGAAATCTGCAGTCTGGGCAGGACTTAGGCAGAATGGCTCAGCAGGACAGTTTTGTTTTTCCTCTGCTTGTTTATAGATGAGATGATTTGAGTCTGCCACCTGGTCAGATGAGGTCTGAAACAGATGGGGCTCCTCACGCATTTCTCACAATATCTATCCAGCATAGTGGCTTCAGGATGGCCAGCTTTCTTAAATGGCAGCTCAAGACTCTGAATCTCCATCACTAGGAAGAACCATGAGAAGGCTTGAGCTCCTTTTCTAACCTCATCTCTGAACACATGCAATATCACTTCTGGCTAGCTCTTCCTTGAAGCACTGTAAGTGTTCTGTAATTTACCTGTTGTTGCTAGGTGCTGCCGAGTCAGCTTTGACTCATACTGACCATGTGTACAACAGAATGAAACACGGCCAGGTCCAGCATCATCCTCACAGTTTCCAAGTACTGCTGCTATATAAAGACTGCAAGTGGATGTGTTTAGAAAAGAGAAATTTACTTTCTCACAGGTCAGGAGGCTAGAAGACTGCATTTTGAGTAGGTATCTAGAGGACTCCTGGTATGGGCTGTAGGATCAGCACTGGACTGTGAGCCACAAGGCTGGCAGTTCAATTCAAGATGCTCAGCTATTCCCAGAGCTGCCATCTTGGGAGAGACCAAGTAGGGGAAGGATCAGAACAGCCTAAAACACCTGACAGAACCACAGAGATACAGGTGTGGACATTCTTTTTTTGGTATTTGTTCATTGGTCTCTTGTTGTCTGTGCACCTCCATTCTGGTGACTAGGGGGCATGCCTTTGGTATGGATTGCATCTTAATAACAAGAAAACAAAAATCCTCACCACTGGACCAATAAACAACGTTCTTATCAACAAAGAAGACTGAACTTGTCAAGGACTTCATTCTTCTTTGATCAACTATCAACACTCATGGAAGCAGCAGTCAAGAAATCAGACGATGAATTGCATTAGGCAAATCTGCTGCACAAGACCTTTTTAAAGTGTTGAAGAGCAAAGATGTCAGCTTGAGGACTAAGGTGTGCCTGGTCCAAGCCATGGAATTTTCAATTACCTCATATGCATGTGAAAGCTGGACATTGAATAAGAAAGACCGTAGAAGAATTGATGCTTTTGAGTTATGGTGTTGGAGGAGAATATTGAAAGTGCTATGGGCTTCCAAAAGAACCAATAGATCTGTTTTGGAGGAAGTGCAGCCAGAGTGCTTCTTGGAGGCCAGGATGGCCAAACTTCATCTCTCATACTTCGGATATATTGTCAGGAGGGACCAGTCACTGGAGAAGGATATCATGTTTGATAAGGTGGAGGGTCAGAGAAAAAGAGGAAGACCCCCAGTGAGATGGATTGGCCAAGTGGCAGCATCAATAGACTCAAGTGTGGCAACAATACTGAGGTTGGCCCAGGATCGGGCAGTGTTCAGTTCTGTTGTGCATAAGGTCACTATGAGTCAGTACTGACTTGATGGCACCTAACAACAACATCAACATAGTGCACTCAGGAAATAAGCATGTTCCCTGATATGAAGAATCTTCCATTCCAGTTTGAGCATCCATATTCAATAAACAGTTCAATCTGCTGCACAAGATCTTTTTAAAGTGTTGAAGAGCAAAGATGTCAGTTTGAGGACTAAGGTGTGTCTGACACAAGCCATGGTATTTTCAATAACTTCATATGCATACGAAAGCTAGGCAGTGAATAAGGAAGACCGTAGATGAAATGATGCTCTTGAGTTCTGGTTTTGGAAGAGAATATTGAAAGAGCCATGGACTGCCAAAAGAACCAACAGATCTGTGTTGGAAGAAGTGCAGCCAGAGTGCTCCTTGGAGGCCAGGATGGCCTAACTTCATCTCTCATACTTCAGACATATTGTCAAGAGGGACCAGACTCTAGAGAAGGATAGCATGTTTGGTAAGGTGGAGGGTCAGTGAGAAAAAAGAAGAACTCCAGTGAGATAGTTTGGCAAAGTGGCAGCATCAATGGGCTCAAGTGTGGCAATAATTGTGAGGTTGGTCCAATATCGGCCAGTGTTTTGTTCTGTTGTGCATAGGGTTGCTATGAGTTGGTACCAACTCAATGGCACCTAACAACAATAAGTCAAAATTCAGCTTGTCAAATTGTAGCAATTTATGCTTGCTCACAGTATCCAACATCTTTATCTTTATCTGGCTGGTTTCTGGTCAGCCCTGACCTAGCCATCCAAATTAGGTCAAATGTATACTAGCTGAAACCTTGGGAGTTTCACCTCCCTGCACTTCAGACCAGTTGTGTTCTTTACTGTCTGCCCTAGCCCCCAAGGTGTAGGTCAGTGTTCATGAGACCCAAAATAGGACCTTGAGTATATCGTGTATCACACCTGAATTTAGATAGCATCTCAATGATGGCTTTGATACATTAGACATTAATGATTGAAGACCAAAAGGGTGTGGGATGACATCAAGAACATCATACATGAAGAAAGCAAAGGTCACTAAAAAGACAGGAAAGAATGAAAAGACCAAAATGGGTGTCAGAAAAGACTCTGAAATTTGCTTTTAAATGTAGAGTAGCTA
Organism: Chrysochloris asiatica; assembly: GCF_000296735.1. Classification (NCBI taxonomy): domain Eukaryota; kingdom Metazoa; phylum Chordata; class Mammalia; order Afrosoricida; family Chrysochloridae; genus Chrysochloris; species Chrysochloris asiatica. The sequence continues at coordinate 5,554,791 of NW_006408590.1, read as the reverse complement.
AAGCAACTAGAAGAAATGATGAAGTAAAAGAATGGAACAGAAAGTTTCAAAGGACACCTTAAGAAGGCAAATAAAGTATTACAATAAATGATCACAGACCTGGAGTTAAAAAACCAAAAGGGAAGAACATGCTCAGCAACTCTCAAGCTGAAAGACATAAAGAAATAAAAAATTCCTCAACTTATAATATTGAAGGGTTGTGTGGGCAAAGTGGAGTCTTGGTGTAGTGCTATAGTAAGCTCTGAACTGCTAACCTCAAGATCAATGGGTCAAATCAACCAGCCATTTCTCAGAAACCCTATAAAAAGTTACTATGACTTGGAACGGACTTGATTACACGTAACAACAACAACAATTTGGGCAAAACATTGAACAATACAGGAATCGTTATTCCGTAGGCTAGCACTATGCCCAACAGCACTAGCCCAGCCGTAGCAGGGGTTGGGGAGGAATACACAAAGCTACTGCACCAAAAAGAATTGGTCAACATTCAAGCATTCCTGGAAGTAACATATGATCAAGTAACCATGATATTAAAGGAAGAAGTCCAAGCTGCACTGAAGACACTACCAAAAATAAATCTCCAAGAATTAATGTAATACAAATTGAAATCTTTCAACATACTTATTCAAAGTTGGAAGCACTCACTAATCTATGCCACAAAATTGAAGACAGTTATCAATCTCTGTGCCCGTTACAAAGAAAGGTAACCAATGGAATGTGAAAATTATAAAACAATATCATTAATATTACAAGCAAGTAAAATTTTACAGAAGATAATTTAAAAACAGTTGAATAGTACATTGACAGGGAATTCCCAGAAATTCAATCTGGATTCAAAAGAGGACATGGCATGACGCATATCATTGCTGACATCAGATGGATCTTGGTTGAAAGTAGAGAATACAAGAAAGATGTTTACTTATGCTTTATGACTATGCAAAGGCATCCAACTACGTGGATCAAAACAAACTATGGATAACATTGCGAAGAATGGGAATTCCAGAACACTTAATTGTGCTCATGCAGAACCTTTTGTACATAAAAAAGAGGCAGTTGTTACCACAGAACAAGCGGACACTGCAGTATTTAAAATCAGGAAAGGTGTTTCCCAGGGTTGTAACCTTTCACCGTTTTTATTCAATCTATATGCTGAGTGAATAACCTGAGAAGCTGGGCAATATAAAGAATGTGGCATCAAGTTTAGAGAAGACTCATTAACAACCTGTTGATATGCACCTTGTTTGCTGAAAGCAAAAAGACAACTTGAAGCACTTGCTGATGAAGGTCAAAGAATACAGCCTCGGTATGGATTACAACTCAATGGGAAGAAAACAAAATTCCTCACAGTTGGACCAATAAATAAACAGATAAATGATTGAAGTTATCAAGGATTTAATTTCATTGGCTCTACAATTAGTGCTCATGGAAGCAGCAATCAATTAATTAAATGGATATATTGCACTGGGCATGTCTGTTTCATAAGACCTCTTTTTTTATGTTTTATTGAGAATTATGTGATAGTTTAAATGGGAGAACATTAGTTTTACATTCATCCTATCATAGATCATTTCATTGCCATGGTTACAATCCCATCCATACATCATCAACCAACCAAAGGGTATACCCTGCAAGCCTGCCCCCCTCCGCCGGTCATCAGCACACAGCCCCTCTCCCTCTCTGGGTCCCCAGCTGTTCCATCTCTCCACATCATCGTTTCTGCCTCCATCTCTGTCATCACTGTTACTCTGGGTAGGGTCCCACTCTCCGCTCTTCTCCCTTGATAGTCCAGAGATTTCTGCTCCTAGACTGCAAAGTTAAGCACTCCCCTCCTTGCTACAAAACATCTACTTTTACATTTCCAACCCTCACAATCAGTTCTGATAACAATTATTCACTATTGTATCACAAGAGACCTATCCACATTTCTTTTCATCAGCCCCACCTAGACAGATTGGATACTACTCAGTGGAGATTCTACCTTCCTCCACGCCCTCTGGATCTAGGTTCCCTCTTGAAAGCTTGGAGTTAAAGAACAAAGATGTTACTTTCAGGACTAAGGAGCATATGACCAAACCAGAGTATTTTCCACCACTTCATATGCATGTGAAAGCAGGACAATGAATCGGGAAGACTGGAGAAAAATTGATGCATCTGAGTTATGGTGTTGACAAAGAATACTGAAAGTACCATGGACTGCCAGAAGAACAAACAACTCTGTTTTGGAAGAAGTGCAGCCAGAACGTTCTTTAGAAGCTAGAGTGGCAAAACTGTCTCACATAGTTTGGACATGTTATCAGGAGGGACCTGTCTCTGGAAAAGCTCATCATGCTTGATAAAATAGAGGGTTGTCAAAAAAGAGAAAGACCCCCCAATAAGATGAATTGGTAGAGTGGTAGCCACAATGGGCATAACAAAGATAGTTACGATGGCACAGGACCAAGCAGTGTTTCGTTCTGTTGTGCATAGGGTTGTTAGGAGTCAGAACTGACTAGAAGGCACCAAATAAAAACAACATCAAGAGGGAGGCCCTCCCTTATAGATTTCAGTTTCTAGGAGTTGTGAGCTATTCTTGTAGCTGCAGCTCTCTATTACCTGTCTCCTCCTTCCTGTGCGTATGGGTGTGTCTCTGTGCCCATTCTGCTCTTTTTATAAGTCAAGAGTGTTTAGGTCTGGAACCCACCCTACATCCACATAACAATGAGAGCACTATCTCCAAATACTGTCATATTTACATGTATAGGGGCTAGGATTTCAATATATATTTTTTGAGGGGGGGCAGGGATCATTTTTGAAAAATTCAATCTACTACACCAAGCCTTCAATTATTGTAATCCTATTACATTTCAGTGAACTTCGTGTTGCTAAACTTAGTCAGCATCAGTTTCTATTACTTATAACCAAAGGATCCTAATCTAATAGAATAAGGGTCTGTTTTATTAATCCCTTGACAATCAATTGCCACTTCAATGTTGAATGTTTAAGTAATATCAACATCAAGAGATTGGTTATTTTGTTAGGTGCCGTTGAGCTGGTTCCAACTCACAGTGACCCATGTTGTTGTTGTTGTTAAGTGCCTTCGAGTCGGTTCCGACCCATAGCGACCCTGTACAGGGTTTCCGAGGGTGTAAATCCTTACGGGAGTAGAAAGCCTCATCTTTCTCCCGCAGAGCGGCTGGTAGTTTTGAACCGCTGACCTTAAGGTTCGCAGCCCGATTCGTAACCACTACGCTACCAGAGCTCCTGAAATACTTTTAGGTCTGCATCCTCCTCATCATTGTTGTTATGCTTGATCCCATTGCTGCTGCCACTGTGCCAATTTGTCTTCTTGGGGAGGTCTTATTCATTACTAGACATAGCTGAGTGTCTCAAACGAAGGCTTTACTTCACTAATGAATGAATTCCTATCTTCTATCAAACTTCACTCTATTGCTGCAAAACAGACATGGTTATAAGAGATCAGCTGAGACTGAGAAAGGTTTATTTGGTTTATCACAGAAGGCAATGGGGAGTGCAATGCTTTCAGAAACAGATCTAGCAGTGTTCATTCCCTGGGCCACACTGGAACTATTAAATCACATAGAAATACCAGGACAAGATAAACTACACGAACCAGAGATAGCTGCAGCTAAACACTCTAGTGAGCTCAAAGAGCCCTTAGGTTCTGTGGCTTATTTGGAAAACCAGAAGAAAAAACAAATGGTAAGAAAATGGCAGGACAGAAGCCGAGCTACATATTAGCTTATGATTTTATCTTAACCAGGCATATTAAAAGAATTTACATATTACTGATGCATGTATTTATGTACATGTTTGTTTACCTAATAAACCAACCAAACCCACTGTTATCAAGTGGATTCAAATTCATAGTGACCCTACAGGATACAGTAGATTGCCCCATGGGAGTTCCAAGGCTATAATCTTTATAGAAATAGACTGCTGCTTCTCCCCGTCCCGGCAGACAACAAAATGTCAGCAGCTGGTGAATTTGAACTGCCACATTTTGATTAGCAGCTGAGAGCTTGACCAACGAGCCACCAAGATTCCTTTTGTATGTGTTTGTTGTTGTTAATTGCGATCCAGTTGGTTCTGACTCATAGTGACCATGCATAGCGTTTCCAAGGTGTGACTGGTGATTTTCAACTGTCAACCTTGCAGTTCAAACTGACCTTGTGGTCCAGTGTCTATCCTACAGCACCCCACCAGCACCATTTTAATGTGTTGTTGTTACATGCCATTAAGTCAGTTCTGACTCATAGCTACCCTGTATAGGGTTTCTGAGGAACAGCTGGTGAGTTTGAACCACTGACTGTAGTTCAACTCAGTCTTGAGGTCCAGTGCTTATGCTATTTTCCAATAAACATTATCGATCAGCTACCTGTATCCTACTAAAATGAATTTTAGCAGAGCACACAATATCAAAACCACTGAGTAAAAATAACCAACAATATAATTAATATGTGGAATGTTGATGCCGCTTTACTAAAAATGAAAATGTGAAAATAAATAATGAAGTTGAAGGATAAGTTCATTATGTTTCGAGGAATATTGTAACAGCCTTCTGTAATTTATTAGCTAATTTCCGAGATCCCAGAAGGTTCTCAAAAGATTTTTTTTTTATATAATGTAATTGTGTAATCAGCCATCCACACTACCAAACTCTTATTAATGAAGTTCTCGGAGATAAAAGAGAACAGGATAATATATGCCTGCAATTCCAGCCACTGATATGTTTCAGAATATAATTTTTATTGTTGAGTGTTCGAATATTGGATTTTCATCTTTGTTCTCTCTTTCTCTCTAACTCCATTTCCACCACTTTTGGGTCTCTTCCAGAGGCAGTTCTTTTCAGTGGCAGGCATCTCCACAGGCTGTTCTTTGTGACCACCGGCTGTGTTGTGAGACTGTTTTGGTCTTGCTTTTCTTAATGCCTGTCAAAGGCCATGGAGTGTCTAAGGCTGAAAACATAGCCTGAATCAACATGGACCCCAGAGACCCTCAACAGCATTTCAATAAAACCTTTAATCATCTGTACTTTATACACAGAATTTCAGTTGTGGATGAGAGATCTCCTCCAAACAAAATGATATTAAATGGCATCTTGAAAGGAAAGGCCCAATCAAATATAGGCATGGTCCAAAGAATTACTCCTAACATTTTGGTCTTTTAATCTTTCATTGTGAATAAAGCCATTATCAAAATGCCAAGGTTCCACTTAGAAGTTCAAATGTCCTGAAATTTTGTGTTTCCAATCTTCTCCTGGTTCAAGCATTTTAATCTATTTTGCAGATAATTTTCTGTATGTATATAAACATTTGTTAGGACTAATTTTCCAAAGATATGATTATTAAAGAATTATTAAGTGCTGTCAAGTCAGTTCCTACTTACAGTGACCTTTTACAGGGTTTCCAAGGAGTGATTGGTGATTTTGAATTACCGACCTTGTGGTTCCAACAGCCCTTGTAGTCCAGTCCATTATCCCACAGCACCATACCAGGACTCCTAAGGAATATTGTTGTTGTTGTTACGTACCATTGAGTTGGTTCTGACCCCTAACTATCCTGTATAGGGTTTCCGAGGAGCAGCTGATGAGCTTGAACCACCGGCCTTGCGGTTCAAATGGCTTTGCAGCCTGGTGCATTAACCCCCAGTGCTACACCAGGAACATGAGTGAACCGTTATTGATCAATTTTGTTATTCACTCTTTGTTCTTAGTATGTTTTTATATATTTTATTAGCAATTTGTTGCTGGATTCTAATATGTTCACTCTTCGTTACAAATTGTTTTTAAGTTACAGTATGATGTTACATTTTTTTTAAAGTTGCATTTGAACTTTGTGTAAGTAGAGTATTGCAGAACTAAACAACATACATAAGTCTTAGTCTATCATCTGCATTCCCTTTGCATTAGGTGTAACACTGGCATGAAAATCAGAACCCCAGCTCCAATTTTTCCAGCTGTCTTTGTTGCCCTGTGATCTTTCGGTACAAATTTTCTAGCCTGTTTGAAAAGGCAGGCGTCTCCCCCCACCCTCGCCCCCACTCCCCTCTTTGATTGTACTTAGGCATTTTGCCAGCCTGAGACATGGATTAATATGAACAGAATCGTAGACTTTTCTGAACGTAAGTCATTTATGTTTGTTTTGTGGCATATACCAAGCACGAAAAAGCAGACTGCTGTTGCCTATGTATGGAGTCAGGGTAGGGCTTTGATTTCACCCAGAATCAAGAACAAAGCAACGTCTGACTTTTCCTTAAATACAGCCTGTATGGAATGACTTTTAATGACTCCACAAACTGTTAGCCTTCAGATGACTGGTGCCTTTTTTTTTTTTTTTAAACTAAAGTCTTTTCCTATGACGTTTCATGATTATACCTTATGGGGCAGTGCTAATTTTGTTCTTCATGATTTTCGGAGTGCTTAAATTCTAGAGAGAATTAAAAAATAATACTTTGGCCACCAGCATATGTACTTTCCAACTTGGGGGTAATGTGGAGAGAAACTTTTAGTATCATGCCAATGCCAAACATGGCATTTTCTAGTGAATGAGCCAATTCCATCCTCTGAGTCTGAATAATTTAGAGGAGACGTGATGTCATTGTCTACTTAGAGATAAATGGAAAGGAGTCTGGGTGTAGAATTTTGAAGTGGTCTTTGTAATAATAGTAATTAAAAAGAAGTACTACCTCATATATTTAAGTTTTCTGTACATACCATGTGCTTTTCTCATTTTACCCAATCTTACTCATAAAGTGCTAGAGTTTCTGTTCACTATTTTGGAAGTACTGTTTGATGACACTGGTCTAACAGCTTCTCACAGTTCACTGCTTCAGTTTTCATCAAATTTTATTTCTAGTTACACTAGACTCTTTCATCATCAATTTCCATATGTCTCATAGACACGCAGAAACTGGGTTTGCCAGCAGCAGATTCAGATACAAAATAGTAGCTGATGTAGCATACATTTTCTCATCGTTCATACAGCCTTTTCTAAAATGAAAAAAGAACCTACCAGGCCATACCTTAAGCACCCTCGTATTTATTTAATTAGATTAGCTTGCCTCTAAGATGAAGGCTGATTATTACCATAGAGTATTAATTTTGATGTACAAATCGTTTAAGATAAACACTGGCCAAGGACTCCTTGATATGTTACATATCCCAGCTGGTGGAAAAGCAACAGCTATACAATTTGCAAAAGAACTGCCAAGTTCCAAAGAATTCATACATTTCCCCTCCTACTTAGATTCTATAATGTTCCCATGATATTTCCATCATATCTTGAACCCCTGTTGTTAAATGAATGCCCATTATATATTCCAGACACCTCTGAAGTATCAAACAAGTGCTACATTAACATCTGGTGCTAAAGTTTATATATTAGTGAGTCACTACTTCTCAAGCACACTTTCTGCTGATTCATTTATGAATTTAAACCAGGTCTTTGAACTGGTTTGAATTGGTTCTGTCACAGACAACAAATTTTAATAGTATAAATGGGATAGACCTGAATATTGGAAATTTGGATAAAGCAGAATGACAATTAAAATGGGAAGAATTACAGGTCAAAATCGTGGAATCTGAGACTCAGAAGAGTTATAGTCAGCTTTTGGAAGCCTGTTCCGGGAGACAGGTACATTGCCAGAAGTGTGGAGAGTGATATATTCAAAGTGGCGCCGTCACTGCCATCTTTGAGCCTGGTGTTACTGTTTCCAGCTCTGGGGGTTAAGAAGTTTGGTTGCCATACAAGACATATGTAGCCCTTGTTTCCTAAAATGGAGATTAAATTTCTAGCGGTGCATTGACCTGTAATTTTTCTCCTTCTGATTATAGTTCCAGGCACCCACGTTTTCAAATCTGGGTCTGTCCTAGTTTTACTTTGTTGGTCGTGACCAAACTGGGAAGGACTGTTTAAAAGCCCTGATTTAAATAGCATAAGACCTGACTGAAGTAACAAAACATAAAATTCTTAATTTACTTTTTAGAACCTTGTTCATTTCTCTAAAAAGGGATCTGATATAATTGGTGCTAAACTGATGCTAACTGAAATGTAAATATTTCGCTCTTTGAAACATTAATTCATTCATTCCCATAAATATGATTATCAGGAAGATTTTCTTAATGTGTTTTAGGACTGTTGAATACTTAAGGAAGCATTCCTTTGAAGTTATCACTATGATTGTAATATGTGTGCAGTACTCTGAAATGGAGTCTTCTGAATTTATAACGTGCATAACATTTCTTTTAATGAAACTTCTTTCTATCACATCATAAAAAGATGTTTAATGACATGAAAAGAAGTTCACATGTTTTATTCAGTTAGAAAAGAAGCAGGTTATAGAGGTAATGGGATATAAGAGAGAAAAGGGAAATTTTACTTCTTTATGTACTTCTATTTTAAATATATTTACAGTGACCTTGTTTTAATTTTATATTTAAAAGATTTAAAAGTGGTTATGAAACTGTAATAATTGCTTTTGATGCAGCATATCAGATATTATTTAAAACTCTTTAAGAATAGTAAATAATTGAATCCTCCTAATAACCTTATCGTAGAAGAATTGATGCCTTTGAGTTGTGGTGTTGAAGGAGAATACTAAAAGTGCCATGGACTGCCAAAAGAACCAATAGATCTGTTTTGGAAGAAGTGCAGCCAGAGTGCTCCTTAGAGGCCAGGATGGCTAAGCTTCGTCTCTCATGCTTTGGACATATTGTCAGGAGGGAACAGTCCCTGGAGAAGGATGTCATGCTGGGTAAGATGGAGGGTCAGAGAAAAAGAGGAAGACCCCCAACGAGATAGATCAGCCAGGTGGCATCATTGATGGCGTCAAGCGTGGCAGCGGTAGTGAGGTTGGCCTAGGATTGGACATTGTTTCATTCTGCTGTGCATGGGGTCGCTGTGAGTCGGTTCTGACTCAATAGCACCTGACAACAACAACAACAACAACCTTATGGACTCCTGGTGTGGCACTGTAAGATCAGCACTGGACTTTGAAACGGGAGGTTTGCAGTTCAAACTCACCATCTGCTCCTTGGAAACCCTATACAGGTTGCTATGAATCAGGATCGACTTGACAACACTTAACAACAACAACAACAATTCTATGCAGTAGGTCCTTCTATGTTCCCACTTTTACAAATGAAGAAACCAAGGAACACAGGGTTTAAGCAATTTGTTCAAAGTCACACAGTTAGTAAGAGATAGAGGTGGAATTCAAACTGTTCTCAGCTCTCCACCACAACACTATCCTCCCTCATAACTGTATTCTTATTTTTATTTTTATAAAATACGTTTTACTGATAAACTATATATTTGTGAAAGGATGCAATTCTAAAAGGTATCTTGGATAGAATAGAGATGAGTTGGGAATATAGAAAGGCTGGAATGTGAGAGGAATGAGGTGTATAAGAGCAGAAGTTAGCTGGTGAGTATGGCTGTCAGTCTCTTTAAGTTCAGCCATGCCTTGAGTTTGTATTTTAAGATTCTGGTCATCTTTGTTTTTATAATGCATTCAAGTCTACTGAATCCATCATCATCTCTCCATGGTTTGACTTCTTCAAATTGAACAGCCATCATCATCTCCACTTCTGTGCATTAGTTCCCAAATGACTGCCCGGCATTACTCTGTTGTTATTAAAGTGTTGTCAAGTCTGTTCTGACTCCGAGCGACCCTGTATAGGGTTTCCAAGGAGCAGCTGGTAGGTTTCCAAGCACTAACTTTGAATTTACCAGTCCTATGGCACCACACCAGGACTCCTACATCACTACAGTCCCTTAAAATCCATTCTCTATGCTGGAAGAGTGTGATCTTTTCAAAACACAAATCTAATCATTTTAACCATTCTATTTAAGATCCTTAAACAGCTTCCCTTCGCCCTAAGGATAAAGTCAAACATCTTAAATAGGGCGTTTTTAACATGGGTCTGCAGTCTGGCTTCTATCTGCAGATCCAGACCCAGACCTTTCACATCAAGCATTTCCTCACCCTCAGTATTCTGGTCACACTGGTTTTCTTTTATCCAATGACATTCTTGTATTCCTTTCCTTGTATTCTTTGCACCAGTTGTGTTTCTTTTCCAGATATAATGTTTCCTTTGTGCCAGTTACCTCTCCTTTTCAGATACAATTTTAATTTTTATACTTTGTTAGTTTCTACTCTCCCTATGAGATTACATATTCCATACCCTGGGAATGAACTACCTGCTTTTTGTATTATTAGACCATCAGTGGCTATAATTAAGATTTTCACTGGCCAATTCATTTAGAAGTCGATTGCCAAATCATTGTTTGCTGAGAGCAAAAAGGATTTGAAGCACTTACTGATGAAGAACAAATACTATAAAAAGCCTTCAGTATGGATTACATAAAGAAAACATTTTAACATAAAGAAAACAAAAATCCTCATCATTGGACCAATAAACAACATCAGGGAAAAGCAGAAAAGATTGACGTTGTCACGGATTTCATTTTACTTGGATCCACAATAACGCTCAATGGAAAAAATAATCAAGAAATCAAGCTATATATTGTTTTGGGTAAATCTTCTGCAAAAAAAAAATAATCTCTTTAAAGTGTACCTGACTCAAGCCATGGTATTCTGAGTCTCCTTATATCCATGCAAAAGCTGGGCAATGAATAAGAAAGACCATAGAAAAATGTATACCTTTGAATTCTGGTGTTGTGGAAGAATATTGGAAATACCATGGATTGTCAGAAGAATGAACAAATTTATCTTGGAAGAAGTACAGTCAGAACACTCATTAGAAGTGAGGATAGTGAGATTTCATCTCATTTACTTTGGACCAATTCTGGAGAAAGTCATCATGCTTGATAAATTAGAGGATCAACAAAAAAGAGGAAGACCTTCCAAGATGGGTTCAGTGTGCCCAACCACAGGAACAGTTGTGAGGATGGTTCAAGACCAGGCAGTATACTGTTGTGCTGTGCATGGGGTTGCATGAGTTGGAACTAACTCCAGGACACTGACAATAGCAGATCATCCACATTGTGTAAGCATAGTACCTGGCACACAGAGCACAACTTAAAACATCTGTTGAAACTTTTTTAAAAGAATCATTGAATAATTGAACCATTATGTTAACATAAGGAGAAATGGGTTATAGATCCTGCTGGTCTCTCAAATTCAATTTTTAAAAATTATATTTATTCTTTTTTTTTTTTTCCTGAGAAGGGAAATTACATTATACATCGCTTATTTGAAATATTGATATATCTTATGCTAGCTTGTCAAATTGAATTATTAAACTGGAAAACTCCACATACATTTTCTTTTATCAGGTTATTATGGGTTTTCGACACTGCCCATCATTCAATAGATATTACCATGGCTTTTGTTTCAGAGAGAATGCCCTTTTCCCCTTGGCAAGTCTATCCCAAGTACCACTAAATTCTGCTACTTTCCAAAATTGGGATTACAACATGGGAAAACACTCAGCGAGTATGAATTGGTAACTAACTGAGATTATAAAAATCTGTTAGGATGGACACAGGGCTAAGGTAAGCACGAGACAATTTTACCTGAGTTTCATCATATCAGAGACATGAGACTGCTCACTATAGATAAGAAAATGGTCACTGCAGAGTAGTAAATAAGCACTAGTGAGCCTTGGTTTACATTGCTTACAGGGTGACTTGTCCCTGTCAGGGATTTTAAATTTGAAAAGAGGGTTTGATTCTGTAGGAAGGTGCTATGGGTTTCAGAGAGAGAGAGATGCCAGACATACTTAAAAGTAGAATTATTGATGTGGTGAAAAAAATGTGAAATTGTTCACTACAGATGAATTGTTGCTAATTGCTGTCAAGTCGGTTCCGACTCATAGCAACCCTGCATAGGGTTTTCAAGGAGCAGCTGTTAAGTTTGAACCGTCGATCTTGTGGTTCAAACCAACCTTGCTGCCCAGTTCTTTTTCCTACAGCACCACACAGATTAATAAGTAAATGCAAATAAGCCCATGCTTTCCTTGCTTATTGGATAATCTACCACTGGATGCATCTTGCTCAACTTTAAAAAATTAAGTAGTATATAAATAAGGCTTGCCTGATTTCTTCATATGTGCTTGACTTTGACAACTAAAATATGGTAAGAATTAGTGAATGATTTATAAAATCTTGAGATTTTTATTTCATCCTTGCTGATTATTAAGAGAGGATTCCTGAAGTCCTGGTGTGGCGCTGTGTGCTAATGTGCTAGACTACAAAGTCAGTTTGAACTGCAAGGTCAGTGGTTCAAGCTCACCAGCCCCTCCTTGGAAACTCTATACAGGGTCACTTTGATTTGGAGCTGACTCAGTGGCCAGTGGCAAATGAGGCGGTTCAAACCCACAAGCCACTCCTCAGGAGAAAGAGACTTTCTGTTCCTGTAAAGATGTATAGCCTCGGGAATCCTATAGGGCAGTTCTGCTGTGCTTTATAGAGTGAACATGAGTTGGAATCCATTCAATTTTTCCTTTTGTTTTGTGGGTTTTTGCTTATTATTAAAGTTGTCTGCAAAGCTGGGTTCAATTTAGACTTTTGAAGACAATGCCTTTGAAATGTATTTTTATGAAATAAAATTGATCAGTTCTCATGTGAAGGTCTGAAATCATTCTTAGTCATAAACATTTGTATCTATTAACCAAAGGGAAATTTCAAATACAAAAGACACAAAACACAAACAAACAACTCTTTATGTATTTTCATTGAGGGTGGGCAGAGAATCATGTTAATCATATGTTTATTTTGAATACATTATCCCTCTTAGATACCAATTTCCCTCAATATTCCTTGATGGTTTGTTGGCATCTTGCTATATTTAAAAGGAGAATTGCTTGTAAGTGGACATGATATATAACAATGCTCTTCCTTTAGGATAAAATTAATTTCTAAAAGTTAAGTTTTATGTATTGTTTCATGATTCTAAAGATATCGGCCAACCCTTTTAAAATATACTATTTTTGCAACATGAAAATCCTTATCGCTTTTCCTACAACATTGGCCTCATGACATCACTTCCTTTACTACACACTTGGTATGAAATTTCCTTTATTGTTTATTTGCCTCATTCACTCATGTATTGTCTTATTCCGTCATTTATTAACCCCTACAGTCATCTCACAAGTAGATTCAAATTCCTGTGATATACAAGGCACATAAGGAAAGGGAACAAAAAGGAATGTAGGACATGCTTCTTGAACTTGAGAGGGTTACAATGAAAATATTTAAACAAGTCAAGAATGTAAAAAATGTAGAAATTCAGAATCTAGGAAAGGTGTTTATTGAACCCGGCTTTTAAAAGCTGCGTTATAGTAGTAGTTACATTAGAAGGCTCTGGTTTCTGACAATGTACATTTTAACCTTTGCTGCAAAGTGATAAAAGATGCACAGACCTTTAAAAAAAAAAGGTAAAAACGAGTTGCTGTTTGTTCCTAGAATTAGACTAGTATATTTAATTTCAATGAAATTTTTCAACAGAATGCAATAATGTCATTTTTTTTTTTTTCTGAAAGCACCATAGGATGGAGCTAACATTTTCATTGTCCTCTTGTTCCTGAAGTTTCTGGAAACCCTGAGCTCATAGAGAAGATGAAAACTAACTCCAAATAAAATATTGAGCTTTCAAGGAAAGTAGCATTCGTTTTCCAAGCTTCCACCCAAAGTTCCCCCACGATCTTTTCCCTCAATTTCTTACCTAAATGCATTTTGAAAAGATACTTTAAAAAGGTACTACCATGAGCTATCAGGAATCAGATTTGCCAGTTCCTTTGATGATATCATTGAATAAAGAATTTAGCTTTACATTCCTTAAAATGGGGAGAAAATTGTAATACTTGCATGGAGACTGTCATAAACTTGGCATTTTAATTTTTTCCTTTTGTTTTCCATTATAGACAATAGAAGTTAAATTTAACAAACAAACAAAAATACATTATATATAGACTGATAGGTTCATTTATCTTAAAACAAACAAACAACCTCAGCTATAGCATGTAAATTTTGGTATAATGAAGCTATATTTCAAAGTTGATGTCAGGGAACAGACATAGTTAACATCCAATCATTTTAAAATCCGCTTTTAGTATAGGTAGCTATATTTGTGAAGGATGTAATTTAACAAAATGCAGTACGTTCAAATTCATGTAATGAGAATTATTTGAAAAGTGAGTTTCTTTTGTTCCTGATTTACTATTTAAATTTACTCACATTTCTCAAGCATCTTTGTTTTAGCAGCCTAATGGAAAGACAAACTCATCCAGATATAGCTTGGCCACTATTTCTCCCAGTGGATAATTACTCCATCAGCAAGGACTGAGTAGGGGTTGATTTCTTCCTTCACCACAAGTCACAGTCTTAAGCTTCTTGTCCCAATTTTTTCCTGCTCAGTAAAATGGTTTGAAAATTGTCATCAACTCTGTAAAAGATCACTCCCTTGGACTTTGAGGCATTAAATATTTTGGAAAATGTACCATGAAAGTAGAAAGTATTATCTATGTACACATATTTAGACTTAGGAGCATATACAATCTAGGCTAGCTGTTTTGATTGACTACTAGTTAGTTGTTTGTTTTTTTTAAAAAATGAAACTATCACAAGAACCATTTGATGATGATTTTGACTGTCTAAATCAGCCCAAAGCAGTCTTAAAATGAAAGCATTTATATAAGAGAAGTGTGCTATACAGAAAGGGAAACAAAGACAAGGATTTCTTCAAAAACATCATTCCAGGTCGGGTTTGCTACTGGGCTGGAAAAACAAAATATAAACTTGTTGCCTCCATCTCCTGCCCCCAATAACCTTTGACATCCTTTATTGATGCTTTAGGGTCCTGGTATGATGCTGTAGAATAACACTGGATTGTTAACTGCAAGGTTGGTGGTTCAAACCCACCAGCCATGCCTCAAAAACTCTATAAAGGGTGGCTATGAGTTGGAACCAACTCCATGGCACTTAACAACAGCAACGTTATGTGATTTATGTGGGGCCAGGAAAGTTACTGACCTCTCGGTTCCAATATATTTGACAAGTACTGACACTGGGTATGCTGTACAATAAAATAAATACATTAATAAGGCCATTTTCCTCTTGGTGTCAGCCCAGGCATAAGAGATAGCTTATTTAAGATTCAAGTGCCAGGAAAACCCATTGTAAAAGGGAAATATTTTTAAGTGAATTCCTCTGATCTTTTTTTATAGGGGCTCCTACCAGCCTCTCTCTCTTCCTCCTCAGACACTGGATACCAATTAGTCTCAGCAGAGAGGCCACAGACCAGGTTGAAATGGTTCTTTTTTATATGTTGTTGTTGTTGTTGTTATGTGCCGTGGAAGGGGATATAATTTCAGCCAGGATGTCTAATCAGTTGTCACAGAGTGTATTTAGCACACTTCTCTCTCACACAAATACACTGGATTTCCCTCTGGAGATTTCCTAGATGTTTGAGTCTGACTCCTGGAAGGGAATTCGATTTGGTTGCCTTCCAAATCCTTCAGTTCTAACAATGGCATAACATCCCAGAGCCACCTCATCTTTCACAGAAAGCCCTGAACCAAGTTTTCTACAAGCTTTCTCTGTCTTCTATTTTCTACCATTGCAGTAGCTTTTTCTTTTCTTGCGTTATTTGCATGCAAGTCTAAAAATCTTTTCTTCCATTTTGCCAAGTAGCACACAAAAAAAGTGGACTAACTTTGATTTTTAGAATGTCTTTTGAAGTGCTTATTTTTTTTTTGCAGAAAAGATATCCAAAAAAAAAAAAAGACAATGTGAGGCTGCCTCTCCCAATCCTGAACCTGACTTAATTCGCGGAGGTGAAAAAAAAAAAAATCATCAGCTTGGCTGGCCTTTTCTTTCTTAGAAACAACACTGCAGAGAGAAAGATGGTGTATGTGTGTGTGTGTGATGTGTTGAAAGGCTTTGGGAAAGGAGCGTAGCTCTCTCCTAGCAAAGCCTCAGGTCAGCAGATGTAGGGAGGCCTGAGGTCGCCTTCCTGGGTCAGAACGCAGTGTCCAAGCCAGTCCCTCTAACTCGGGAGCCAGTTCAGTGCCCTGTAGCGGTGCCAAGGCTCCTGACAGCACCTGGCAGGTCGGTGGGTGGAGGACCTGGGTGTTCTCTTTGCAGAAGACGCCCACTTGGAGGGAAAACTCTATTTTTCTGGAGTCCCGTAGCCCCCACCCCCATCATTTTTACGCTAACCATACTCATGATGATGAACTTGCAGCTTCCTGCCGCCTGATTGACCCCAAAGCACCAGCAGGCTGCTTGCCTCGCCCTCCGCTCCCGCCTTCTCTTTCAACTCCCGGGCCTCAGGGTGCCTGTGTAGGTTCTAGCGGGTCGAGGTTGCCGGAGGGGCGCGCAGGGACGTGGGGTCCCGGCGGGGAGCGCGCACGGAGCAGCGCCTCGGCCTCCCTGCTTCCTGGAGCTATGCTCCTTTGACCCCAGTGGCTGTCCCTGTCACTGCACCGCTCGCGCTCCCTCCAGCTCGCCGCGCCCTCGCTCCCTCTCCTCGCCCCTTTGCTTGCTCTCTCCCCAGATCGAGGCTGCTCGGGTCTTTTCTCCCCCACCTCCCTGGCGCACGGCGCCCGCTGCCCCCCCCACCCCTGCCCGCGGCGGGACCTCGGGGGTCGAAAGTTCTGGCCTGCCTGCGCCCTCGCCACCCCCGCGCGCCCTACGCGCGCCTCCCGCCTGCTCGGGTCGCTCGGCGATGGATCGCCTGCTCGCCGGGCGCTGAAGGCATCCCCGGGACCCGGAGCGTTGCCCGGGAAAGGTAATCCGCCCCGGGAAGGGAGGCGGAGAGCGGGGGAGGGGGAGGAGGCGGCCGGGCGCCCGGTGCCGAGCGCGAGAGGAAGGGAAAAAATGCACACACAAAGCGGAGCCCGGGTGAGAGGTGCCTTGTCAGAGGCGCGTGCTAGGGGCCCGGCGGCTACAGACCGCGGCTGCCCGGGTGCCTCTGACATTCGCCCCGGCGGGTGCCTCCCGGACAATTCGGCCGCGCGCCGGATCTGGGGAGCGTAGATCTTTCAGCCCCGAGAGAAAGCGAATAATTTTTTAGTAGCTGTCTTCCTTCCCACTCCCCATCTTCCCACTCTTCTCTTTCCCCTCCCCCCAGACCTCGGACCCCCGACCTCTCGGGGTCCCCACCTGACCGACCCCTCCTCCGCGGGGATTTCTGAGCCGGGGAGGTGGGATTGTCTGCGCGAGGCTGCAGCGAAAGCCGGGCGGCGGAATGGGGGTGGGGACTAGGGCTCGACGAGCTGTTTACTAGAAAGTCTCGGGGTGATGTGTCTGAGCCGCCCCGGCCTAGGCCCGGGTTCATTGTGTTGGCCCGAGCCCCGAGTGCCCGCGGCGGCCCGCGGTGAGGTGCGGTGGCCGGGAAAGCACCGCTCAGCTTTGTGCTCTGGCTGCGCCCCGCGGCTGTCCTCGGGGCCGCCTGCGCGCGCGCCGTTTCGGCGCGGGGCTTTTTCTCACCCGGTCCCCGCGCCCCGACCTCGCGCTCCTCCGCCACCTCCGGTTTCCACGAACACAGTCTGCGGAGCCTGCCGGCGGCCGGACTTAGGGCTGGGACTGGGCGGTGGGGACGAGGAGTGACAAAAAGTAACCGTTGCCCCCTGGTTTCTTCTATTCCGAGGCTGGAGTTTCTTTACCATTTACAAGTAACAGGGTTATTTTTGTAAAGCCTTTGAATTCCGGGGTTTTGGGGCCTAGGAGGTGAAGGGGGCATTTTTCTGGAGATTGGCGAGGTGGGTTGAAATCCATCTGCAAGAAACTAAGGATGCCTCAGTGGGATCAGTGTATAAGCCATTTTAACACTATCCCCTTTTTCACCCCAAATACATCCTATATTAAGTGCAAATAAATGCCTTCATGAGAAATGTGTAATTGATTTGAGATGCTACGAACAAATAAATACAAACAGGTCACGGCGGGGAAAAAAAGCAAACAAAACTTTAAGGTAAAGAAAAGATTTCCAAAGTGAAGGGTGAAAAACCCGTGGCCTCGACACTTCCCTTCAAGGCAAGAATTCTTCCCGTTCTGCGCCGCGCCGGGAAAGGAGCCTGGCAGCTCGGGCAGAGAGCACAGAGACGGCGGCTGCAGCTTAGTGCTCCGATACGAGTCTGGGGCTTAGGGGTGCCCACGCGCCAGGGAGACTGACGTCTGGGCCGTGGGGCTATGATTCCCGAGAAGGGATGGAGCGGTGTCAGAAGCATTGGTTGCTAGTAGTCATCAATCAATCTGGGCTAGGGGAGAGGGAGAGAAAGAAAGACAGGCGCCCAGCGCAGCCCGGAGTCTCCAGCGCCACAGTACCAGCAACGGCGGCTGCAGCGGAGGCGACTGCGGCTACCCGGGACCGATCGAGTAAGGCGAGCTGGTGCTCCAGGAAGGAAGGGGGAGCTGTGACCCAGACGAGTCGGCCGTGAACCTAGAGGGCAGAGCGAGCGAGCGAGCGAGCGAGAGAAGCTACTGAAGCCCCCCTCCCCTCAACTGTCCAACCTAGATTTAAAACAAACAAACCAATCCAAAGTAGGGAATTCCGCGCCCCCCTTCCCCCGCCCCACCATATATAGACACCACATGCTGCTTGAGGCGCGGGAGAAAAGTCTTGCTCTCCTTTTTAAAAAGAATGTGCCAGCCGGGTGTCCGCAGTGCTGGAGACAAGTTCAGGTGTAAGTTCGGCGAAAGGGAGGGCGCTGTGTGAACTGATGCACGTGGAACTTTGTGTGAGCGTCCTTGGAAAAGCCTGGAGGGGAAGGCGTGTGGGCATCGCTCTAGGATACAGGGATGATGAGTAACTGGAGGAGGGGGAAGAAAAGTAGGTGGTGTGAATTGAAGAAGCACTCGATCTGTACAGCAGAAGAGGGAAGATTTTGGCGGAGTCGGGGCAGCGGGTTTCAAAGTCCGGTCAGGCTGTCCTGCGATCTTCTTGGGGCAAGTGATTAAAACGAGCATCCTTGTTTATATTATAGAGGAAATCACGGGCTCTTTTCTCATAGGCTACGCCGTGAGGGACATGGGTAAAGAAGGCATGAGTTTGCTCTTTTGAAACTTTTGGTGAATGGGACTTCTGGCTTCTAGGAGGTGGAGACAGCTATTTTATTCCCAGTTTTTAATCCCTTCATTGCCAGCGGACCTTACAAGGTTTTCCAACTGGATTCCTGGAAAAGAACACAGCAGTTGCACAATTTAAGGAACAGAGAATGATAGCTGTCTAGGAATGCAAAATGTGCTTACATGATTTTTCTTTGAAGAGAAAAGCAAACTAGCTCCCTGAAGGTTTGGCAGAGTCAGTACCTTTTAGATTTTTCTGTAGGCTTCCTGGCATTTAGTACTAGGATCCTTTGTCTTGTTGAGCAAATGTGTTGATGTACAAAATGCAAATTAAATAAAGAATACTGCTTTAAAAAATTATTGTATGTAAAAAGAAATGTCACAGTGACAAGGATGAAAGGCAATAAAAACTGATCCTTAGGAAGATTTTACTGCCTAAATATATGAAACAGATTATCACTTCTTCAGGCAGTCTGTCTTTCTGTCTTGTTTCTAGCTTTCTTCAAAATTCTCAGGGTAGTGGAGGGTGACGGTTCTTGTTGCTGTCTGTCCTGAGAGTGACCCAAGAAAGCAGTGTCTTTCCATGCGTTTGTGTTTAATATTCTTAGGCTCTGTTCATTTTGAGATGTGGTTTTGGGGGTAGATACAGCATTTTAAAAAGTAAGCCTTTTCTTGACTTGTCTGTGAAAGTTTTGAAGCTCTCTGCCTCAGTCTGACATTTCCTTCAAAGGACTTCAGATTAAAGAAGATAGATGCTGCGGGTGCACTCTTTCGATAAAACATTGGAAAGAGAACATGGTAAAGATGAATTCAAATGAGGTGCCAGCCACCCATTTAGCCCTTCAGAGGTAGAACTGCCTGTGCTTGCTGATGAAAAGCTGTCCTATTTATCTTGCTGGGGCAAAGGTGCAAAGAGACACAGATGTTCACTTTATAGAAAAAGCAACCTGTAGGTTTGATTTTAGGGTAGCCCAGGCCATTTAGGAATGGGAATTGATTATGTTCAAAGTTCTGACTCTTCTTGGCTTCCAATATGAGAAGGGCAATAGAATGCTAACTACCTTAAGTCAGTGCATAGATATTTAAATATAAATATAGGTAGTTCATTTTCAGACCACATTTAACAACAACAACAAAAAACATATGGAGTTCTGCTGTATTGCTGTAGGATAATGTGCTGAACCTCAAGGGTAGTTCGAGCCACAAGGTGAGCAGTTCAAACCCACCAGCCACTCCTAAGAACCCTTATACAGGGTCACCATGTGTTGGTACCAACTCAAGGACAGTGAATAACTGCAGGACAGGGTAGAAGTGCCCCATAGGGTTTCTAAGACTGAAATCTTTACAGATGTTGATTGCCACATTTTTCTCCCACGAAGTGGCTGGTGAGTTCGAACCACCAGCCTTACAGTTAGCAGACATGCACTTAATCACTGTGTTACCGGACCTCCTTAGGCCATATGTGGTGGTGGTGGTGGTTATTTGCTGTGGAGTCTGAACCGACTCATAGTGACCCTGTACAGGGTTTCCGAGGCTGTAAATCTTTACAGGAGCAGAAAGCCTCAGTTTAATTAGTGAATTTACTACAAAAAATTTTTAAACAGTTTCTGGTACCTTGCACAATGGGATTGTTACTCAGGTCACAGTGGTCTAGACATGAATTTGGTTTCCTTTGCTGTTTTTTAATGTTCTGTATTTCACACAATAGGCACTGGTGGAAGGAACAGAAGAATTGCCATGTAATTTTTACACCACTCTCTAATTTAGGCAAACACTAAGTTCTCACAGTCTGAAAATGTGTATTTTTTTCCTTCCTCTGGGTTTTGATGGCTAACATTCTTTTTAATGACAGTCATTTCTATAACAGGAAGATGTTTGCATTTGTAGTTACTTTTCAGCGCCACGCAATTATGTAGTTTTGCGCTTCAGTAGTGTCTCAGTACTTTGTGTCTCAAAAGAGAATTACAGTACTTAGAACAGGACTGCAATTTGAAGCAGGTGTTGTGTTTTACTGTTATGCAAAATAACAGTAAAATATAATTGAGGGGGGAAATTAAGGAAACAGCTGCAAACTTGGTATGAAAACTGCTACATTATGATTTGTAAGCAGTTCTTATAGATGTCTTACATCAGAGGAGCAGAGGAAGATCTGAATTCAGTTAATCCTACTGGCCTAGTTGTCTATCAGCTGGTGCTTAAAGGACTCAGTACCTCCCATGAAGTTAAGAAGAAGAAAGAGAACCTAAAGTGACACTGTTTAAAATGTCAGAGCACCAGGGATTCATTGCTTGGCAGTGCTGTTGCACATTAGGAATGCAGGCAAGGTGGGTGTTAGTTAGCTTGCTTTGGTAACATGGAGAAGGCAACGATTTGAGTAGAGCTCGGTGGAATTTCTTAGCCCAACCAGCATATGGAGGACTACACAAGCCCCAGGCTGTAAAATAATAAAATAAATGGCCTATGGCAGGCCATCTGCCTTTTTCTGGATATTTTAAGGTGTTTCATGCCAAATTTAAATCCAGTCTTATTATTCTAAATATTTTTATTTTAGATAACAGCTAAGATTCCTGCAGCTTAATGGTGCACATGGCAAACGTATTTTGATGTGCGGTACTTAAAATAAGAGCGTGCGTTACCCAAGCAGTATGTTGTCTGCTTTTTCTCTGCTGCTCTGATCAATCGCAACAGCTTCGATGCAGAGATTTGCTTTCCTCAGGCTTTGCGCACCTGCTATAAAAATAGACATCTTCATTTCGGAACTCAATGCGGCAAATAATATATTGACATTTATCAAAAGAGCCAGGGCTAATGGAAATAAAAAAAAAAAAAGAAAAACGTGGAACCAACTACTGTGCCGCTCCAAGAATAAGGAGGTAGATGTAATGTCTGTCCTCCTCTACTGCTCTAGGAGGGGAGGTAATGAATGGATCCAATTGGTGGTCCAAGTCTGCATGGATTTAACTTTCCCTGAGTGACTAATTAAAAATTACCCTCTGTTTAGGGAGAAGGAATTGCCTTACCACAAAGTTCGTGGCTCGAGTACACTGTGGATGCACACAAGGCACTGAGTAACTAAGTATTTGGGGAGGCGCTTGTGAAAGAAATCCTTGTGTATGGGTAGTGTGTACGCGTTAGGCATGTCTTGTACACAGGTATCTGTTACAAGCAGAAGATTTTAAATTACATTTGTCATTGTGCTGTATGACTTTTTTGGTCATTGTAATGTCAAATTATTATATGACACCAACTTTGTAGAGACCAAATGTTCTAATTAGCAGGGAAGGTTTGGAGGATTCTCCACTTAGAGTACAAACCATTTATAGCTAGACACCATGGCAACTGTGGCTATGCCCCTTCTGTAATTCACATTAAGTGCCATAATTATAATTAAAGGGAAATCTTAGTCTGAATGCCATTGAGATGATTTGCTAGCAGCCAGATTTGCTAGCAGCCAGCAGTGGCATGTGAAGTGTGGTGTCCACTGTAACCAAGTGTGTGCAGGGAAGAGTGTTGACAACAGTTGTGTCCATGAAGCAGTCATAAATAGTCAGGTTTTTCCTGAACCGATTTCATGTGTGCAAGTGTCAAATTTGAAATCTCTTAGAATACCCCTTTTCTTTGTTCTCATTTTATAATTTTTTTCTTTGCAGAAGCACCCATCGGTATTTATGAGTAGATGCTTGGATTTAGAGATTGGCTGAAACACACCATGCCTGCTCCCATCCGTTGTTCCGGAAAGCTGTGAATTGCTCATGCCTATAGGAAGGAAGGATGGCACATGGGATTCCTTCTCAAGGCAAAGTTACCATAACGGTGGATGAGTACAGCTCAAACCCCACCCAGGCCTTCACACATTACAACATCAACCAGAGCAGATTCCAGCCACCACATGTACATATGTAAGTATTGCTCATGATCTTAAAATCTTAAAAGCATGCAAGAGAATATAAATAAAATAGAGCATTCACCAGTGACTTTTGACCAGAAGAATAAAAGCTATACTATTTGCAACCACAGAAATATCTGTGGTTCCAAATACAGTTTAGGAATAATCCCCTTTATCTGTTTGGCAGGTCACATTTTCAGAGCTCTTTTAGCTACAATTTAGTATTAGAAGTTCAGATCCTCTGAGGGATGGATGGTGGAGTAGGTTGTCCTTACGTTGTAGATGTTGTTGTTGTGTGCCATGGAGTTGGTTCCGACTCGTAGAGACCCTGTATAGGGTTTCTGAAGCTGTAAATCTTTACGGGAGCAGAAAGCCTCATCTTTCTCCTGCAGAACAGCTGGTAGTTTTGAACTGCTGACCCTGAGGATAGCAGCCCAATTCGTACCCACTATGCTACTAAGTTAAGGGATATGTCTAATGCCACTTAGTACATTTTGGGAGAATCTCCTGACCCCCAGCTCAGTTTGCTTTACATTATATTACTTGCTTTTATGATGAAATATTTCTTTAAAATTTCTGTAATCCTCCCCCCACCCCCACCCCAACACACACCTCACTTG
Source organism: Chrysochloris asiatica (assembly GCF_000296735.1). Taxonomy (NCBI): domain Eukaryota; kingdom Metazoa; phylum Chordata; class Mammalia; order Afrosoricida; family Chrysochloridae; genus Chrysochloris; species Chrysochloris asiatica. The sequence goes on along the minus strand of NW_006408590.1, from coordinate 5,531,251 downwards.
ATTCCCCTTTACATTCAGCTGGGAAATAGGCCTAATTGGGACTAATTGTCTAGCCATTGCTGAATCCATTGTCTTGCCTGTTGCTAGTGAAACGTGTGCTGCATGCTGCAGGACTTGAACAATAAGAGGAACAAAGGATTAAGGGACAGTGGAACAGTTGGTTCCAAGAATTTTACTTTTTCTCTTTTGGCTAATACTCTTTAAGTCGTGCTGAGGTTTCAACTGTTTAAGGAACAAAGTGTGGGAGAAACTCAGCGGCGAGGATTTTGTAGCACCTGGTTGTACACCAACTTCTTTCTGGTCCTGTGTCACAGGATGTGCTGGGATTTCAGCAGAAGAGGGCAAAAGGTCACAATCACCCTTGTTTATTCAAGACCTTATTCTCATTCTCTAGTAGACCCTTCCACTGTCTAACATGGGTCTTTCATAGTAGGACTAAACCTCTTTGAAAACTATTGTGTAGTTCAGCTAGAAAGGAGGTTAGAGCTCAGTTGACTGTTTTGCCACTTCTGGCAGAATTGAACTCAGGGCATGTCCGAGTCACGAGCTCTTTTTTTGAAGTAATTGTTTTATTTGACCATTTAGTAAACAGGAGAGAACTACACACATAATATCCCCTCAAATTCAGAAACACTAACCAAACAAAAGGCCTTTTCCTTGCCTGCCTGTGTATTTGGGTAGATACTAGGATGTTGCTTTGCAAGTAAATTCTGTAGTCTTTCCATCTCTTATGATGAGATTTTTGCAAAAGGGTCATTCTAAAACAACATGCTCAAGTAAAACCAAAAATTCATTGTACTTGCTTAGTGCTTAACTATTTCTAAGAGTGTTTATACTTTGTTTAAATCGGGATGTATTCATGATTATGTAAGATTGCTCATTTATGATTTTTGAAGGTATTTTTAAGATGAATCAGATTTTACTATTAAAATGGCTTTTCTGAGCAATAAATATGTGTTCATCTTGCATACTCTTTTATGTTTCTATGTATTTACTTTTTCTCTTCTTCAAGTGTGCTGTAAAATGTGTGCAAGGTAGAGTTAGCTCTGTTTTATACTAGTGTGCCATTTTGTATTAAAGAACTTGATGGATCCTGCTTCCCATAAGGCAAAAGACAGTGTGTTTGGCCTCAGATTCCTTAGAAAATGACTGATGGGGACTCTCTGCATAGTCTTCAGGTCTGCAAACATCTGCTCACTTGTTCTTGTCCATAAGATTCCACTAGTGAACAGTGAATGCACAAAGCTATTGAAAAAAATATTGTGTAACCTTAGAACTAATCTGCTTAGATCCAGCCATGAAAAATTTGAAGGCTCAAATTATTCCGCTTGAAAAATCTGGTCTGCAATGCTAGCCTGTGCAGCTGTGACGCCCTTTTATCACACCCCCGACCTTGTCTAAGAGCGGCCTTCACAGACTGACTCCAGCTTAGCCATCAAGCACCTGAATTCCCCGCTCCACCCACAATGGCAGCTCACTGAGCACATCTTAGGCCTTTCCATCTCAGTGCCGTGTCTTCTCTGTTACAGGGAGGCACTCACTTGTGTGTTTTGCTCTTTAAATGCCTCAATGCTGGTTCAGGCCCCTCCACTTCTGTGAAATGTCTTCTGGTATCCCCCAATCCAAATTGTCTCCCAACATAACACTCCCAGTTATTGGCAATTACCTCTTGCCACCTCTTCCTTTATTATTTTTTCTTTATACACATACATGAGGGGACTTCAAAAAGTTCAAGGAAAAATGGAATTAAAAGATAATGGAATTTTTTCCATGAACTCTTTGAAGCTTCTTCGTGTGTGTGTGACTCCTGGTGTGGCGCTGCAGGATCAGCACTGGACTGCAAACCACAAGGTCAGCAGTTCAAACCCATCAACTGCTTCTCGTAAATCCTATACAGCATCACTATGAGTCAGAACCGAATCTGGGGCACTTAACAACATCTACTTATATCTTACTCTCTCAACTACTGTGCTAGCTTCTTAAAGGTAACAATTGTGCTTTTGAGTGGGTAACAGTTACTCAGAAATGCTGATTGATTGATTGATTGATTGAGCGATCGATCGATCGATCCATTTTACACTGAGAAGAGAAACTATGTTTGATGCTTAGGGATTTCCACCAGAACTTTCTATTACCTCTTGGCCTTTGCAGTGTTTGAAGAAACCAATGTGGGATCACCTTTTCCTTGGGTGTACAGTTACTTGCTAGAGACCACACTGTTGTTTTGTAAGCCTGGTGTTCTAGTACAATGACTGACCCATTGTAGGTACTGGGTCATATATATCTTGGTTGAATGTTGTCATGTTCTGTTTCTGTTATATATTTTTAAATGACCCTTAGTCTAAATAGAAACTTAAATTGGCTGGAAAATATCCCTCTAATGTTTAGTCTAAAATTTTTCCATTTTTCTAAAAATTTCAACATGTCTGCAGAGCTTTGCTCCTCTCCCTAAAGATGTTTTGCCTTTTCCACTTGAATAGTTGCTCATTTATTTTGCCTAAGATTCTTAAAATATTTGCCTTCCTTTATTATCTTCTATGGAGGAAGTAGTTGAGACAAGTTTTATAAGGACTTGTGAGAGATAGGCTAGATTAGCTTTAATATCCCAGTTCCTTAAATCTGTTTCCTCCTCCCCACCAATGCAACCTAGTGGGTGTGTACTTGGGGGCTTTTGCATCCTAAATAAAGAATAGCTCACTTCCTATTGGGAAATTTACTTCCCTTATGTAGGTCTCAGTTTACTCATAACTATCTCAATGATATTTGAGGACTTTTAAAATCTATGATATACTAAAATTAAGATTACAATGAAAACAGTATTCATTTGCAAGGTGATGCTGTGGAGGAAACACAGATAAATAAGACCTGGTGTGCGTCCTCACTCAGTTCATTATTGATTTCAGAGCTGATGTTAACAATTGGCTTTAACAAGTTTATTACTTGGTCTTGGTCAGTCTTTCATCTGAAAGTTTTGACAAGGTTGCCACCAAACCTTCTAAGAACCACTGGTCTGGATCCCGGCCTGCAACTCAGAGAGGTTTTTTGCTAAAGAAAGAAATCACATATAAATTTAGGAAAGAAAATTAACGAACAGCTGGAAATGACACAGAAAAATTTAACCTAGAATTTGTATGTCCCTCGTACCCAGACACTTGAACATACTAATAGAAATGATTATTGAAAATCAGCTATTACCAGGGCTTCATCTTTTCACAACTCCTTCCTCTTTTCAAGCAGAATGTTGTGAAAGTTATTTTGTATTTTTAATGATGCTGGGAAGAGGTGCTGAAGACATCCACACAGGCTTAAATAATTTGTATGGTTTTAATTATCTGAGACCCAATAAAATATTATAAAATCTTATTAGTTGTAGGCCCATCTGTCTCAGTTTCAGCATTGAAAGCCTCGTTTCCAGAAAACCCCTGAGTCCCAGCCAATCCAGGACAGTTGACCCTACTGAAGTCAGTTCCTCATCTTTTTGCTTTATGGATTGGCTACGTGACAGGCAGATGAAATTTTGTGAATAGTTGTCATCACTACCTTTGTCTATGCTATCGGTTGTTAACACCCCAGAATTTGTCTTACCCTGCTTTTGTTCTTTTACCCTTGTTTTAGGAAGGCAGTGTAATGTAGTGGAATCAGTGGAATCAGATTATTTGATATAAAACTTGGCAATACTACTTACTAGCTGTGTGACCACCTGTGTAGAAAAGGCTCTCTGTGTTTACTTTTTCCTTAACATGTAGATGATAAAAAGAGTGCTTACCTCAAAAGGTTGTTGTGAAGGTTAAGAAGAGTGTTTAATGTATGTGAAGCCCTGAGAGGTATTACTTAGTCTACACTCAGTGTTATGTTGTTAGCTGTTGTCATTCATTTATTGTTTTATTGATTCTGGGTTTTCTATTCTAAGTTGTGTCAAATTCATTTTGAAAGTCAATAAAGTGTCAGTGAATGTATAAATAAGAAAGCCACTGCTAATACGTAGTAAAGTAACTTTCTCAGTTAGGAAGGATTACGAGCAAAACTCCATAGGAACTTTTCTAGTAAGGAATTTTGGCCATCAGACTGAGCAGTTGTCCTGACTTCTAGTGCCTTTTAAGGTCATAGACAACTATCACTCACCTCCAGTTACTCCATGGTAGTTGCAAGGGTAGGAATCTCATCAGTCCAGTGTTGCCTGCTTGTTCTCTATGGGATACAGTGACTTTCTTCCAGTTGGGTTCGACCTAGGCCCCTGTACTCACTGTCAGTGTCTTAGACTTGCCTTCCATCACTGTGACTAAGTTAATCATAATTAACCAGGGTTGAGTGGAAAGGACACAATCCGGATGTGGTGGTTGAGAGTGTGTTCTGAAATCAGATTCGTGAACAATTGCTAATCCTAGATGAATTATGGAACCTCAGCCTTCTCATCTATAAAATGGGTTTACCAACCTGTGGAAGGTAGTTGTAAGCATCAAATGAGATGATGTAAAAGATGATCTAGTGCCTGCGAGATAACACTTGATAATAGATGCTATGATAATATCTTTGGTTTTGTCTAGTAACTGGTGAGTTTGAGTAAGTGTTAACATGTCTTTTCAATACCATGTTGTGTTTGTATAAACTGCATCTTGTATCCTTGCTGAATTACTGCATTTTGTAGCATTCTTTAGTATTGTTTGGGCATTGCTAATCTTTACTTTTGATATCAAGTCATCTTTGTATAATTATGATATATCCTCCTAAATGTTTTGAACCACTTAAAAAGCAGACATTGACTATTGTTATGATTATAAGACTGATTCACTATTCTTGTATAAAAAGCTAGTCATTTAAAAAAAAAATTCTCTGTAGCTTTCAGGCTTTCTGGGTGATTATCTCATGCCAAATTCTTAACATGATTTTGTTTGTCTAATTTGAGGTTGCATTTTTATCTAGTTTCAAGAAAGAATCTGAAAGTAAGTGTTTATTTCAGGTATTAGGTATCTTTAGGTACAAAAGCCAAGTGAAAATACATGAAAATGGCTGGGAGGCCAAATAGCACCATTACTTGTAAATTATTTAGAGAATGAATTTGTGAATGAAACTTTTCACATTTTATTTTAGATACTTTTAATAACTTTCTCAACAACCATGTAATGCTTTTATGATAAAAACATTGTTTTAAAGAACCATCAAAATGTAATTTCTCAAATGCTCTCTGCTTTGCTTATAAAGCAAATATAATACAAATATCCTCTCTTTGGACCTCACTTCTTTGGGTGCCACCTTCTCTTTTTATGCTCCAATCAAGGAATAATCCAAAGGCTGTTCATTTATCCCTATAATTCAGCTTGTTGATGTGTGAGAAGATGAGAACAGGGCCAAGGATGCTATCTGTTTCTTAGTCCAATAACTGAAAGACATTTTTTTTCTCTTTAAAAGTTTGGAAAGTAGGGCCCCAAACCAGTAGTTATCAATTCCAACACATGCCAGTTCCATGTACATCATGTAGAATTGTCCTCCCTAGGGTTTTCAGTGACTGATTTTGTGGAAGTAGATTAGCAGGCTTTTGCCCTCTTAAGTGAATGGACTTGAACTGCCAACCAAGAAATATCCTCAAATTCATTTTTTTCTGGACGCTGGCAGAATATATGGTATCAATCAATAGCTTGTCTAATAAACTCCTTGACAGAGTTTTGGGGATCCTAGATTCTAGCCCTGCTTGGTTACTAATTAGTTTTGTGATCTTTAGCAAGTTGGGTGTTAATGGATTTCAGATTCCTTGTTAGACCTGAAAACCTCTTTCCTTCACATGTGGATGATAAAAATAGTTGTTGTTGTTGTTGTTAAGTGCCATCAAGTCGGGTCCGACCCATAGCGACCCTGTACAGGGTTTCCGAGGGTGTAAATCTTTACGGGAGTAGAAAGCCTCATCTTTCTCCCGCGGAGCGACGGGTAGTTTCGAACCGCTGACCTTAAGGTTCGCAGCCCAATTCGTAACCACTACGGAATAGAGCCTACCTCAAAAGGTTGCCTTGTACTGGGTGGCACGAGTGGAGGCACTGGACTACTAGCTGAAAGATTTGCAGTTCAAACTCACCCAGAGATTGCTTGTCAGACAGGCCTGTCTGCTTCTAAAAAGTTAACAGCCTTGAAAACTATATGGGGTGGTTCTACTCTGTGCATCGCAAGGGTTGCAATCAGTTGGAACTGACTCAATAGCATTTAAAAAACATCAGATTATGAACTGATGGCTGTTAACATCCTTCCTTCCCAATCTGAAAGGCTGTGATTTTTTCTATTTCTTATCTTTTCTTTTGTCCATTTAAAATTAAGAGCACGCATCCCATGTTAACTATTTATATTATGTAGGGAAAGAATATAATAGTGAAATATCATGTAGATTTGTTGGTGGGATATGAGAAATGACCACTTGCTCTCTTACTGGAGAAGAATGGTATCAATGGGCCAAATCTGGGTTCTGAGAAGCTAGTGAATATATCTGTAGGGGTTTATAGGACTGTACAAGGCAGAAAGTCATCATTTGCTACAGAGCTGGGTTGCATTTGTTGTTGTTAAGTGCTGTAGAGTCAGTTCCAACCCATAGCGACCTTGCATAGGGTTTCCAAGGAGCAGCTGGTAAACTTGAACTGCCGACCTTGCAGTTCAAATGGCTTTGCAGTCTGGTACATTAACCCACAGCGCCATACCAAAACTCCTGGTGTTGCATTAGCTGTTTGAAAAAAAATCAAAATCTAAATGTACCCTTTTTCATACTCATTACAGATTTATCACTGGGCTGCTCATTAGCATGGTAATAATTTTTCTTAATGTTTTCAGTCTGAAATTCAACTTGGAGATGCTCAGTATGTTCCTACATTATACTCATATCTAGGATATTTTTCTGTCTGTTTTTAAAAAAAATAATTTTTTTTTTTTTATGCTCTGAGTATACTTGTCTTGTGGACTGGGGCATTTTGACTTTGCTTCAGAGCTTACTTTTTCCCTATTCTGTAGATTTTTTTGTTTGCATTTGAGTATTAAAAATGTGTCCTAAATATTTTTTTTTCGGGCTGCTATTCTTAAGGCCAGCAGTTCGAAACAACCAGCTGTTCCTTGGGAGAAAGACGAGGCTTTCTGCTCCCATAAGGATTTACAGCCTCAGAAACCCTATGCAGGGTCACTGTGAGGTGGAACCGACTTCACCGCACATAACCACCACTGCCATACCACCATACGGACTCGTGGAGCCTGCATTATATGTTGCATAACTGCATAGTATTTGTTTGTTATTTTAACTACTTGGCTCTCTGGGAGGATGAGGAATTTTGGCAGGTTAAACAAATTAGCCCTGGATCCAGACTCTGAAGTAATACTTAGATTTATTTCTAGGGATAAAGATTCAGAGAAAAAAAGTCTGCTATAGTGAATGGATGCACATAGAGTGAAATTTGAGAACCATCAGAGCACCTCTTGTAGTTTAGAATTTGTCTCCTGTTTTAAATACAGCTAAAAAAGAAAAAAAGCACAAATAAAAACCCAACTCTTCGTGAAGGCATTTTCATAAAAATACACAAATGAAAAGCAAGTTAAACAGGAAGTAATGCCACAGAGAGTCTGTCTTTGAGATCCCTTTAATTTTAATTCTTCATTTTCAGAGCTCTTAAAGATGTCGATTTTTAAGATCTTAAAACATAGTTAGTGCCGCTCCATTGACCATATCTTGTGTAACAAACTCTAGGCAGTTCTTTGCTGTTTCCCTAAAGGAGAAACTGTTCACCGAGTCTTAGAAGAGCCGTTCATTAACTTGTTTTTCTTACTTTCCAGGATTTCTGTAGAATTCTCCCCATGTCCTTGTTCCCATTTAAGTCTTCAGAGCGTACTGGAAACTAGATGTTTCCAAAGTTACCCTGGCATGATACAGGATATTATTTCAGTATCAGTGTGGATAAAATGAGCAGGCTTTCACAGACCACCATGTTAGCCATGCTAACTTGCCCCCACCCCTTGTTTTTAAATGTAAAAAAACCACAAAACACTTGGAAGCTTTGTTCATGCAAAAACACGCACTCTGCAAAGAGGAAACTCTGTTGGATTTATTGGCCCTTGTAGTATTTGGGTCTGCATATTTTTGTTCTGTTTTGCTTTGAAGATTTTTTTTCCCTTTTCATTCTGTATCCCTGCAGAAGGATAAAATGTAGGTAAATAAGAAAATGTATTTTTACAGGCTTTTCACTTTTTCTTCTTTTTCCCAAATCAATAATAAAATTTCCCCAAGTTGGTTTAAATTATTTTATATTTTTGATTAAGAAGCAAAGCTCTTGAAACCAGTAAAAAAAAAAAAAAAGTAATAACCTAAAACACCATTTAATAAAGTAAACAGGTACATTTTAAATACTTGCTATTATTATTTTACTTAAACTTCTAAATGAAATTTAGACTGTTCTTAAGTTTCTCTATTAATAGTGATTTTCTTAAGCTGACTCCTGGTCTCTACACCGTAGCATGGGCCCTGCTCACAACCATTTATTTCCTTTTGTGAGCAGTCTTTGAAACCTTCTAACTCAAAGATTCGATAATTCTTGGATTGGAAAAATAACTGTTCCCATCTTGCTGTGGGCTATTTTGGCATTTATACTGATTGGCTAAGAAAAATGGATTACTTGTGGTATTTGGGCCACAGGCCAAGTTTCAAACCTTTTTACATATTGTACACTTAGCTTAAAATGTGTTTTGAACAAAAACTTAAAACTGAAATCATAAAAAGATTGTGTCCTACCAGCCAAACAATCTCAGCATGTTTTCCTAATTTCCTGAAGATTTAGCCTTTTGCTATGTTGTAGACATTTTACCAGTTCTAGTTTCATCTTTTCTTGGTGGCACAGTGGTTAAGTGCTCTCCTGCTAACCAGAAGACTAGTAGTTTGGACCCACCAGAGATTCTAAGGGAGAAAGATGTGCTCAGTCTGCTTCTATAAGTATTTATAGTTAAGTTCCCCCAAGTCAGTTCTAACTCAGAGACCCTGTGTATAGTTTCTGAGGAGCAGCTGGTGATCTTGCGGTTAACAATCCAGTGCTTATCCTACAGTGTACAACAGAACTCCCAGGACTCCATTGTTGCTGTAGTTAAGTGCCATTGAATGAGTTCTGACATATAGTGACTCAGTTGAGGGTTTCTGAGGAGTTGCTGGTGGGTTTGAACTGTGGTTAGCAGTCCAGTGCTTATCCTATAGTGTTGTTGTTGTTAAGTGCTGTTGAGTTGGGTCCAAACTCATAACGACCCTGGGTAGAGTTTCCGAGGCTTTAAATCTTCATGGGAGCAGAAAGTCTCATCTTTCTCCCACCTACAAAGATTTACAACTTTGAAAATTCTTGGGATAAATGTACTCTGCCCTCTAAGTTTGCTAGAGTTTAAATGGACTCAACAGCAACGGACTTTGATTCTTTGGTTTGAGTTGAGTTGTAAACATTCCTCTTCATTTTGTTTCATTTTACTTTGTCTTCAGACTTCAAAGATAACTACAAAAGCTTATCACACAGAATTCAGTATTTTTTTGTTATACAAATCATACTCATTGCTCTTGGTGTCATCAGTTTATGTTTATTTTGTATATATTTATATATAAAACATGATGCTGTTGCTGCTGCTAAGTTCTGTCAAGTTGGTTCTGGCCCATAGTGACCCTGTATAGGGTTTCTGTGGAGCAGCTGGTGAGCCTGAACCACTGCTTCTGCAGTTCAAACTGACTTTGCAGTCTAGTGCACCCTGTAGTGTGGCGCTATGGCTTAATGCGCTGGACTGCAAGGTCTGTTTAAGCCGCAGAGTAATCGGTTCAAACCCATTATCTGTTCCTAGGAAACCCTTTACAGGATCCTTATGAGTTGGAATCGATTCCATGACACTTAAACCAACGCAACACGTATATACGTTAGATATCATTAGACAGAATTAGTTGCCACTGGATATATTAGCTATATAAGAGATATTTAACTTTTTTTTTCCCTTTAAGCTGTTATTGTAGATTGAGTGAAAGTTTACAGGGCAGATCATCAGTTTTATATTCAAATCATACAGCTTGTTTCACCAAAATGATTACAATCCTCTCCATGTATCATCAGTTAGCAGTGTTTCTCTCTATTCACTGTAGCTCTTTTTTTTAAAAACAACAACAACAACAACAACAAACAACACTCTGGCATATATAATAATTTACACCACCAAAGGGCACACTTTGTAAGTCTGCCTCCTGGCCACTATCTCTTAGTCCCTCTCTTCCCATGAATCTAGAGTCCTCAGCCGCTCCCCCACTACATGTCCTCATCTCTGCCTCCATCTCTGGTATTGCTGCTTCTCTGAATAAGGTACCACATTCCCCTGTGCTCATCTCCCTTGATGGTCCTAGGGTCCTCTGTTTCTGGACTGTAATATTAACCACTTGCTGTTTCTGTTACAAAACTTCTACCTTTACAATTGTGACAGTCGCAATTAGTCATGATAACAATTATTCACTATTGAATCATAAGGATCTTATCCCCATTTTTTCACCAGACCCATTAGACAAGATGAAAACTGTTCAGTGGGGACTCTCTTCTCCCCCACACTCTTAAACTAAACTCCCTCTTGAAACCTTATAAACCAGTCACTTCATGCCTTTATCGCACCCTCATTTTAGGTAGCCAGTGTCTAATTTAGAGTCCTGGTGTGGCACTGTGGATTAATGCACCAGACTGCAAAGTCTTTTGAACTGCAAGGTTGGTGGTTCAAGCTCACCAGCTGCTCCTTGGAAACCCTATACAAAGTCGCTATAGGTGGGAACCAACTCGACAGCATTTCACAACAACAGCAACAATGTCTAATTTGCCCATCCCTATCTACTCTGTGTACAGAGGGGATAGCATTGATACTTGATGTGAAGACTCCTTCCCTCTCTCTTGCTATTTAGAGTTACTACCTCCATGAGTATAGGTCAGG
>NW_006408590.1:5502343-5518356 GCF_000296735.1 Chrysochloris asiatica | reverse complement strand
CTTAAGTTATTCCTCTTCATGTTGTCCAGCATGAATCTTAGACCTTCTTCAGATTTTTAAGTCCTTTTTTCTGCTTGTTCTTCTATCTTAGTAGTATTGCGAAATTTATCTTCGAGCTCGGTAGTTCTGGCATTCATCTCTTCAGTTGTACTCCTTTGCCCTTTCAGTGTATTGTCCAATTATGATATTCTATTATTAATCGTTTGGACCTCTTTCTGTAGGTTTTGAATTGTTTTCAATGCTGTATCTATCTTATATGATTGTTCCTGTAGTGTTTTCCTGACTTCTTCCTTATTTTTATCAATTCCATTGTAAACTGTTTTGATATATTTTATAATCATTTTTCTGAATTCCTTCTCAGACATTTCCAAAGCCTGCCCTCCTTCCAGTATGGAGTGTAGGCCTACCTTCAGCTTATTTGGCTCAGTCACTGTATCTCATTTCTGGACATGTGCTGATATGGTCATCTGTTTCTGTTTTTTGGGCATGTTCAGTAGTTGGCTGTGGCCTAAATGTATAGATGGGTGTGTGTTTTCATATGCTTTCTGATTGCCTCCAGGTAGATGAGATCAGGAGATGGGCTTCCCTTTTCACCTTTCTTCCTGAGAAATTTCAAGATACCACTGTTAGTCATTAATGGCATAACTCAGGATTTAATTTTTGGCCTGTTTCCTCTTTAGTTTGCCTGCCCCACTCCACAACCCCCATTCATGCCTTTTTCCTAGTGATAAACAGTTCAAAGCCAGCTGTGGCCGTTTTGTGCTGCTGTTTGGTTTTAAGTGTAAGTTGTCCCTTTAAATTTTGAGGAGATCTGTGCACATGCATAATAGAACCCTCCAGGGGTGGGGTGTCTACTTTCTCAGGCACCCCCTCTAGTCACCAGAATGGAAGTGCACAGACAGCGAGAGACCAATGAACATGTTTTTTTTTTTTTTTTTAAATGTCCACACCTTTATCTCCATGGTTCTGTCAGGCATCTGTGGCTGCTCTGATCCTTTCCATTTGGTCTCACCCAAGATGGCTGCTCAGTGAGCAGCCGAACACCTTGGATTACAAAGCACTGGGTTTCTTGTTTCTGCTACAAATTCCACTGGCTGTAAGTCTTCCAACTTTCTAAATATTCCTTTATATGTGGTTCAGAGTTCTGGGACCATCCTCTGAGCCTGCTTGGTCTGGTATTCTGTGTTATTGCTGATGGAGCTCTTCACTACACTGCTACCTGATCCACCATCTTGTTCTCTCCCTAACTCTTTCTTGATATCATGATGTCTCTGGCCTTGTGCTTGCCTTTAGCACCAGAAGAGGTTAGAAATCTTTAAATATCATTTAACAAGGAAATAGGACAATTGGATATTGACTTTCTTGGATTTTGCATGCCAATTCAACATATAATCCAGCATCATAAGGGATCAGAATAGCATTTTTGATACACTCATCTGTTTTGATCTCAGTGTAGGAACAGTTTTTAAAAAAGGAACAGCTTTTTTAGCTAATCAAAACTTTAGGTTTGTGTTTCAGTTTAATTATTTAAAAAAAAATTAATGTATTTTAAAAATCCTTTTGACAAATAGTGAACCATAAATAGACTTTTGGGCAATATCACAATATCTGAAATTGCGGTTTCCCAAGGTTCGCCGTCAGTTAGTGTCCAGCAAATTCTCTGTATGTTGTGTTTGTTCTGACTTTTACTTATGAACTCGTTTTCACTTTTTCTTTCTTAGCCCATATTTTGGGTGAAGCTGATAGCACTGAAACCTATTTTGAGTTAACAAACTTAAGGGTACAGAAGAATGGAAAGAGGGGAAATCTTTTGGAAGAATTGACTAAAACCCATTGTTGTTGTTGTTGTTAAGTGCCATTGAGTCGGTTCCGACCCATAGCGACCCTGTATAGGGTTTCCGAGGGTGTAAATCTTTACGGGAGTAGAAAGCCTCATCTTTCTCCCGCGGAGCGACTGGTAGTTTCGAACCGCTGACCTTAAGGTTCGCAGCCCGATTCGTAACCACTACGCTACCAGAGCAAAATGGTGGTGGTGTGCTGTGGAGTCAGTTCCGATTTATAACGACTCTGTACAGGGTTTCCAAGGCTGTAAATCTTTACAGGAGCAGAAAACCTCATCTTTTTCATGTAGAACAGCTGGTAGTTTTGAACTGCTGACTTTGAGTTTAGCAGCCCAATTCGTAATCACTACACTACCAGAGCTCCTTAATCAACAAGATAGTTGATTTCAACTCGTAGTGGCCTATTGTTGTTGTTATGAGCCATTAGATAGGGAATGGCTGTTGGGTTCAAACGGACCTTGTAATCCAGTGCATTATCCTGCAGTGTCACACCAGGATTCCAGTGGCCCTATGTTGTTGCTTAGTGTCATCTAGTAGATTCTGACCCATAGCAACTCTGAATAGGGTTTCCAAGAAGCAGTTGGTGAGCCTGAACCACCAATCTTAAGGTACAAAGCGAACTTTCATTCCAGTACATTAACCTACAGTGCCACACTATAGGATAGCATTTCCAAGGCTGTGAATCTTTATGAAAGCAGACTGCCACATGTTTTTCTTGAGGAGTTGCTGATAGGTTTGAACCCAATTTTAAGTTAGCAGCCGAGAACTTGACCATGAAATCACCAGGGCTTCCTTCTTAAGGAACAGACTTTTGCTTGTTTTGTTGTTAAATGCCGTAGAGTTGGTTTGGACCCATAGTGACCCTGAAGGAGCAAACTTGTTGTTATTAAGTGCTATTAAGTCAGTTCTGATTTATAGCAACCCTATATAGGGTTTCTGAGGAGTGACTGGTGAACTTGAACTGCTGATCTTGCGGCTCAAGCTAGTCTTGCAGTTCAGCACATTAATTAACCTGCAGTGCCACACCAGACTTATTGTTGTTGTTGTTAGGTGCCATCGAGTCAGTGCCAACTCATAGCGACCTTATGCACAGCAGAACGAAACACTGCCCGATCCTGGGCCAACCTTAGTGTTGTTGCCATGCTTGAGCCCATTGATCCTGCCACTTAGCCATTCCATCTTGCTGGGGGTCTTCCTCTTTTTCTCTAACCCTCCACCTTACTAAACTTGATATCCTTCTCCAGTGACTGCTCCCTCTTGACACACCAAGCTAGGAGATGTCAAATCCTAAAGGATATTGATTCCTAAGTCTTCCATAATGCAGTTGAAAGAAGAGTCTCCTGTTTTCCCCATGTGGGGAGTATAAAGGCCCTGAATATCTTGTTTAGTACAGTAGTGTGAGCCCTGACCTACCCCCTCACCCACTGACCCCCCCCCCCATGAGAATTCAGTAGGGAAATACTAGCCCTGTGGGAGGTTGTTTGCTTCACATTGTACCCTTGATAGTGGATGGCCCCTCTGTTTTGCATCTCTCCATCTCGACCCTTCCACGATGTTAATGGCAGTGGGCACGCTCCACTGTTTATCTTGGAATTTGATACCATCATCTTGGCAACCAAACTGGGACCTTTAGTGCTCTGATTGTTTGTCATTTGTTGTTAATTATCTGTTACCATAAATTCTGCACTTTGAGAAAAAAGGGAATGTTTTGAAATATTTCTTCCAACATGTAAGTGGAGCTTCATTTTCTGTGGACAAAAGAGAGGGAGAAAAAAAAAGAGTTCTATTGGGAATTGGTTTCAGGGAAATCAAGTGCCCTGTTTTTTTCAGACGGCTTGTTAGATCCCGCTAATGTAGCCTGAATTTGTACTGAAAGAACCTTTGCAATTCTGTAATGGTCTGAATTAGAGGTAGCCATATTTGAAGAAAAGAAAAAAAAAAAGCAAATTTGACTTTACATAAGGGATTTTGTTTTTATTGCCGTCTCTTTATGCTACAGTTCTGTTTTGGGTGTGCGAGGGCCTGTTCTCTTCATCAGTTGAGGGTTCCTCTTTTTAAAGGTTGTTAAAACAAAGCAGTTCAGAGTGAAAAGTAGCTTCTGCTTACCTACCTTTATGAGGTGTTTATTTTGTCAAGTGTGGAATTGAAATGAGCTTTCTGGCCATTAGTGGATTTTACTCACACTCTCACACTCTGCAGAGAAGGCTGCTGTTATGTTAGGGACAAACAGAGATGCTTTGCGAGGTACCTTACCAAGGGCAGCAGGAGCTACCCAAGTCTTAATAAAGTGGGAAACAAAAGAATATGAGAAGCGGAGAAGACGAGAGAGAATGGATGTGTGTATTTTGGGAGGGAGAATGCAGGCATGAAGGGGTTGTTATGAAGCTGAACTCTAAGCATATTGAAAATATTAAAAAATAAAAAATCATTTGAAAGTGACTTTCTGTAGTTTGGACTACTAGTCTCTTCCTTAAAGTGGGTATCCTAATATGTGAGTCAAATGATAATTGTGAAGATGCATTTGTAAAGCACTTAACCAAGTACCTAAATGCTCAATGCACAGTAGTTATTAGTATTAATAATATTGTTTATCATTGTTGCTTCTATGAGAGGGCTTCAAAAGTTCATGGAAAAATTGAATGAAAAAAAATGGAGGTTTTCTACTAAAGTTTTGAAGCCCCCTTGTATGGCATTCAATTTTGAACTTTTGCAATGTTATAATGGATGGCAGATGACCTACCATAACCATCACTTGCTTTGTTGTTGTTATTAAGTGCCATCCAATAGGTTCCAATGCCTATTGACCCTGTACAGGGTTTCCAAGGAGCAGCTGGTGGGTTTGAACCACAATCCTTGTGGTTAACAGTCCAGTGCTGATCCTACAGCACCACATCACTTGCTTGTTGTTACTGTTAAGTGCTGTCAAGTCGGTTCCGACCCATAGCGATCCTGTATAGGATTTCTGAGGAGTGGCTTGTGAACTTGAACCGCTGACTTTGCAGTTCAAATTGACTTTGCAGTTCAGCTCATTAACCCACAGCGCCACACCAGGAATCCACATCACTTGCTTGTTGTTGTTAAGTGCTGTCGAGTCAGTTCTGATCCATAACAACTCTGTATAGAGTTTCTGAGGAGTGGCTGGTAAGCTTGAACTGCCAACCTTGTGGTTTAAACTGACTTTGCAGTCCAGCATGTTAGCCCACAGCACCACACCAGGAAAATTTTAGGGTACCATCTCCCAGGGGACTCCCACACTGGAGAGATTGAGTCTATGTTAGCCCACTGGTAGCCAGGGCCACAGACTTAATAGACAGTCTCTCAGCTCCCTGCAGGCTGCCTTTTCCTAAATAGAGTTTGTGTGGATTACAGTCAGAATTGACTGCTCAGAAATGAGTATTAAGTGAATATTTCAGACTCTGTAACTATTTGAGTGTGAGAATAAGAACTTGAGGTAGGAGGGAGTTAGACACAAGTACCCTCTATTTGCTGTGGGGGAGGCTGGGAAAATGATTGAACACTTTGGATTTTTTTAGAAGCCATTAAAACTCTGATGGGATCAGATTACCTGACTGCATATCTGAAACATGAAACTCTTGCCTTAAACCATGCAATTGAGTTAAGCTTAAAATTCAAGGCCTCCCCATAAGCCTGGCCTCTGGGTAAGCCTCATTGTTGATGGCAAAATGATTTCCTTTGAGAGGAGCAAGACGACAGTGAGATTTTTATGGACAATTTAGTCTGTACGTTGGTGCCAGCCAGACATTTGGCAACACTTAGTGCCAACTTCGGTGATCTGTCCACAGATTTTTCCCAAGGTCTTTAATCTAGCCAGGATTCAGTGCTGATACTGAAGGGATGAGGCATTTTAAGTCTAGCTTTCTAAGTATCCCCCTTATTTATTTATTTTCAAGTGGAGAGGTACAGAGAAGCACCAGACTGGCCCCCCACCGTAAGCTTTGAGGCTTCAAATGACCCTGACAGTCCTTCTCCAGAACACTCTCTTTTCTTCATTTTTGTCACTTCTTTAGGAAAGTCCCTACCCATCTCTCTGGATTAAGCAGTGCTTGCCTTTGGCTATACGTGTACTTCTCATACATGTACTTAACTAATAGTTTGTGAAATATATGTTTCACTAGGCTACAAGCTCTAAGCAAGCAGCAACTCTCCTCACCCTCCCTGTCCCCTTGCATTTACAGCACCTATTAAGGTGGTAAGCACATTCTAGACACTCGACAAATATCTATTGAGTGAATGAATGAAAGTGGAGATTGCAGACTCAAGAGATTTAGTATATGCTACCTAAGAAGTTCATGCACCATTGTAAGCATTCATTCATTTTGAGAGCATATATTTAGACTTGACAGTACACTTGGCAATAAAAAGGGTAACTTACATAAGTCTCCCGTGTTTTTTTCAGGATGGAGTTGGATGAAGCTCAGAGTGAGTATTTCTGATACTCCTATATTACAGCTATAATCTACCCTGCCTTTGGATGACTCTTACTCTATACCAGTAAACTCTGATTTCTAACATAGAAAAATATCAGAGTTCAGCTTTGAATTTGGGCCTAAACAGTTGGATTTTCTATGTTGTTCCCTAACTTAAAAACAAGAGCATTAGAAAAGATATTGTTTTAAATCCTTGTAAAGGAGTTAATTGATCCTATTTGGAGTCAACAGGTACTGGTTGTTGTTGTTGTTCTTAGGTGCCATCGAGTCAGTACCAATTCGTAGCGACCCTATGCATAACAGAACGAAACACTGCCTGATCCTGGGCCAACCTCACAATTGTTGCTATGCTTGAGCCCATTGATGCTGCCACTTTGCCAATCCGTCTCGCTGGAGGTCTTCCTCTTTTTCTCTGACACTCCACCATACAAAACATGATATCCTTCTTCAGCACTGGTCCCTCCTGACAATATGTCCAAAGTATGAGAGACAAAGTTTGGCCATCCTGGCCTCCAAGGAGCACTCTGGCTGCACTTCTTCCAACACAGATCTGTTGGTTCTTTTGGCAGCCCCTGGCACTTTCAATATTCTCCTCCAGTACCATAACTCAAAAGCATCAATTCTTATACAGTCTTCCTTATTCACTGTCCAGCTTTCACATGCATATGAGGTGATTGAAAATACCATGGCTTGGGTCAGGCACACCCTAAGTCCTTAAGCTGACATCTTTGCTCTTCAAAACTTTAAAAAGGTCTTGTGCAGCAGATTTGCCTAATACAATACGTCATTTGATTTCTTGACTGCTGCTTTCATGAGTGCTGATAATTGATCCAAGAAGAATGAAGTCCTTGACAACTTCAATCTTTTCTCCATTGATAAGAATGTTGCTTATTGGTCCAGTGGTGAGGATTTTCGTTTTCTTTACATTGAGATGCAATCCATACTAAACACTGTGCTCTTTGATCAGTAAGTATTTTAAGTCCTCTTCATCAGTAAGTATTTTAAGTCCTCTTCACTTTCAGCAATCAAGGTTGTATCATCTGCATATTGCAGGTTGTTAATGAGTCTTCCTTCAATCCTGATGTCACGTTTTGCTTCATTTAACCCTGCTTCTCGTATTATTTGCTCAGCATACAGGTTGAAATAAGTATGGTGAAAGAATACAACCATGTCACACACCTTTCTTAATTTGAAACCATTCAGTGTTCCCATGTTCTGTTTGAACAACTACCTCTTGGTCCATGTACAGATTCCTCATGAGCACAATTAAATGTTCAGGAATACTCATACCTCGCAATATTGTCCACAGCATGTCATGATCCACAAAATCGAAAACCTTTGCATAGTCAATAAAGCACAGGTAAACTTCTTTCTGGTATTCTCTGCTTTCAGCCAAGATCCATCTGACATCAGCAATGATATCCCTTATTCCACAGCCTCTTCTGAATCCAGCTTGAACCTCTGGAAGTTCTCTGTCAATGTATGCTTGCAACCATTTCTGTATTACCTGTAGTAAAGTTTTACTCGCCTGCGTTATCAAAAAGATTGTCTGATGATTTCCGCATTCCGTTGGGTCACCTCTCTTTGGAATGGGCACAAATATGGATCTCTTCCAATTAGGAGTATAAAATTAGCTATGAAATATTTTAGCCCACCTACCTAATAGTTGTAGGAGCTGAGATGTTACCACAAGGTCAACAGTTCAAATTTACAGTGGTTGCTAATCTTGCAGTTAGCAGTTCAAAACTACCAGCTGTTCCACGGGAGAAAGATGAGGCTTTCTGCTCCCATAAAGACTTACAGTCTTGGAAACCCTGTACAGGGTCACTATGAGTTGGAACTGACTCCACAGCATATAACAACAACAACAAACATAATAGTTCTAGGAGCTGACATATTACCACAAGGTCAGCAGTTTGAATTTATAGCTGTTGCATCAGAGAAAGATGAGGTTTTCTGCTTCAGTAAAGATGTACAGCCTCCAAAACCGTCTACAGGTTTGATAGGAATCAGAATAGACTCCATGGCACATAACCACCACCACCATCAAACAGTTGTAATTTACCTGAAATGAAGACCACCGAAATGGGACCACTTACCATCATGCAAGTTATGCATTTTGTAAAAAGCGAACTAACTTTATTCTGTACTTTAAAAAAAATTCTTTCCTATGTACTTTCTTATTTGTTTTTAAAATAGTAAATTCTTAAAGCACTTATTAAGTCCTGGAGTGGCACTTTAGGATAAGCATTTAACTGTTACTCATGAGGTTGGCAGTTCAAACCCAGCCACTGCTCTTTGCAACACTGTACAAGGTCACTATAAGAACTAATTGGATGACACTTAACAACCCCAACAACAACAAAGTTCTTACAGACCTGCTGTTTGACAGAAATATGGGAGTAAGGTTAAATTCAGGTAACACCATCAAAAGATACCTGGTGATGCAGTGGTTAAGCACTTGGTTGCTAGCCTAAAGGTCAGTGGTATGAACCCACCCATGGCTCCATGGAAGGAAAGATCTGCCAATCTACTTCCATAAAAATGGCGGCTTTAGAAACCCTGGGGGGAACTTCTATAACATACTGGATTACTATGAGTTAGAATTGATTCGATGACACATAATAATAACATTTGTGTTGTGGTGATGGAAAACCTTTTCTAAAAATTGATTTAAAAGATGAAGCACAAAGTAAGTATGTAATAGTGGTGAGGATAGTTGTGTGTCACTGAGCCACTTTTGACTCATAGTGGCCCTTTATGAGTGTCCAAGACTGTAAATCTTTATGGGAACAGAATGCCTCATCTTTCTGTGGAGGGGCAGTTGGTAGATTCAAACTACCAACCTTGAAGTTAGCAGTCCTGCTCTTAATTCGCTATGCTATCAGGGCTCTTTAAGGAGCTCTGGTAGCGTAGTGGTTACGAATCGGGCTGCTAACCTCAAGGTCAGCAGTTTGAAACTACCAGCCACATTCTGTGGAAGAAAGATGAGGCTTTCTGCTCCTGTAAAGATTTACAGCCTTGGAAACTCTGTACAGAGTCACTATGAGTCGGAACTGAATACGTGGTACTTAACAACAACAACCAGGGCCGTTTAAGTATGTAATAGGGATCTTATAATGGAGGAAGTTAAGTACCCACCACCACTACCACTACCACTACCAATGGCCTTTGACTTGATATTTGACTCGTGGCAACCCAGTGTGTGTCAGAATAAAACTATGCCTCAGAGGGTCTTTAATGGCTGGATTTTAGGAAGGTCTTTCTTCCAAAGCTTCTCTGGGTGGACTCAAACCTCTAAGTTTTTGGTGATCAGGTTCTGTAGGGTCAGCACTGGATGACAAACCACAAAGTCGGCAGTTCAAACCTACCAGTCACTCCTCGGAAACCTTATACATGGTTGTTATGAGTCAGAACTGACTCAATGGCACGTAACAACAACAACAAGCCAAATGTGTTAAAACCATTTGAATTACCCAAAGACTAAACTAAATTCCTTGAAACCCAGATGATCAGAAAAACCCTATATAAAGTGCCAGTGTTAAGAAAGCCTTTTTACATGGCCAGAACATAAAGGAAGAAGGAGAGGTTTACACTGCAGTTACTTGGGGGGAGGAAGTTTTTAATTTAAGTGACTGACTTCACATTTTCTGCTGAACTTTCCTCATGCAGTCTCTGCTAAGGAAGGTGTTGTATAATTAGGTTTTCTGGAGATGCCCTTCGGCTGAGGACCTAATTGAGTCTCTGGACTTGAGTGCAAAGCTCTAGTTGGTGGAGTTTTTGCCCTGAAGGTAGAGGCTTTTCATGGCCCGGCCTCTTTGATAAGTACCTTTCGACATTGGCAGTGACATGGTTTAGGTAACATGTGGTTTAGTAATTGAGGAGTCAATGCACCTTAGTCTATGGAAACCTTTCTATAAAATAGAGAAGACACCAAAATCCACATGTGCAATTTAAATGAGCCTGTATTCTGCATTATAAATATGTACCGGATGCCAAGTAGAAAACCGGAACACTCTCTCAGGATGCTGTTAGGGCCAAACGGAATCTCATTAGGGACAGCTTCAAAGATCAGTTCCTCGTGTCCATAAAAACAAGTGTAAATTATCTGGTGCGCGCCTGCTGTTAGCAGTTGTGGTACTGCATTATGCATGATTCCAGACTGCACAGAGGAGACACGGACTGCATTGAATTCCACAATATATGTGGGGATTTCTCCACCCGTGTGTGTGTGTGTGTGTGTGTGCCGAGTCCTACATTTTGGAAATTTATTGGTCCGCTTCAGTTAATGCAGAGTGCCATATATAACCTACTCCTACATTTTTGATGAATTGGAGTCAGTTCAGAGAAGCACGATAAGATTCTGAATTGTTTATATGAACAACCATTCTACCCAGATTTATGTATCTTGTTTGCTCACATGAGGAGTCAGATTAGGGGGCAATTCAACATACATAGAATCGAGTGCAGTTCCTCCAGTCATTCTGGCCATCCTTTTGGACTCTGGCTTATATTTCAAAATAAGTCTGAATTTTCACAGAATTTAGAAAATGTAGTGAAGTACAACATGTTGTTCAGTGCCATCAGTTGGCTCCGATTTAGGGAGACCTCATGTATAACCGAGCAAAACAGTTACTTGGTCCGGCACCATCTGAGCCATTATTGCAATGTTTGAGCTTCTCCCCACTTTGTTTTAAACATCTAAGGTTTTAATAAATATTCTTTGGGGAAAAAACTGCCTAAGGGTCTGTTCTTGAGCTTCATTGTTCAAGGAGGTAGACTTTAAGAACATGAGTTCAGAGCAGACTGCCAAAGTTTGACTCTAGTTTGACAAAGTAACTGCCTATTAATATCTGTTGATCATGGAGTAGGTTGTAGTTGGTGTTAAGTGCTGTCGAGTCAGTTCCGACCCATAGTGACCCTGTGTAGGGTTTCCAAGGAGTTGCTGGTGAGCTTGAACCACCAACCTTGCAGTTCAAACCGGCTTTGCTGTCCGGCTCATTAACCCACAGCGCCACACCAGGACTCCAGTAGGTAGATAGCTTCCATGTGTCTCTATCTGTGAGTGAAGGTGAAAAATAGTACCTAGGTAGCGTAGTGGTTACAAATTGGGCTGCAAACCGCAAGGTCAGCAGTTCGAAACTACCAGCTGTTTTGCAGGAGAAAGATGAGGCTCTCTGCTCCTATAAAGATTTACAGCCTTGAAAACTCTGTACAGGGTCACTATGAGTTGGAACTGACTCCACGGCACATAATCACCACCACCTCTAAATAAAAATTCCATGCCCACTGCCATTGAGTTATTCTGACTGATAGCGACTGGTTTCTGAGACTGTCTTTATGAGAGCAGATGGCCTCATCTCTCTCCTGCAGAATGATTGGTGCGTCCAGTGCCTATCCTATGGTGCTACCAGGGCTCCTTAGTGTTTACCACACACAGTGTCAAATCAGTTGAATTATGTATAGTACCTAGAATGGTTCCTGGGGCATAGTAAGTCTTACAGAAAAGTGTTTGCTTTTATTGATGCTGTTAACCTTGTCATTATTGAAGGTTTCTTAGAAGACATTCCATTGTAGCTGGAGACTGTGAACTATGAATTCCAGGGACTGGATTTATCAGGATATGTGTGTTTGAGTGGTTCTGTACATACATGGACTTGAGGGCAGGCAGAGTCAGGAAATAATTATCTTGGAGTCTGTTGGGAAAAGCCATTAAAATTTTTATATAAAATGTTTTGTTGATGTTGTCGTTGGGTGCTGTTGAGTCAATTTCAATTCATAGTGACCTCCTGTGACAGGGAACTGCCCCAGTTTGTAATTTGACTGCTAACCAAAAGGTGGACCATTCAAGCCCACTCAGCAGCTCCAGAAGAGAAAGACTGATGATCTGCTTTTGTAAAGATTGCAACCAAGAAAACAATATGGGCAGAGGGCGTGGAGGAAGGTAGAATCTCCACTGAGCAGTATCTAATCTAACTGGGTGGGGCTGATGAAAGGAGGTGGGGATAAGACTCTTGTGGTTCAATAGTGAATAATTGCTATCAGGACTGACTGTGAGGGTTGGAAATGTAAAGGTGGATGTTTTGTAGCAAAAGGAGGGGAGTGGTTTACTTTGCAGTCTAGGAGCCAAGGGTCCTGGGACCTTCAAGGGTGAAGAGCGGAGTGCAGGACCCTATCCAGAGAAACAGTGATGCCAGAGATGGAGGCAGAGACGATGATGTGGAGAGA
Organism: Chrysochloris asiatica; assembly: GCF_000296735.1. Lineage (NCBI taxonomy): Eukaryota > Metazoa > Chordata > Mammalia > Afrosoricida > Chrysochloridae > Chrysochloris > Chrysochloris asiatica. The sequence continues at coordinate 5,505,839 of NW_006408590.1, read as the reverse complement.
TGGAGAGGCTGGGAACTCTAGACTCAGAGAGGGAGAGGGGCTGTGTGCTGACAACCAGGGGGGGCAGGCTTGCAGGGTATAGTCTTTGGTTGTTTGATGATGCATGGAGGGGACTGTAATCATGACAGTGTAACGATATATGATAGGATGAATGCAAAGCTAATGTTCTCTATGTAAACTATAACATAATTCACAATAAAACATGAAAAAACAACAACAACAGCATATGGGGCAGTTCTCTGTCACATGTGGTCACTGTGAGTTGCTAGTAACTTGATGATACCTAGCAGCATTAACAGTCTCTATACACAGACCATCAGATGTTTGTTGCTGTTGAATTGGGCTGGCTCATAGTGACCCTGGGCACAACAGAATGAAACACTACATAGTTTTGCACTGCCCTCACAAATTTTGTCACATTTGAGTGCATTGCGACTGCCACTGTGCCAGTCCTTCTCACTGGGGGAGGTCTTCCTCTTTTTTGCTGACCCTCCGTTTTACCAAGCATGATACCCTTCTTTAGGGACTGGTCCCTCCTGATAACATGTCCAAAGTATGAGAGCTGAAGTCTTGTCATCCTTGCTTCCTAGGAGAATTCTCGCTATACTTCCTCCACCATAGATTCGTTCTTTTAGCAGTCCATGGTACTTCCAACATTCTTCTCTAACACCACAATTCCAATGCATCAATTTGCATACAGTTTGCCCTATTCACTGTCCAACTTTCAATATGAGGCTATTGACAATACCATAGCTTGGGTCAGGTACACCTTAGTCCTCAAACTGTTATCTTTGCTCTTGAACACTTTACAGAGTTTGTGCTATAGGTTTGCCTAATGCAATACATCATTTGATTTCTTACCTCCATGAGTGGTGATTGTAGATCCAAGCCAAATGAAATCTTTGACAACTTCAATCTTTTCTCCATTTATCTTGATTGATTTATTGGTCCAGTTATGAGGATTTTTGTTTTCTTTTCTTTGAAGTTCAATCCATATTGAAGACTGTAGTCTTTGATTTCACCAGTAAATATTTTAAGTTGTTTTTACTTTCAGCAAACAGGATGGTATCATCTGCATATTGTATGTTGTTAATGAATCTACATCTAATCCTGGTGCCACGTTTTTCCTCATATAATCCAACTTCCTGGATTATTTGCTCAGCCTAAAAATTGAAAACATCTTTCCTGGTTTTAAAATATTCAGTATTTCCTTGTTCTGTTCTAACAACTACCTCTTGGTCTATGCACAAGTTCCTCATGAGTATGATTAAGTGTTCCCGGAATACTCATTTATCGCTACGTTGGTTATAGTTTGTCATGATCTACACAAAAGCCTTTGCATAGTCAATGCAGAACAAATAAACATCTTTCTGGTATTCTCTGCTTTTAGCCAAGCTACACCTCTTATCTGTCAGTTTGTCATATTGTGGTGGCTTGCATGCTGCTGTGATGCTGGGAGCTATGCCATTGGTAGTTGAAATACCAGTGTAGTCACCTATGGTGGATAGGTTTCAGCAGAGCTTCCAGACTAAGACAAGAGTAGGAATAAGGAGAGGCAGACCACTTCTGAATGTTTAGCTACTGAAAACCTTATGAAGAACAGTGCAACATTGTCAGATATAGTGCCGGAAGGTGATACCCTCAGGTTGGAAGTTCCTTAGCAAATATGTATTTTTCTGGCTCGTGTGACCCAGTTAAATAGCCATGAGGTCTTGAGTAACGGTTACAAAATCCCAAGAGAGAAGCAGCTTTTCTCTCATCAGAGTAAAGAAAGAAACTATAGCATACCCTTTTCTCCAGTTGTTTCTCAGAACCCAGTTCTGATATGGTGCAGTGGGTTAATGCACTGGACTGCAAGGTCAGTTTGTACCATAAGGTTTGCAGTTCAAGCTTACCAGCTGCTTCTTGGAAACCTTATACAGGGTTGCTATGAGTTGGAACAGACTCAACAGCACTTAAGAACAACAACAGTTCTAGAACAAGAAACCTCTGGGAGAAAGATCACAAAGGCAGTTTTAAATAGTCTCTTGTAGCTTAAACCTACAAATTTGCCAGCATCTCCAAGTTGAAATTACATTTGCAAATATAAGCAGGTAGTTATAGATATCAATATTGGCCTTTCTAGACAGTAAACTTTATAAAGAGCACAGTTTATGTGGCTCGAATTCTCTGCAGTGTCATGAACTGAATAATTTCTACAGATCAGATAGACAGTCTTCACTATTTCTTTTGTAATTTTTGCCCTCATGGTAAACAGATTCTCCCAAGCACTTGTTCGTGTCCACCTTCCTTGTGTAACTGCTTTTCCTTATGGTTTTCTGAACGTACCCCTGCCACTTCCCATCACTCATTCCTCAGTGTTTTATGGTTGGTTTCCTGGAAGTTCACATCAGCTGGTATTAAGTGGTTGAGGCTGCCTTTGGGAACTTATAACCTTCTAACACCTTTACTTGGGAGCTCTGGTATCATAGTGGTTATAAGTTGGGCTGCTAACCTCAAGGTCAGCAGCTCAAAACTATCAGCTGTTCCATGGAAGAAAGATGAGGCTTTCTGCTCCTGTAAAGATTTACAGCCTCGGAAGCCCTATGCAGGATCACTATGAGTCAGAGCCAAGTCCACGTCACACAACCACCAACACCTTTACTTGGAAGTAAGAAATTAATTTAAAAATATTTGAGTAAGGAAAAGAGTTGATTGACTTGATGAGAATCTTAGAAAAACCATCTACAGGTTAGGGAGACAATGAGCAAAGAGGGGGGACATCTGGGGGAAGTTTTTCATTGAAAATATTTCAATTAAGGACTATTTATTGGAGGTAAGTAACGCGTTAGAACAGGGATCATGACTGTTCTGCTTACCCCAGGGTATAGGAAAGCAATAACTAATAGGTAGCTAATTATTGTATATCCAATAACTAATAGATGGAATGAGCAAATGAATGAATGAATGTCTTCTTGGGTCCGGGAATCACAATAACACTGAGGGTGTCTTTTGTTTGCTATGGGTGTTTTGACTATTTAGGGAGACAATCAAATACACCTGAAATTAGTGTAATAAATGCAATAGTGCTTACTTAAATAATCCTGTGTGGATTATTAATAGGATTAGAGTATATTTTTTGAGAATTTCCAGAGGTTCAAACTGGATTCAGAAGAGGCTGTGGAATGAGGGATGTCATTGCTGATGTCTGATGGATCTTGGCTGAAAGCAGAGAATATCAGGAAGATGTTTACCTGTACTTTATTGACTATGCAAAGACTTTCGATTATATGGATCATGACAAGCTGTGGACAACATTGAGAAGTCTGAGTATTCCTGAACACTTAATTGTGCTCATGAGGAATCTGTACATGGACCAAGAGGTAGTTGTTCAAACAGAACATGGGAACACTGAATGGTTTCAAATTAAGAAAGGTGTGCGACAAGGTTGTATTCTTTCACCATACTAATTCAACCTGTATGCTGAGCAGATAATCTGAGAAGCTGGGTTAGATGA
>NW_006408590.1:5463532-5501667 GCF_000296735.1 Chrysochloris asiatica | reverse complement strand
AGCATCAATGGGCTCAAGCATAGCAACAATAAATAGTGAGGTTGGCCCAGGATCAGGCAGTGTTTTGTTCTGCTGTGTACAAGGTTGTTATGCGTCAGTACCAACTCGATGGCACCTAACAACAACAATACTTTTTGACGCACGTTCTGTGCTCACTGTGGGGACAACACAAGTGGAGAATTTTATATATGAGCCACCAGAAGCCCAGAGTGCCTGACTGACCTGCTCAAGATTACACAGGACTGGTGGTTTCCAGTACAGTGTGTGTGTCTTCATGATCTTTAAGGAGTTAGAGATGCTTGTGTTTGGTAAGTGACTTCGAATCGATTCTGACTCATGGCGATCCTGTATTAGGTTTCCAAGGCTTTAAATCTTTTAGAGAGGAGAAAGTCCCATCTTTCACCTGCATGTAGATGCTTAAGATGTGTATAATTTGGGACAGACAATAAATTCTAATTGAAAACGAGACGTGAAGATATTTTCATCAAGAACTCCTAAAATAAGCACTTTTGTACATCTGACATAATCCTTCTAAATTGTTTTCTATTTTAATTTCCTAATTTCCCCCTGTAGTCAAATCAAAGTGTCTTCAGGTCTGAATCTGTAAGAGACACCCAATGATGGAAAGCATTGTAAAACAGGAACAACCTTAGAGGATCGCACTTTGCTTTTATTTCTGAGTATCACCTCATGGTCCTACTCCTCATGTGTCCTTCAGTTCTTCTCAAGTCTAGCAGCATCTATCTTCTAACCCTAAAGTCTCCAAAAACCACTCAGAGACAGTGCACCCTTGGCTAGCAATTGCATTTTTGCTGGCATGTGGGAGTTGAGAGCTGTGTGGTCGTATGTGGTGGGCTTGGATAATGGCTTACATTCCAAAGAAGTTAGAAGATTTTTGGCCTGCTGTTTGCACCTAGGAGAAATAAGCGAACCTATGTGCTTCTAGTCTTTTCCATTTAAAGACATGAAGATGAAAGATTGGATGCTTCAACACAGTAAATTTGATTAGGTCCAATTTGAGTACAGTATAAAGTTCCGGCTACACTTAATTATCAAAGATGAAGGGTAACTTCTAAAGCATCTCCAGGTTGGAGAAGTTTGCACAGGTTACTATTTGGAAATGGTGTCTCTGATCAAAAAGAAATTGTATGTATTATTGCACAGAAAATTGCTTCTGTATGCACGCCATAATTGGTGTTGGCATAAGTTGGTAGAACATTGAAGTGTGTCTTCATTAGGATTGAGAAACCCTGTGGCCACAAGTCACTCCACAAGGAGTATTTCCAGCCACATGCAATTTTACTTTTGGAAGATGCTCTGTGGCAGGTGTGAGGTATCACATTATACTTCTTTATGTTAAAGCCGCAGCTGGGCCCAAGATGGTTTTGGCGATGATTCTCTTTGCCTAGGGTGCTGCAGATTTAGCTATCAATAAGGCTCTTCTAGCCAGATGCCTAGGTTGTGGGTGCAGTTCCTAGCAGCTGATCATTCAGTTGCTGATAGTGATCCAGTTTTACCTGTTAGATCTCTGTACAGTGGCACTATGAATTGGAACCAACTCGAGGGTGCGTAACAACAAGCCAGATACCTAGGATGTGAGTGCACTTCCTTGCATTCAGTTGCTGGTAGTGAGCCAGTTTTACCTATTAGATAGATCTCTAAAAATCACAGAAAATAGAATTCCCCCAGCCTTGCTTTTATCCAGGAAGTAAAGAAATGGCATTTGGCAGCAAGTTGGAAATGCAGTTCTAACTGTTGAACTTCTTAATAGGAAAGTTATCCTCATAAATGCAGTATTTTTGATGATGACTAAAATGTGGCACAGTGGGATAATCCACCAAAAGATTGGTGGTTCAAACCCACCAGCTGCTCCTCGGAAACCCAACACTATGAGTTGGAATCAACTTGTTGGCACACCACCAACACCAGCACCATGAGTTGCAAATGACTCCACATTACTTAAGAACAACAATAACAAAATAGTAGCTCTGGAATGCTCAAGACCCCAACTGAGTAAGCAGAGAAGTTAATAAAATATGCATTGTGAGGAGCCCAGCTAGTGATTATACTGGTTGTAGCAGTCCACACTTGGCAGTGGAAACTGCACCTCTATATTGCTGATATACACATGTGTGAGATGCATGCATGCATACAGCTAAATGAAGGTTTTAAATGAAAAATAAATGCAAGTGCCTACTGAAGACTTCTTATGACTATCAAACAACAAATAAAACATGGGACCTGTTTGCATGCGGATTGTCATTCAGATTACTCACACAGTTGACCTTGTTTTCTATTGAGGGCACTGAAAAGCCACATTATTACACATACTGGGTCAACCTGGGCTCCACATTAACATCCGTTTTCTTTCTGTGCAGATGAAAAGGTCTTCAGCCCGATTGCTTTCTTTTTGTTCCATGCTGGGGGGGGGGGGGTAGCATGATTTTTGCCAGACTATGGGTCTGCTCTATAAATAAGCAGATTCAGTCCTTTGTTTTAAATGTAATCAGCAAGATTGCATTTGCATTGCTTGTAAGTGTATCACATAAGTGAAATTACTTCGCCAGCATCTCATTTGGTATCATAAAATGTTATGGGATGCAGGCTGTTTTTCTCCAACTAAAGTGTCTTGAGCTAGTATTAGAGTGCTTTCTTTCATTTTCCTTTGTGACCACATTTGTTGTATTCTTCAGAGCGAGGGCCTGCATTTTCACTTATGTTATTTGCTAGAGAAAAACCTACTCACTCACGTCCTTTAGAATGAGCTGGAATATTGGTTCAGTAGGGGGTAAATGGGAATTTTAAGACTGTCTCATGTTGTGTAGCAAGTGATTGCTAATCACTGTCTGTCATTAATGACAACTTCTGCTTACTAAGAGTAAATGCCAGTCAGTGATGGTTGGAAAGAATAAAGCAATTGGAGACTTTTCAGGCAGTTGGCTACAGAAAATGGTTTACATAATTAAAAAACAAGAAATCAGTTTAGTGACCAGTATGAAACATATATCATTATTGATGCTTTAAACAGTGTCCTTTAGGCAGACTACACAAAAGTCATTTTGTGATTTCCCCTGCCTTGAAAATATATGGTTTAACACACAATAATAATTGCTGTCTTCAAACATCAGCAATTTTGATGATAAATGAGAATGTCATATTTCTCCATCCCTCTTCACCGAGGTGTTCTTAATTCATGAATTTTTAAGATGGAAGTCGAAGGAAAGATATGAATTCTTAGATAACCTACAACACAATGTGGTTACCCACAAAACCTCTGTGTATTAACTACATTAGTGAGAATACCCCACAAGGATGCAGGCAGCTATGTAACTTTCACTTAAATGGTGAAGCCTGCTTTCCAAAAGAAAAATCAGATCAGTTATAGTGATACACCAATGATACACAGGAGCTTAATAACAAATAGTGATCTTTGGCTATTTGGAGAGGTACTTAATTTAGCATCTTTCTCATAGAACGGTTGAGAGAGTGAGAACGGGTCAAATGTGATCACTGGGAAATTAAAATATGAGAATATAGAGTTTTTTCTGTCATGAGAGAAAACTTAATAAATCAAGAAAGAAAAACTTACAGCTTATGATTTTTTTTCCACTAAGACTTAGAAGATTTGCAGTTTTATGGTCATATATTATTATTAAAATGTAACTAGGAAAAACATTTCATAAGGCAGGGAAGTTTGAGTATTTGTCATTGTTGTTAAGTGCCATTGAGTGGGTTACGACTCAGAGCCAACCTGTATAAAGTTTCCGAGGAGTGGCTGGTGGATTTGAACTGCCGATCTTGCAGTTGGCAGACCAGTGCAGATCCAGGACTCTACCAAGAGTATTTTCTCTCTTAATTAATAAACTTTTTATTGCAGCATAACATGCATTGAGAAAATGTACAAATGAAATACATCCAACACAATGGATTTTTCCAAAGCAAACATATATATGTGTGATATCTGATATTGGGCATAGTTTTTAAAAAAGATCATTTGTTTGTTTTAGTCTTACAATTGATATTCTAAAAGCAAGAAGTATTAATGCAATCTACTATCATTTTATGAATAAGAATTTTACAGAGACCTTTGTTACTGCTTCTGTGTGCTTTACAGAGGGTAATTGCATGAGTTGGGTCCCAGTGGCCGCCTGTAGATTCTCCTGTTGCTGAGTGTTGCAGGGTATAGAGTTGCATATATGACTCTAAGTGACTTTTATTTAAACTGGTCTCCAAGGCATACTTTTCATTTTTATTAACTTCGGATTTCCTGAAAACTCTTCTCTGTGATTTGAAAAATCCTCTGGATAATATATCCAGATTGATGACTTCTTGAGTTAAAACTTTTTTTCTTTTAAGTCCAGTTTTAAAGATATCTTCATTTTCTCTTCCATTCTTCACCATGTGCTCCCTGAAAAAATTAACCATGCTTATCCCACTTCAAATGAGCAGCTGCACTTTGAAACTAGATCCCTCTTTTGCCTGTAATTGTCCAAATTAGGAGGATCAGCTTTGCTAACTAGTTGAAAATAATTGGTTGTGGATGTAAAGTATTTCTTTGCTTAATTTTATTATTTTTTTCCATTCAAATTTGGTGGGTTTCCAAGACAGAGGAAAAATGAAAAAGGAAAGGAAAGAAGAAAGGAAGGGAGGATTTAGAAAAGGTAGAAAGAAGGGAAAGGGATAGGGAAAGAAAGAAAAAAAGAAAAGATGATAAAAAGGAAGGAGAGAAAAGAAAGAGGAAGAGAGAAAATCATTTACAAAGCACCTATAAATAAAGAAATGCCTGTTGTTGTTATTGTTAAGCGCAGTCGAGTTGGTTCCGACCCATAGCAACCCTAAACAGGGTTTCCTAGGCTGTAAATCTTTATGGGAGCAGATAGCCTCATCTTTCTCCTGCAGAGCAGCTGGTAGTTTTGAACTGCTGACCTTGCAGTCCGCAGCCCGATTCGTAACCACTACACTACCAGAGCTTACGCAGGAATAATTCAACTATAACTCTAGAGACGAAAGAAATAATATTTAGGATGATGCTAAAAACTCATCTTGAAAGAGACTGTTAATCTTGAAGTGTGACTAAAAATTACAAGCTAAATGTTTTGTTGTTTTTTTAAAAATGAAATACATATACATATGCATTTGTATGTATATATACAATTTACATAAACCCAATGCCATTGAGTCCATTCCAGTGTAGGGCTTCTGAGGCTGTAAATTTGCACTGAAGCAGAAAGCCTCCTCTTCCTCTTGCGGAGCAACTGGTGAGTTTGAACTGCCAACCCTGTAGTTAGTAGTCCAGTGCTTATCCTACAGTGCTATCAAAGCTCTTAATTTATATAAGAGAATACAGATAAATAAATTTTAAATAAAAGTATATGTTGTTGCTTTTGTTATTAGGTACCTTCAAGTCAGTTCTGACTCATAGCACAACAGATGGAAACACTACCCAGACCTGCGACAATCCTCACAGTTATTGCTCTGCTTGAGCTGATCGCTGCAGCCACTGTGTCAATTCATTCCGTTGGGGTCTTCTTCTTTTGCTCTGGCTCTCAACTTTTCCAATGTATGAGAGACAAAGTCTCTCCGTCCTGACTTCTAAGGCGTTTTCTGGTTGTCCTTCTTCCAACACAAATTTGTTTGTTCTTCTGGTAGTCCATGATACTTTTAATATTCTTCTCCAACACAATAATGCTAATGCATTGCTTCTTCTACAGTCTTCCTTTCACATGCATATGTTGTTTTTGCTGTTAGTGCTGTTGAGACTTTCTTGACTCATAGAGACTCTGTGCAGGGTTTCTGAAGATCAGTTGGTAGGTTTGAACCACTGACCTGTGGTTAGTTGTTTAATGCCATGGTTTGGGTCAGGAGCACCTTAGTCCTCAAACTGATTATCTTTGCTCTTGAACACTTTAAAGTGGTCTTGTACAGATTTGTCTAATACAGTATGTCATTTGATTGCTTGTCTGCTGTTTCCAATGAGTGTTGATTATGGATCCAAGCCAGATAAAGTCTTTAAGAACGTCAATCTTTTCTCCATTTATATTGATGTTATTTACTGATCCCAGTTTTGAGGACTTTTGTTTCCTTTACATTGAGGTTCGATCCATACTGAAGGCTGTGGTCTTTGATCTTCATCAGTAAATATTTTAAGTCTTCTTTGCTTCTAGCAAGCAAGGTTGTATCATCTGCATATTGCAAGTTCTGTATCTCCAATCCTGATGCCATGGTCTTCTTTATAGAATCCAGTTTCTTGGATTATTTGCTCAGCATACAGATTGACTATGTATGGTGAAAGGATATAACACTGGTGAGCACGTTTCCTGAATTTAAAATATCTACTTCAAACAACTTCCTCTTGGTCTATGTACATGTTCCTTATGAGCACATAAACATATATATATATATATATAGACTCATGAGGGGGCTTTGAAAATTTTATGGAAAGATTCCATTGTATTTTAATTCAAATTTTCCACGAACTTTTGAAACCCTCTCCTATATATGCTGATGTATATACATATACACTGTTGAATGTTAGTACCTAGATTTATAATACCAATATTGCTAACTAAGATGATAGGACTATGTTTTTGATGGTTCAGTATAATGATGCCCACTGATGATGTGTTATAGACTCCTGTGTAAAAGTTATTTTAATTCCTTTTCTGTGTTGATGGATTTCTCCTTATCTTGGTTAAAATTATTTTACCTTGATTAAACACTATGTTTGGGAAAGTCCACTTCTCCTTCAAGACATCTTAAATCTTTTGTCTTTTAAGTTTTTATTGTGAATTGAGTGATAGTTTACATGGGGGAACATCAGTTTTACACTCATCCTGTCATATTCGTTTCATTGCAGTGATTATAATTCCTTTCATGCTTCATCATTCAACAGTATTTGCTTATATTCCCTCTGTTTTATTATTATTATTATTTGATGTACACCAAAACACTCAGGAATATACAATCATTCACACAACCAAAGGGCACACCCTGCAAGCCTGCTCCCCAGCCGCCAGCACACAGTCTCTCTCCCTTCATGAGTCTAGAGTCCTCAGCTGCTCCATCTCTCCGTGTGGCCATCTCTGCCTCCATCTCTGGCGTCAGTGCTTCTCTGGGTAGGGTCCCATACTCCACTCCTGCTCTTCTCCTTTGGTGGTCCCAGAGTCCTCTGCTCCAGGAATGTAAGCTCCACCACTCACCCTTGTTGCTACAAAACTTCTACCTTTACAGTTGCAACAGTGGCAATTATTCACGAAAACAGTTACTCACTTTTGATTCATAGGAGTCTTGTCCCCACCTCTTTTCATCAGACCTGTCTAGACAGGATGAAAACCACTCAGTGGGGATTCTACCTTCCCTGCACACTCGGAATCTAAACTCCCTTTTGAAAACCTGTAAGCCAGTCACTTTGTGCCTTTCCAGCCCTCCCATAATTTTAGGTAGCCAGTGTCTAAGATGGCTACCCTGTGTACAGAGGGAATGGAAATGATCCTTGCTTTACAGATTCTTCCCTCTTGGTAGCATTTTAAGCTACTGTATTTATAAGTATATGTCAACTTCATCAGATTGTAGCAATTTGCACTTGTTTTCTTTAAACCCCCCCCCCCCTTTACTGTCTGCATGTTTGGGTATCCTTGTGCATATCCCCTCACCTCATATCAGCTGGATGCTTCACTCTGAGCTCTAGCCCTCTGTGTGCATGTCCTTGTACATGGGCTCAGGAGTCCCCACGTCTCACTGTACTTTGGACAAACCAGCTCTCACCATTCTCCAGGTCGATAGGGGTCTATGTAACTTGGTCAGCCCACCTCTTTATTGCTGCTTTCCCCCCACTTCCTTTCACCAGTAGACCAACATGGTCACCAGCTAGCTTACATGCCTATTTGTGTATTCCCTTTGGGTTTCAGTCTTAGGAGGGGATTTGTCCTGAAGGGACTTGATTGCTTGCCTTGATGGCTCCCTGGCAAACAACTTGCTTGTTCTTGTAGTAGCCAATCAGACTGCCATTTTTGTTTTTTTGGTTTTCCCTACTGCTCTTTCTTTCAAGAAATATCTTCTGTTCCTCAAGCTGCTCCAGGCTGATCTGCTTGTCTTTTCAAGTGGGAATTTCCCATCTCAGAAGGTTCTGGATGGGGATCAGGATTCCACCCAAGGTCTTATAGACTGCAAAGGCTCCATAAGAAGCCTCTTTCACTGGGCAACTTCTAACACCCCTTTTAGGTATTCCAATCAGTTATAGGCTAAAGGCGGGCTTACAAGTTTCTGTAATTATGTTTCCAGATATTCATTTCTATCCCTCTCAAGTGTCTATTTTACAGTAGTACAAGGGGAACAAATATGCATAAGACAGTCAAACATTTTAACATTATTTCTCCTCTTTTACCCATTCAGACAATGCGTCAATCCCTGTATCACAGAGCCCTTTTGCTCCAAGTTTGAGCCTACATCACTGTTTACCTCTGTTCTATTTAGCTCATGCAAGCCTGCCTAAGTATTCTCCTATCTACCTTGTTCTTCTGTCCCCCTGCCCCTTCTTGTGTGTTGTCCACCCCAACACCCGAACTGTGATGAAGACATTGTAAATCTTATTGACTGTAGCGCATATAGCCCAAGTCAGAACGAGGAAACCAGTTAAAAAGAGGAAAGCCAGACAGAACAAGGCAAAATTCATAAAGGTAATAATAATAATAATAAAATTCTTGTCAGCTGCCATCAAGCCAACCTCTGATGCAGGCACAGCAAGCATGCACTGCTGGCTGATCTTGGGCCACTCCCATAGTGAGTTGCATATCAGACCATTGCGATTCGCAGAGTTTTCACTGGTTGATTGTTGGCAGCAGATCCCCCGGTTTTTCTTCCTAGTCTGTCTTAGTCTGAAAGCTCCACTGGAATCAGTTCAGAATCACGGCAGCATGCAGACTACCACTGACACACAGGCGGTGCCTGTGCATGAGCTACATTGGTCTGGGGTCAGGCCAGGTCTCCTGCATGGGAGACCACAATTCTACTGATGACCTTCCATTGCCCCATGAAAATAAAATAGCAACTCCTATCTTTTGGCAAAAGAAAGATGAGGCTTTCTGCTCCTGCAAAGATTCACAGCCTTGGAAACCATGTATGGGGTTGCTATGAGTTGGAACCAACTTGAAGACACCTAACAACAACAACAACCATCTTTTGAGTGCTTACAATGGGCCAAGCTAAGTGCTAAGTGTTTGTGTACATTATCTTAACTAATTCTCACCATAACCCTCTGAAGTAGGTGGTGTTGCCTAAAACTAAAGGTGAAAGAAACCCCCTAGCCTAGTGTCTTATAGTTGATGAGTGAAACACAAGTTTGCACGAGTGCATGGGTCATGCTGGTTTGTCCAAGAGACAGCAAGTGACCCCATGGATTAAAGGTTTGGATTTTGACTGTGTTCTTTTTTCCCAAAATAATGCTTATGATAAAATCATGTGGAACTACAGTATAAAGCTTCAAATAAATATAACCCAGACCTACAAACATATTTTTTGGAATGATTCCAATGGTTAAGGCCTTGTAGTGAAGCATGACCTAAGAAAACTCCTTCACTCAGGGGAAAAAAATGGAGAAATTCATTATTAAGAGGTTGGACAATGGCATGGAGAAAAATACATTGGACTGAGAATCAAATGATGTAGGCCTCAGATCTCTCATCTGTAAAATGTGACAAATACTGATTAGAGCAGATGGTCTCTAAGGACCATCTCCAAACATCTTAAGATTTTTGTCTGAAGTTGTTCAGAATTCTTCCTATTACTTCTTGGGCTTTCTACTAAAAGGCTCCAAAGATTGGATGATATATTAAGAGAGCACTACAAATGGAAACCTCGCAGTCATAGCTCATATTTTTAGAGGTAACACCCAAGACTGTGTCAACGTATTCAACTAAACACCCAAAAACATCCCCAAATATTTTTTCTACCTTGAGGGCCTATGGAAGAAAAAGATTTAACAAATATTTTAACGTGAACGTACTAAGTAAAAATGTTGAGGCTGTGACCTTTACTGATGATTTTTATTCTTAAAGAACTCAAGATTCCCGGGAAGAGTGTCAAAGTTTTGTTTCTTGTATTGGTGCATAGATACATTTATCCAAAAACCATGTGAACAAGTGGCCGGAGAGACTCAAGGTCTGGGAGCCTCTAGTTTTATTATTGTTACTAGCTCATACTTGGATATTGGACAGATTCCTCAATATCTGTGTCTTGTCTTTTGTATTTAAATTAAGGGAACCAAAGTAGTTCCCTAACGGTACTTTCTGGTGCCACAAATCTATCTTTTATTGTCATTAAAGAAAGCAAATGACAGCATCGAGGTGGTGTTGGAGTGATTGGGCTTCCAGTAGAGTCTTGGCTGAGAGATTGGTACAAAGGACCTGTACTGAGGTAGTTTCTATGATTTAAGTTGATGGCGGTGGCGGTGGTTACGCGCCGTGGAGTTGGTTCCTACTCACAGCCACCCTGTATGGGGTTTCCGAGGCTATACATCTTTCCAGGAGCAGAAAGCCTCATCTTTTTCCTGTGGAATGGCTGGTAGTTTCAAACTGCTGACCTTGAAGTTAGCAGCCTGACACACAACAAGTATGCTACCAGAGCTCCTGATTTAAGTTGATAAGTGCCTTTGAATTGGTTCTGACTCATAGCGACCCTATATAAGGTTTCCGAGGTTGTAAATCTTTGCAGGAGCTGAAAGCCTTATGTTTCTCCTGCAGAGTAACTGGTGGGCTTGAACCACTGGCTGACCTTGTAGTTCACAGTCCAGTACTTATCTTATGAGTAGGAAGAAGAAAAGACTTTAGTCTAGAAGCTGTAATGTGCAGTTGAATAAGAAGAGTTTGTCTTCTAGGGAGAGTGAAATGGATGGAGCTGCTGCCATCATCTGCGAAAACAAAACACAAAAATAGTTGGAATCAAGTCAACTTTAAGTCCAGACGATCCCATGTGTGCCAGACTAGAACTGTGCTCTAGGGGATTTTCAGTGACTGATGTTTCTTATATTCCCAGCTCTTTCTTCTGAGGGGCCTCTAGGTGAACTCCAGCTGCCTATCTTTTGGTTAATAGCTGAGTATTTAATTGTTCGCACCACTGAGTTGCTCATCATACATAAAGGCATCCAGGAAATGGTAGAGGAGGATGAATGGTCCACACCAGCATGATGTGGATCCCAGAATCTACTTGCATCTGGGTTTGTGTGAGCTGGGTGTTGAAGGGCGGAGCTTGTTTCTTGTGCAGCTGTGTAGCCTTGTGTAGTAAAATGGTCAGGGAGGTTGGATAGGTAATGAAGAAAACATCCAACCAAAAGAAAATGTGTCAGTACATGACAGACCTCTACCAGCTGCATGGGAGTTTTAGGGGCAGAAATTTAAAGTAGTAACCTGGCCATAAAGAACAGGGCAGGGATAAGTTGGTTCTAGTTCCTGGGACTGTGGTTGTATAGAAATGGTTTGTAAAAGAAAGAAGGCAGAAGCTCATTTGCTAGATCAGAGATGAAGACAAAACAGGGGTAGATGTCAGGATGACATCTTTTCTGAATGTAACCGACAATCAGGGTTGACCCCAGGCCATTTCTGAGCCTCTTGTTGTTAGGTGCCATCAAGTCAGTCTGACATATAGTGACTCTGTATAGAGTTTCCAAGGAGTGAATGGTGGGCTTGAACTGCCAGCCTTGTGGTTAGCAGTGCAGTGCTGATCCTATAGCACCGCATCAGACCTGTGGCTAAGCTGAGTGGTGTACATGAAGCTACCTCAGCACATGAATGCTCTGACATGGGGACAGGGAACCTGGCTCTACTGGTCTTGGAAAATTTACAGTGTGTGGAGTCCTGACATGGCACTGTAAGATAAGCACTGGACTGCTAACCACAAGGTTGGTAGTTCAAATTCACCAGCCCCTCCTTGGAAACCCCATATATAGGGTCACTGTGACTCGGAACCAACTCGATAGCACTTAACAATAGTGAAGGTCTTAAAGCTGTGTACACTGCTTCAGGATAAAACAAGAAAGAAATATAAGAATGTCCTTTTCCTCCTTGGAAGCCCTATACAGGGTAGCTATGAGTCAGGACTGACTAGATGACACTTCATAACAACATTATCCCCCATTTATTGGGCTGAATCAGAATTCAAGCCTAATTCTTTTGTGCCAAATCGTTCCTAACTTTTTATTTGAAATAATCTTGTCTTAATAGGAACAATAAAGATTTTCAAAGCTCCAGCTACTGAACCCAGAAATGTACAAATGTTGTCGTCTTTATCTAACCTTGAACTGGTTAAAACAGAATTCATGTGTTTTAAACTGTGGAGAATGTAAAGGCATCTTATAAGTTATTTCTGAAGACCACACCTCCATTCCTAAATTGAACAGCAGGACACTGAATCTGGGATCTTAAGATGAGGGCCATGCCTGAATATGAGGGTGTTGAGTCAGCCTTGATGAATGTGCTTTCTGACTTGTTACATTCTGTGGACTATAAACAAGAGCAAGATTTTTTCCTCCTGCACAATCCCTGCCCTTCTGGCTCTCTTCTCTTTCCCTGAACGAAAATATAATGAACATGATACATTACTTAAAAAGTAGCTTTTATGGGGCAGTTAGCAGTAAATGGTGTTGAGTGGTGATGGAACAGTGATTTTTGGAAGTAAACCGTAATAGGGAAAAAGGAGAAAAGAAAGAACTCCCATCTGTGCTTTGCGTTTTCATTGGAACACATGCTGCAAAGGTGGGAGCTGTTTGTGTACTCCTCGATGCTCGCTGTGGGTGGCCAGGGTAGTCGAGAACGTGATTTCATTGATCTTAGAGGAGTTGTTGTAATTGTTGACCAGAACAACCACTGGCATTTAGAGTTCACACATCACTGGATGCGTGGTCTGTTGGCATTTGAAGAGTACCATCCAGGTTGTTTCCTCACCTGGATAAGAAGTTAGTTGTGAGCTTGTTGTTGTTGTTAAATGCTGTTGAGTCAGTTCTGACTCATAGTAACCCTGTATAGGATTTCTGAGGAGTGGCTGGTGAACTTGAACCTGTAACTTTACAGTTCAAATCTACTTTGCAGTCCAGTGTGTTAACCCATAGCACCACACCAGTTGTGTAGCTATGTCCCCCAAATGGCCCAGTCCATGAACACTGGCTGGCCCCATTCTTAGGGTTGTGTCTAGAAATCTTGTCTGGGGTTGGAAGCTTAAAAGCCTTTGGGGTGAATTCAGCGAAGGGAAATGGTTGAGAAAATTATGACGTAACCAACCTATGAAATATCCTGCAGCCAGTAAAAACGTTGATTAAAAAATCTGCAGTAACATTGTAAATGTTGATGTTATAATGGTTTAAGTGGAGAAAAGCAACAAGAAGAAAACCCCCAGAATATAGCATTTTGAATGCAGAGGGATTCTGATTATGTTTTCAAAATGCATGGGAGAAAGATGAAAAGGAAAGCTACAAGAATGTTACTGGTTGCTGTCTCTGGATACCAGAATTATGTATGGATTTGTCTTTCTTTTATTATTCGTATTCTTAATTTTATTAAAGTTAATTATTCCTGAATTTAAAAAAATTATATTTTGTAATTAGTACCAAAAAAATGTGGGATGGCTTTTTTTTTTTTTTGCTTTGAAAAAATGATTTCTCATATTTTGAGGAAACTCCCTGGATCAGGGAAATTCACTTGTCCCTTGTGATTCTGGTTCCTAGGGTAACTCATACTTGACGAGTTTAACATATTACATTGTGTAAAATAACACCTATTTGACACAAGTGCTGAGGTGATATAGAAGATTTGACAGCTTTAATGGTATCAAGTGAGGCATCATTTTTAAGAGATGGAGTTGACTTATGAGTAACAAAATGGCACGTTCTTTCATAGTTAGGGTTCAGGGTTCTTTATTATCTGTTTATGAGACAACCATGAGCGCAGTGGTAGTAGCTCAGTGGTAGAACTTACACGTGAGAGACTCAGGTTCAATTCCCGGCCAATACTCTTCATGCGCATTCACCACCCATTTGTGTTGCTATGATACCGAACAGGTGTCAGCAGAGCTTCCAGGCTAAGACTGACTAGGAGAAAAGGCCTAATGATTGACTTCCAAACTCAGCTAATGAAAATGCTATGAATTACGATGCTCTGATGATCCCAAATCACAGGACCAGGAAGTATTTTCTTCCGCTGTGCATGGGGACCAGCTACCAACAGTTAAGCCAATTCAGAAAACTTCATTTAGGAGGGTATTTAGGTTTTGTTAACCTACTGAAATGAGGGTGGACCAGAAACATTTTGTGGAGGCAGAAATAATAGTAAAACAATCGTTGTAAAAATCATTAGTATTTTACACTGAGCTCTGTGTGTTTTCATTATTTCCTCAGAACATCCCTCTGAGGTGTTTTTTCCTGTAACACAAATGTGAGGAAACCAAGCCACAATTCTATACCAAGCCCACACCCTAGAGTTTGTCAGTTGGTATGTTTGGGATTTGAATCCAAGTAGTCTGTCCTCATGATTTATTAAACTCATATAAAGTTTTCTGGGGATTCTAGTAAATTTCACATAGGGATTTATATGAAACCATCTGCTTTATTTTTAAATGAACTAAACAAATGATATTTGGCTCAGTATATACACCTGAAAAAGGATATAGCACTCTATAATTTTTCTCATGTTTTCTATTTGACAGTATCACAATGGACAAAACCAGAATTTCAAGAATTTATGTTGTTACATGCCATCAAGTCAGTTTGACTCATACTAACCCTGGATAGAGTTTCCAAGGAGTGGCTGGTGAGTTTGAACAGCTGACCTTGCAGTTCAAACTGACCTTGCAGTCCAGTGCATTATCCCACAGTGTCACACCAGGTCTCCAATTTATTAGCAGTCATTAAAAATTAATTTATTTAAAATTCTCAGATCTGTTCAATTTAGCACTGGGTTTGTGTTAGAAGAAAGTAGTGGGCTGAAGGGTGGGCAACTATAGCCCTGGAGTCAAACTTCCCTTGTAATTGAGGCTTTGACCTTGGAAAATTATTTATCCTACTGGTGTGGTGCTGTAGGTAAGTTTGAACCACAAGGTTGGTGGTTCAAACTCACCAGCTGCTCCTTGGAAACTCTTACAGGATAGATTTGAGTTGGAATTGACTTGATGGCACTTAACAACAAGCCCAGTATTGCTCATCTGTATAATGGGAGTAACAGTATCTACTTGAGGGTTGCTGCAAGGAATGGATGAGGTAATGATTTTAGAGTTCTTGACACAGAGTTGGATGCACATGGTTATTATCATTCATTGAAGTGATGATGATTTTATTTCTGGGTGTTGGGAAAAATGGAGAATGTGAGAATAAAGTGAGAATGAAATTAAATTATTAGATATATTCGATTATTAAAATTTATAAATTTTTATGTTTTAAGTATGAAGAGCTAAGCGGAAGCTCAAGATTAAGATGAAGGGGACAGTAGTCAGTCTGAAGTACAAAGTAGTTAACGTCCTTGAACTTTAGTTATTACTAGGGTTTTCCTGTAGAAATCAAGTTTGCATAGAACAAGTTGAGTGAGTTATAGTCAATCTTCTATAAAAAGAGCTTTAACTCAGAAACCAGAGCAGTGCTAGCTGTTCACAAATCCAGCTGATTTGTGGCCTCGGATCAACAAGATCTTGTTGATAGATTTGAACTAGACTTTGCGGGAGGTTATTACATCTTTCCCCAGGATAGGACTGTGACTTCTGGTTAGTAGGGCGCTCCTAACAGATGGAGCTGACATTCCTCTTTCATGTGTGAGTGAGAGGAAGAACGAAAGAGGCCAGTTTTTAGCCCTGCAAGTGGTGGAAATATCAAGCATGAATGTATGTGAGTTTGTCCCTATTCCTAGGGCCAAGTGCTTATCAAAATTAGCTGCTTCCTATATTGCCACCGGATCTCAGTGAAGTGTTGCTCTGAAAAAATCTGGCATCAAAATCCCTGTCTCTTCTTACACCACCTCTGCAGGGCTGTAATAGAAATATGCCTGCCTATGAATCCTGTCGAGAGCTCTGGTGGCTTAATGGCATAAGTGTTTGGCTGCTAACCGCCAGTTCAGAAGGTTCGAACCCACCAGCTATTCCAAGGGAGAGAGATGAGGCAGTCTTCTTCCATAGGATTTACATAAAGATTTGGAAAGCCTGTGGGACAGTTCTACTCTGCCTTACAGGGTTGGTATGTGTTAGAATCTACTAGACAACAGTGGGTTTGGTTCTTTATTTTTTATTTTTTTTTCCGATTGGAAACAAACTTCCCAGGGTTTCCTTGTTTCTCCACTGCAAGCACCCACTCTCTCCCCAGCTGTGACCCTCAGTGAAGAACAGGCATGCCTAGTGGCGGCTGTGGGCTGTTGAGTCAGCTCCAAATCATAGCAAGTCTGTTGAGGGACTTCAAGGCTGTAAATCTTGACTGGAGCAGACTTGTCTTTCTCCCTCAGAGTGCTTGGTGGATTCAGACACTGACCTTGCAGTTAGCCGCCCGACCGACCCGTAATTCATTCTGTTACCAGGGCTCTTGAAGAGCGTATACATAACATAATATTCCCAACCAATGAGTGTGTCTGATGAACACAATCTTTCTAAGCGATGATTGCTTTGTGTTTACTATTTTGTGTGTGTGGCTGCCTTTTAAAAGAACAGTTTAATACACAATTTTCCTGTAACAGGGAATGGGGTTCTATTAGTTTGTCCCAGGCTTGTCTGAGTTATCTCCTGCTGCCTTAACAAAAATGCACAAGTGGCTGGCTTTAAATAACAGAAATTTATTGTCCCACAGCTTAGGAGGCTGAAAGTCTGAATTCAGGGTGTCAGTAGTCCCTGGAATTCCTTGGCACCTGGCTTCCTTTTGGACATCTCTCTGTGTCTGTTCTGCTCTTTATATAACTCAGAAGTAATTAGGTTTAGGTCTCACTCTTCAGTGGTGGGCCGTCATTAACATAACAAAAGACACCCCACACCCCTGTTTCCACACAGGATCACATGCACAAGCACAGGGACCAGGACTTCAATGCATAATTTTGGGGGATCCAGTTCAATCCATCACAAGGCCAGAGAGTCACATCATTACCACTTCCTTTGGCCTAGGGAAATAGTTTTAAAGTTCAACAACTTGGTACCATTTTCTAAGTTACCAAAGTTAGTAAACCAAAGTTACCAACCCATTTTATAAACACTTATAAATCAGGGTAAACAAAGGGAAATTATATTCTAATCCCTTTGCACATATATCAATGGGTTCAAGATTGTCGGCCTGTTTTCTAGTACAGTGATGTGCTGTATAACAGGAGCGGAAAGACACAATCATTTCTGTGGGACCAGAGGCTGTTTTATAGTCAGGGATTAGGAAGTCTTTTCAGTGACTGTTTTTCAGACTGCCATTCACCCCAGACATTCACGGTGTCTCCATAGAACAGTGCCAACCCAATGCTAATCAGATTTCATCTACCAACTGGCACCGTTTTTCTACAATGGGCATTTGAGGGCATTGTCTATTAATATATTAAACCTTGAAAGCAAAACTGAAGACTTGAGAGGGACTGCTATCTTTTAATTTTTTTTTTTTTTTAAAAGAGCAATTGGTATATGGATAGAGGGTTAGTTAACATGGTCCCTTGGCCATCCCTCCCTAAAAGATGATTTAAAAACAGGCATTAAGCCAGAGAATTTTCAAGGCTAACTTTCTCACGTGGAAGGGAAAAATTATTACAGTGCCCTTTAGCTAAGTACACTCACTTCAGCCTTTATGGATGGCAGCGGTCACATGTTCACCTTTTCATGAGGAAGAGAGCTTGAAACAATCACACAGCAGAACCTCTGGAGACTGGGGGTGGATGAGATCTGATAGGAGGGCACAGGGAGTACCTGTAAGATTTTTTTCCTTTTTTTCATTTAAGGAGAAAGCTTTTTGAGAACGTTTTTTTACTGCCAAAAAGCCAGAGTAGTCTTACTCCCTTTCTGTCTTCTCCATCGTTGCTGTAGGAGAAATAAATATATAGCTGACATTCTTGAGTCTTAGTGAGTCTTGGAATAGTTAATTTTGCAGACCACACACTTGAATGGAGTGGACCTACTACAGTTTTAGCATTTGCATAGATGTGTGCAGGAGTGAGAAGGAGCAAATAGATAGTTTGAATTATGCAAATATTATCAATGAAAACTTTTTAGTAAACCTTTAGCAAATGTTGACACAGTTGAGAATTTTGTACTGTTTATCCTCCTTATGTGGGGAGCTCTGGTAGCGTAGTGGTTACAAATCGGGCTGCGAACCTTAAGGTCAGCGGTTTGAAACTACCAGCTGCTCCGTGGGAGAAAGACGAGGCTTTCTACTCCCGTAAAGATTTACACCCTCGGAAACCCTATACAGGGTCGCTATGGGTCGGAACCGACTCGATGGCACATAACAACAACAACATCCTCCTTATGTAAGGAGCTCTGGTAGCATAGTGCTTTATGAATTGGGCTGCTAATCTCATGGCCAGCATTTCGAAACTACCAGCTGTTCCGCAGGAGAAAGATGAGGCTTTCTGCTCCCATAAAGATATGCAGCCTCAGAAACTCAGTGCAGGGTCACTATGAGTCGGAACAGACTCCAAGGTACTTAACAACAACAACATTCTCCTTATGTAGGTAAGTGACTGATTGGAAATAGAGCAGGGTAAATCACATGTGAATCATCATGGGCTCAATAAGAGAATGTAAATATGATAAAGTGAGGCATACAAAGAAGTGAATCTGGCTAGGATAAGAACCACAGTGTAATTGGACTTGGATATAGATGTGCGTGTGTTTTCATTGAGCCTGAGTTAATTGTTAAAGCAACTTGTATGAAGTTTGGTTTGTATAAAATAACTTGGGCCGGTCTGTTGCAAGAGGCCTCTTTAAAGTGTTAAAAAGCAGAGCTGTTACTTTGAAGACCAAGGTGAACCTGACCCAAGCCATGATGTTTTCAATTGCTTCAATGCATGGAAAGCTGGACAAGGAATAAGGAAGACTGAAGAAGAATTGATGCATTTGAATATGGTGTTGGCAAAGAATATCAAAATACCATTGACTGCCAAAGAAAGAACAAATCTCTTAGAAGAAATAAAGCCAGAATGTTCCATAGAAATGAGGATGGTGAGACTTTTTCTCATGTTCTTGGGACATGTCGTCAGGCAGGACATCATATTTGGTAAAGTAGAGGGTGAGCAAAACAAAGACCTTCAGTGAGATAGATTCGTACAATGAGCTCAAACAATCATAGCAATGAGTCTGAAGAGGGTGCAGTAGCGGGCCGTGTTTCGTTCTGTTGCACATAGGATTGCTATGAGTCAGAACCAACTCCAGGGCATGGAACAACAACTTTGGGCTCGTTCATTATTTTTATAAAGCTTGAAATAAAACAATCACTTGTTAGTGATGGGTGCCTGCGTCACATGGATAGTCATAGCTGTAGTCGTGATTTGGTGTCAGTGTTTTGTGAAAATTGTATCTGAATAATGCAGGTGGCTCAAACTCACCAGCTGCTCCTCGGAAACCCTATACAGGGTTGTTATAGGTCAGAATCGACTCAACTGGCACTTAACAACAACAACAATGCAGTCTTACTTGCAAGTTGTATGAAGTTTGCTTTGTATAAAATAGCACCCCCACAGCTATAAAGTAGAATGGCACACGTCGTAATTTGGGCTCCATAATGTGCATTTGGCACAATGATGCATCTTCTCTGAACCCTTCACACCTCTTCCTTTCCCACTCACTCACTCACTTTTTCTTTCTTTTTTCATACTGTTCCTTTTATGCTGCATGGCATTACCCTAGTTATCTGCTTGATGAACTGCTACTTATCAACCCATCAAAGCCTACGTACAATACTCTCTTTTGGGAAGAAGATTCTGTATTCTCTCAAAGAGTTAATTCCTTTCATCAGTATTTCTCAGAATAATCTCAAAATTGGTGACCAACATTTATCAATCAGGTACCCTGGGCCAAGGATTTTTAAAGCATTGGTTTATTTAATCTTAGTGTTAACCCATGTGGTGTCTCTATGAACCATGAGCGAGTACTTTTGCTATCTACATTTTATAAATGAGGTAAGTGAGTCTTAGAGAAGGTTAGAAACTTTTCCAGGGTCTCATAGCTAAGTAGAAGCAAAGCCATGTGTCAAACCCAGGTTTTAGTAATTCCCTAGACCATACTCTTTATCACTTTTTCTCTTTAATTCTCACTTATTTTCATACATACGTTCAAACACCAACCCCACCCCAACCCCTCCCCGCACTGCCATTGCGTTGATTCTGACTCATCATAACTCTACAGAACTGAGTAGAACTGTCCCTTGTCCCATGGTGTTGTTGTTAAGTGCCGCCAAGTCAGTTCCGACACTTAGCAGTCCTTTAAAGGGTTTTTTAGGAGCAGCTGGTGGGTTTGAACCATCAATCTTGTGGCTCAAACTAACTTTGTGGTCTAGCACCACAGGACTCTACAACTGTCCCATGTTGTTGTTGTTGTTAAGTGCCGTCGAGTTGGTTCCGACCCATAGAGACGCTGTACAGGGTTTCTGAGGCTGTAAATCTTTACGGGAGCAGAAAGCCTCATATTTCTCCCACGGAGCAGCTAATAGCTGGTAGTTTCGAACTGCCGACCTTGAGGTTAGTATCCCAATTGGTACCCACTACTCTACCAGAGCTCCTTAGAACTGTCCCATAGGAGCTGTAAATTTTTATGGGAGCAGACAGCCTCAGGTGTATATAATTCATCAGTCACATGGAAGTATTCCCTGCATTTCATAAGTTCACTTTTATGAAAGAACAGTAATAACTTGTTTCTGTTAACCTAAAGAAATCTAAAGAGGATTTTCACTTTTATGAAAAAAGGTGAAAATCAAAACTATTGTTCAGCTCTTTAATAGTTCGCAGTCAACTGTTAAACAAGTAGCATGCTCCCGGAGAAGCTAGAGTGGGGTAGCCAGCCTCCTTCCTCAGGAGCAACACTGCAACTCAGCATCAAGCTGCCCGAGCTTTGAACTGTGTTTGTGAACAGCAAATGTTATGTTATTTTAGGTTATAGGTGCTAAGTGGTATGATTTGTTAGGTTATTTTGGGGGTCTTGGAATGCTCAGAAAAATCTCCCCATATAAATTATGGCAATTGCTTCTTCACTGTATGCTGTTTTGTCTTGGGAAAGATTTCATAGAAAGATTCTACTTTCAGATTGTGGGTAAAACCTACAGATTATAGTAAATAATGCCTACACTTTCAAGCAAAAAGGAATACTTATCAAAATTTTTGTTTAACTCAATTAATGAGGGAATTAAGAAAGTTGTGGTAACAGGCTTATAAAAGGTCAAAGATCTACAAACATATTGAAGGAAAATACTGTTGAAATTTATTTACTAATGGATGTAAAACTGTCTTGGGAACAGGGTGGACAAAAAGAGTCAGTTGAATCTCCACTGAGCATTTATTTGCATGTGATGCTGTAGACTCATGGACCATGAAGCAAAAGGTCAGCAATTCAAGCTAGTTGCTCCTCGGAAACACTACACAGCGTTGCTATGAGTCAGAACAAGAATAACATGTTGTTGTTGTTGTTAGGTGCCATTGAGTCAGTATGCACAACATTGTGACCCTATGCACAACAGAACAAAACACTGCCTGGTCCTGGGCCAACCTTACAATTGTTGCCATGATGCTATGCCATTGATGCTGCCACGTGGCCAATCCATCTTGCTGGGTGTCTTCCTCTTTTTCTCTGACCCCTCCACCTTACCAAACATGATATCCTTCTCCAGTTGACTGGTCCCTCCTAACAATATGTACAAAGTTTGAGAGCCGAAGTTTGGCCATCCTGGCTTCTTCCAAGGAGCACTCTGGCTGCACTTCTTCCAACACAGATCTGTTTGTTCTTTTGGCAGCCCATGGTACTTTCAATATTCTTCTCCAACAGTAACATAGACAAGGATTATTTGTATTGCTTTCAGTTATCTACAGTTTACAAAGTAGCAAAATATCTTAGCAAAAGGCAAAAGCCTATATGTAGGTGATTCCAAAAGTTTGTGGAAACATGGAATTAAAATGTAATGAAAAATTTCCACAAACTTTTTGAAGTCCTCTCGAGTATACCTCTGGGATCAGATAAGCCTTAGAGGCTCCAGCAGTCTATTGAAAAGATACTCATTCGGAAGTCTTCCATTCCCCCTATATCTTTGAGGTATACTATTGAATAGCAAAGAATATAGGTTTATGGTTTAGGATGGCTTGCTTTATCCAAGCCCAAACTCTCAAGCTTATCATGTGAACTTAAATAAAAATTGGAGATCACACACACAGAGATCTTCTTGTTGTTGTTAGGTGCCATCGAGTTGGTATCGACCCATAATGACCTTATGCACAGCAGAATGAAAAACTGCCTGATCCTGGGCCAACCTCACTACTGCTGCCACGCTTGAGTCCATCAATGCTGACACTTGGCCAATCCATCTCGTTGCGGGTCTTCCTCTTTTTCTCCAAACCTCCACCTTACCAAACATGATATCCTTTTCCAGTGAATGGTCCTTCCTGACAATATGTCCGAAGTATGAGAGACGAAGTGTAGCCATCTTGGCCTCCAGGGAGCACTCTGGCTGCACTTCTTCCAAAACAGATCTGTTGGTTCTTTTGGCAGTCCATGGCACTTTCAATATTCTCCAACACCATCACTCAAATGCATCAATTCTTCTATGGTTTCCTTATTCACTGTCCAGCTTTCTCATGCATATGAGGTTATTGAAAGTACCATGGCTTGGGTCAAACACACCTTACTCCTCAAGCTGACATCTTTGCTCTTCAACACTTTAAAAAGGTCTTGTGCAGTTGATTTGCCTAATGCAATACGTCGTTTGATATCTTGACTGCTGCTTCCGTGAGTGTTGATAGTTGATCCAAGAAGAATGAAGTCCTTGACAGCTTCAATCTTTTCTCCGTTGATAAGAATGTTGTTTATTGGTTCAGTGGTGAGGATTTTTGTTTTCTTTGCATTGAGATGTAATCCATACCAAAGGCTGTGCTCTTTGATCTTCATCAGTAAATGTTTTAAGTCCTCTTCACTTTCAGCAAGCAAGGTTGTATCATCTGCATATCGCAGGTTGTTAATGAGTCTTCCTCCAGTCCTGATGCCATGTTTTTCTTCATATAAACCAGCTTCTCGGATTATTTGCTCAGCATACAGGTTGAATAATTATGGTGAAAGAATACAATTTTGTTGCACACCTTTCTTAATTTAAAAATATTCAGTGTTTCCATGTTCTGTTTGAACAACTGCTTCTTCCTCATGAGCACAATTAAGTGTTCCGGAATACTCATACTTCGCAATGTTGTCCATAGCTTGTCATGAGCAACACAATTGAAAGCCTTTGTGTAGTCAATAAAGCACAGGTGAGCATCTTTCTGATATTCTCTGCTTTCAGCCAAGATCCATTGGACATCAGGAATGATATCCCTCGTTCCACATTCTCTTCTGAATCTGGCTTGAACCTCTGGAAGTTCTCTGTCGATATATGATTGCAGCCGTTTCTGTATTATCTTCTTAGAAGAAGAATAATGGTGATAATAATGCTACTAAGTTGTTAACTATATTCATTGTAATAAAATAGCTAGCAAAATATCTAACATAGTTGTGACTTTATTAATGTTTTGTTGAGAGAATAAATCAGACATGGATACACTTGTCTTTAAAGATTCATATAGTAAACACTGCAGATTTTTTCGGCCACGTGGTATTGAAATGCTAAAATTCTGCTGTAATACCCACAGACAAAATGTAAACAAATGAGTTTGGTTGTTTCCCAGTAAAATTTTATTTATAAAGACTGGCATTGAGCTAGATTTGGCCTGGAGGCTTAACTTTAGGATTAAATATTTGAATAAAATGACTCATTCAAAAGCATGGGGAGGAGGACTCATTTCTGGCCAAACATGTTAGACGATCCTGCCAATCTCACTCAACAGAGAAACTTAGGTAGAGTTTGATCAGTGTGAACCAGAAGTTGTAACATGGTAGAGGATAGTTCCCTTTGTTTTGTTCCAATGAAGTGAGTTGTTGTTAAGTGCTGTCAGGTTGGTATAGCAACTCCTAGTGAATCCATGTATTAATTTAACAGAATGTTGTCCAGTCCTGCTCTGTCCTCCCAAGTTTTGCTAGGTTGCAGCCACCCCCTCAATCTATCTTATTAATGGTCTCTGTCTTTTTGATGAACTCTTCTTTATGAAGCATGAGGTCTTTCTCCAGAAATTGGCCCCTCCTGAAGACATGTCCAAAGTGAGCAAGACAGAGTCTCTCCATTCTTGCTTGTAAGGGGCATCCTAGCTGTGCTTTCTGAAACAGATTTGCTCCTTCGACAGTCCATGATGTTTTCAATATTCTTTGCCAACACCACAATTTCTTCTCCTCCATTGAGGAAGATAATATATATATATATTTAAATTTTTGTAAGCAATCAGTTATTTCATTCCCATTAAAACAGCCATAATTGAAAATTTTATTTTATATAAAAAGTGTTGGCTTTGCTTTTGTTGGCTAGATGTATCTTGGATAGTCCATTCAAAGATGATCACTTACCCAACTCTTGATGAAACCTAGATCCTTCGTGTACTGACGGAAGCACTGGTGGCACATGCTGAGGTCGTATTTCCGCAGGAGACAATGTTGGTTTGACCACACGCGGCAAGAGGGGAATCCTGGCCGAATTTTTGTGGTTCGCTCCAGTACAGTTGCTGGTGACCCCTCTTGTCTTAAGGAATGCACCAAGGTAAAAGGCCCAACACTGCAATTTGAAAGTGCCAGTAATGCGGTCTTAGATACAATTGAAAATACTGTAACTTTGGTCAGGTGCACCTTATTCATCAAATTGACATTTTTGTTTTTTAAGAATTTAAAGAAGTTTTGCCACAGATTTGCTCAGTGGACTACATCATTTGATTTCTTGACTGCAGATTCCATAGCCATTGGTTGTTGATCCAAGTAGAATGAAATTTTTGACAACTTCAATTTCTTAGTGATTGATTATGGTGTTGTTTATGGGCTTAGGTATGAGGACCTTTTCTTTTTAACTTTTTATTCTGGTTTCAGTGAAGACTTATAGAACAAATAGGTTTTCCATTGAACAATTTATATACATTTTCATTTGCAACATTAGTTGCATTCCCTCAGTGTAATGATACTCTTCCTTTTTCCTCCCTGGGTCCCCATTTTCATTTATTCTTCTTTCCTGCCCCTTCCTGCCTTCTGAGCTTTGTGTTGGGGCAGAGGCTGTCCTTTTGGTTTGGTATGATTCATTGCCCTGGGAAATGCATTCCTCCCTAATGGTGATGTTCACTTTGTAGACCTCTCTGTTGTTTGGGTTCAGTTCCAGGCATGAAGGGTGACTAAGGATCAGTTTCGGATGTTTCACCAAGTCTATATCAGACCAATATTGTTTTTCTTTTTTTTTTTTTTATGATTTTGATTTTTGTTCTACTCTTTTTTTCTCTTTCTCACTGCAGGACCTTCTATTGTGAGTCAGATGAGTGCTGTGGGATAAGGGTTAAGTACTACACTGGTAACCACAAGGCTGGTGGTTCAAAACAACCAGTCACTCATTGAAAACAGGGTCACTGTGAATCGGAACCAACTTGATGACACTGAACAACAACAAAAGACACCATCTAGTTCTTCTGGTCTCAGGATAGTAGAGGTTGTGGTTCATGGTGTCCATTAGTCCTTTGGACTTGCTATTAAGTGTCCTGGAGTGGGTTCTGACCCATAACCACACTGAATTGTGTTTACAAGGAGTGATTGGTGGTTTTGAATCACTGACCTTGCAGTTAGCAGTCCAGTGCTTATCTTACAGTGCCACACCAGGACTAATTGTTTCCTAATTGAGTCTGCTTTTTTCACTATTCTTTGCTGTAGATAACCAATTAGTTTCATCTTAGATGTTCACTCACAAGCTTTTAAGGCCACTGTCGCTATTTACCAAAGTAAGATATAGAACACTGTCTTTGTGGACTCTGTTATGCCAGTTGACTTAGATGTCCCTGGAGACTGTGCTCCTAAATCCCCAAACCCAGGGGCTCATTCCCTCAAGGAGTTTGGTTATAGCTAAGCAGTTTGTGGGATTTTGTCCCTCTATTTGTACTACCATAGGAGCTCTGGGAGGGGAGTGGGTTACATATTGGACTGCTAACCACAAGGTCAGCAGTTCAAATGAAGAAAAATGAGACTCTGTTCCTGTCAAGACTTACAGCCTCTGCATCCCTATACAGGGTCGCTATGAGTCAGAACTAACTCTGCGGCACACAACCACCACCACCACGTCTACTATATCCTTGGATATATTTGCAGCATATACAGGTAGTTGTGAGGATTTTTGTTTTCCTAAAAGTCAGGTATAATCTATACTGAAGGCTGTAGTCCTTTATCTTCATCAGTAAATGCTTCACTTTCAGCAAAGAGGTGTGTCTTTTGAATATTCATCTTGTTAATAAGTCTTCCTCCAATTCTGATGCTGTGCTCTTCTTCATACAGCCTAGTTTCTCAGATTATTTTTTCAGCATATAGATTAAATATATAAGGTGAAAGAATACATTCCTGCTGCACACCCTTTCCAGTTTTAAACCATGCATTAGTCTCTTGTTCTGTTTTAACAACTGCCTCTTCTTGATCTATGCACAGGTTTAGCCAGTGCACAATTCAGCATTTTGGAATTTCCATTCTTCACAATGTTAGCTATACTTTTCTTATGGCACTGTGGACTAATGTGTCAGACTGCATAGTCAGTTGAACTGCAAGGTTGGTGGTTCAAGCTCACCAGCTGTGCCTGGGAAACCCTATACAGTGTTGCTATGGGTCAGAATCTACTCAACAGCACTAGACACCATACAGCTGACTACCCTGGTGTAGTTGATAAAGCTCTAGTACATAGCTCTGCCATGGTCTCTGCTTTTGGCCAAGATCCACATGACATCAGCAATGACTTACCTCTTTTCATGACATCTTCTGAATCCAGATTCTGAATCCTGTCAGTGTAGGGCTGGAATTGCAATGTCACCTAGATTAGATTGTCTTCCCAGACTCTTACTAATTGGGTTATCACAGGCAAGTCACCCACCTTCCCTGTGCTTTGGCTATACCAACCCTGTAATAATCATGGGAGAGTGTAAACTATAAAATACTCTATCAAGGATGTTGTTGTTATTAGGTGCCATTGAATCAGCTCTAACTCATAGCATAACAGACTGAAACGCTGTCTGGTCTTGTCCTTTCCTCACAATCACAGTTAATTTGAATGGTTTTAGCCACTTCATTTGTTGAAGGTCTTTCTCTTGCCCTCTCCTTTATCAAGCATGGTCTCCTTCTCCAGGGATTGTTCTCTCCTGATAGACAACCTGCCCAACATAAGGGAGACAACTCTTGCCATCCTTTCTTCCAAGAAGCATTCTGGTTATAATTCTTCCAAGACAGATTTGTTTGTTCTCCTTGCTGTCCATGGTATATTCAATACTTTTCACCAACATCATAATTCAAAGGCATCAATTCTTTGTTCTTCTTTATTTATTGCCCACATTTCCCATGAATATGAGGCTACTGAAAATGCCATAACTTGTATCAGGCACACCTGCTTTCCAGCATGGAATCTGAAGGCTATCTACCTGCAATTGACTCCAGCCAATCAGAGCTTAGTTTCATCTTGAGTATGCACCTCTTAACTGCCGAACTGCCACAGTTAGAAACAGAATGTATTTGAAAGTTGGTTTTGGTCCACTTTACCCAACCAGCACAAACAGAGCAGAAACTTCTTTACAGGAGTTTTCCTAGGCATGCCCCTTAATAGCTAGTTGCGGTGTTATAGTCCAAGAGTTTCAAAGACAGTCTGTAAGCTTTCCTGTTTACAGTAGTCCCTGTCTGCCTCTGTAAACCTGACACACTTACATGATGCATTTTCTGCCATCCATTGTGGTTGTAGGAGGAGATTGCCTTGTCATCTCCTGGAGGTAGAACTTTTGAATCATCATGGTGTCATAGTTATGATTTCTCTCATCTTGATGATCTGTGTTTTGTCTTGATTTTACTCCTGTTTAAGACTTAATAAAGGGTGTGGTGCTAAAGAAGAAGCACTGGACAACAAGGTCTGTTTGAACCACAGGATTGCTGTGAGTTGAAACCCACTCAATGTTACTCAACAGCAATAAGAACATATATGTGGATATGGGATTTCTTTTCCTATCTAGAACCACCTTAGTCCTCAAAGTGACATCTTTGCTTTCAAAGTAGTATTTATTCCCAGAGTAGAAAATAATCATCCAGTGATTCTTCTGATGTGTGGGATCAATATATACAAATACAATATATAGTCAAATATACATGTGTATTGTTAAATATATATTGTCAAATATATCTACATCTAAATATATTTGAGAATCACAATTAACCATACTAATAAATACAGCTGAAATCATAGAATCCTATAACATCATCCTCCAACCCCTTTCACCAGCTGCATCTAGAAAGAGGAAAATTAGTCAGTAAGAGATTCCACCATACCCTCTTCATTCTGAAACTAAGCACACCCATGAAAGCTTGTAAGCCAGCCACTTCATGCCTTTATAGCTCTCCATTTTTTATAGCTAATGACTAACTTGCCCGTCCTTGTCAATCCAGTTGGTCAGGATGGGCAATCATGGGATAAAGCAGTAGACTTTATCAAGGTCAGGTTGAATCACAGGGTCAGGGGTTCAACCTCAACAGCTGCTCTTCAGAAACCCTTTACAGTATCACTATCAGTCAGAGCCGACTCAACAGCACTTAACAACAACACTGAGGTGACAAGCATGTTCCTTGATCTGAATAATCTTCTATTCTGGTTGGAATTTTGAACAACTGCATCCATAAACAAAAGTCAAGTTCATCAAATTGTAGCAATTTACACATGATCACAGTATGGCCTTGGTGATAGAAATGATGCTGGAGATCCCATGGTAGAATTCTGCAAAGTCAATGATTTGTTCATTTCAATTACCTTCTTTAGACAGCATAAGAGATGACTATACACATGGGCCTCACCAGATGGAATACGTAGAAATCAACTTGACTACATCTGCAGAAAGAGGCAATGGAAACGCTCCATATCATCAGTCAAAACAAGGCCAAGGGCACATTGTGGAACAGACCATCAATTGCTCATATGCAAACTCAAACTGAAGCTGAAGTAAATGAAAACAAGTCCATGAGAGCCAAAATGTGACATTGAATATATCCCGCCTGAATTTAGAGATCATCTGGAGAACAGATTTGATACATTAAACACTAAAGATTGAAGACCAGAAAGAGTTGTGGGATGACATCAAGAACATCATACAGGAAGAAAGCAAAAAGTCATTAAGTAGACAAGAAAGAAAGAAAAGGTCAAAATGGATGTCAGAAGAGACACTGAAACTTGCTCTCCAGTATAGACATACTAAAGCAAATGGAAGAAATGTGGAGGTACAAGAGCTGAACAGAAAATTTCAAAGGTCAGCTTGAGAAGATAAAGCCAAAGAACTGGAATCAGAAAACCAAAAAGGCAGAACACTCTCAGCATTTCTCAAGCTGGGGGATCTGAAGAAAACATTCAAGTCTTAACTTCTGTTATTGAAGGATTCTCTGGGCAAATTATTGAATGATATAGAAAGCATCTAAAGAAGATAGAAGGAATACACAGAGTCACTGTACCCAAAGGAAATGGTTAATGTTCATCCATTTCAAGAGGTAGCATATGATCAAGAGGAAATGATACTGAGGGAGGAAGTCCAAGAGGTGCATTGAAGGAATTGGCAAAGAACAAGGCACCAGGAATTGATGGAATAAAAATGGTAATTATTCAAGAAAGTGAGGCAGCACAGGAGGCACTCACTCATTTCTGCCAAGATATTTGGAAGACAACTATCTGGCCGACTGATTGGAAGAGATCCATATTTGTGCTCATTCCAAAGAGAGTTGACCCAATGGAATGCAGAGACCATCGGACAATATCTTTGATATCCCAGGCAAGGAAAGTTTTACTAAAGGTAATACAGATATGACTGTAAGTATACATTGACAACAACTTCCAGATGTTCTAGCCAGATTCAGAAGAGGCCATGGAATGAGAGATATCATTGCTGATGTCTAATGGATCTTGGTTGAAAGCAGAGAATATCAGAAAGTTGTTCACCTGTGCTTTAATGACTATGCAAAGGCTTTCGATTGTGTGGATCATGACAAGCTATGGACAACATTGTGAAGTGTGAGTATTCTGGAACACTTAATTGTGCTCATGAGGAATCTGTACATATACCAAGAGGCAGTTGTTGGAACAGACCATGGGAACACTGAATGGTTTAAAATTAAGAAAGGTGTGCAACAAGGTTGTATTCTTTCACCATACTTATTCAACCTGTATGCTGAGCAAATAATCTGAGAAGCTGGGTTCTATGAAGAAAAATGTGGCATCAAGATTGGAGGAAGACTCATTAACAACCTGCAATATGCAGATGATACAACCTCGCTTGCTGAAAGTGAAGAGGATTTAAAATACTTACTGATGAAGATCAAAGAGCACAGCCTTCAGCATGGATTGCATCTCCATGTAAAGAAAAAAAAAAAACAAAAAAACCCACTGGACCAATAAACAACATTCTTATCAACAGAGAAAAGATTGATGCTGTCAAAGACTTAATTCTTCTTGGATCAACTATCAACACTCATGCATGGAAGCAGTAGTCAAGAAATCAAATGATGTGTTGCATTAGGCAAATATGCTGCACAAGATCTTTTTAAAGTGTCGAAGAGCAAAGTTGTCTGCTTGAGAACTAAGGTGCACCTGACCGAACCATGGTATTTTCAATAACCTCATTAGCATGCGGAAGCTGGACAGTGAATAAGGAAGACCATAGGAGAACTGATGCTTTTGAGTTACGGTGTTGGAGGAGAATATTGAAAGTGCCATGGGCTGCCAAAAGAACAAACAGATCTGTGTTGGAAGAAGTGCAGTCAGAGTGCTCCTTGCAAGCCAGGGTGGCCAAACTTCATCTCTCATACTTCAGACATATTATCAGAAGGGACCAGTCGATAGAGAAGGATATCATGTTTGGTAAGGTGGAGAGTCAGAGAAAAAGAGGAAGACCCACAGCGAGATGGATTGGCCAAGTGGCAGCATCAGTGGACTCAAGCGTGGCAACAATTGTGAGGTTGGCACAGGACTGGGCATTGTTTCATTCTGTTGTGCATAGTGTTGCTATGAGTCAGTACTGACTCGATGACACGTAACAACAACTACACAGTATCAAATATCTTTATATTCTTCTGGTCAAGTTCTTGTCATTTCCGCCCTAGCCTTCCAAACTAGGCTACATGAGTACCAGCTGCAAATTTGGGAGTTCTCTCTTTAATCTCTGGGTCTAGATCAGTGCCCATAGACTCTGGAGTTCACACATCTCCCTAAACTTCAAACCAGCCAGCCCTTCCTCTTCAGTATGTCATGTTAAGATCAGTGGGTGTCAGTTGAATATATTCAAACTCAGCTTGAGCCTTCATTGCTACATTTCCCTCACTTCCACTCACAAGTAGACCCAGGTGGTGACCAGCTAGCATACTAGACTGCTCATGGGCTCCCTTTAACTTTCAGTTCTAGTAGAGAGTTTTCCCTCATAGGATGATTTTTCTTGTCTTGATGTCTTCAAAGCCAACAACTTGCTTGAAACTCAAACAGCCAAACAGTTTGATTTTTTTCTGCTGGTATTTCTTTCAATAAGAATCTTCTCTTTTCCCAGTGGTTCTGGATTGGTCTGCATCTCTTTTCAAAAGGGAATTTCCCAACTCAGAAGATTCTGGGTGGGAGTCAGAATGCCACCTAAGATCCCATGCTCTACAAAGGCTTATTTCACTTGTCAAATACTAACTCCACTGTTAGCAACACCAATCAGTTATAGGCTAAAGGGGGATTTATAAGCTTTCTATAATCATAATTCTCAATATTCATTTGCGTCACACATGAATGTCTATGTTATAGTAGTAGGCAGGGAAAACCAATATCCACAAGGCAGTCGGACACATTAACCTTATTGTTTTTTCCTCTCCTTTACCATCCAGCCTACATCTCAATCCTTGTATCTTTAATGCAACACTGTTGTTACAAGGTTGTGTGTAAATCATTTTTGTTGATTTTGTTGAAACAATGCCCAGTCCTGTGCCATCCTCACAGTTGTTGCCTTTTTGTTACAAGGTTGTGTATCATTTTTATGAGTGAAACTAGATATTTCCAAAGAGGATAAAATAGGACAAAATAATGGTCTTTATTGTCACCAGTTTCCATTGTTATAAATGTTGAGCCCCCATAAATTATTATATGGGGTTAATTTTGAAAACTTGTTAAATGCTGGTATCACAGTAAGTGGTCTGATATATAAGCAAGTAAGGTAAAATGTACTTCAGTGATGTTCTATCTGTAGTTAAAATGGTCTCTTTGCCTTAGGCATGACTGATTCTTTGAAAGTAAGTCCAACAACTCAACTCACAGTTGGAAAAAAATAAAAAAAACAAAAACCATTTTACAGACCATTAAAACCCAAACAAATGGCCACACACTTTAAAGAAGGACCATTAGCCATGCAAATATGAAGTTACCTGCACTTCTGATAAGCACAATTAACAATGAAATCCATTAACAACTATTTGTAAGACATTAAGCCTTGGAAAACTTTGCTTTGACGAGTTGTAAAGGTAGAGAAAGACAGTAGAATTCATTCTCATTTGGGTACAATAAAAATCTTGGTTAATCTTGGGAGCCCCTCTGCCAATTAAAAAATATAAATGCTTAAGTTTTTGATGTCTCTCAAGCACTTTCTGTGTGATTGAGCCAGATGAAGATGGACAGATGTTTCTGTGTTTGAAAGGGAGTCCTGGTGTGGCATTGTAAGATAAACACTGGACTGCTAACTGCAAGGTTGGTGGTTCAAACCCACCAGCTGCTCCTCAGAAAGCCTGTACAGAGTAGCTGTGAGTCAGAACCAGTTAATGATACTTAACAACAACAGCAACAGTATCAACTGTAAAGATGAAATGAAAATTATTTATGTCAAGTGCATAGTATAGTAGCTGACTTCTTAATGAAAACTGCTGGTTCTCATCATCATTAATATTATCATTTTCCACCCTAACAGTCTGTATCAGTATGTAAGTCAGTGATGAAAGTGGGGACAGGACCAAGTCACAGGAGACTTTCTTCTGTAGGATGTTGAAGCTCATTTTGGAGTTATTTCTCCAGTTGACCTTTGCAGTTGTTTACAATATCATCAGGTTTCTACTGCCTTTTCTTCTGACTTCTCCTTTCTGTATCGTTTCACCTAGCCTGGGCTTTATGATCATATGCCTAGGTTTTGCAGCCAATTCTCCGCTAACCTCCTTTCTTCCAGTGCCTTCCCCCAGTTACCAATCAACACATCCTGCACAAAGTCAGATACCCATTTTCCTGTAACCAGGCCCTCCATCCCTTTTAGTAGATGGGCAAAGGGAGCATTACCTGTGACCTCCAGGGGTGGTTCAGGTCCAACAGGCTTGGTTCTCCTCCACCCCCACCAGCCTTTCAAACTTCTCACTGTTCACATGTTGAGGGATTTACTCACAAATCCCTAAGCAATTCTGAGTGCTTCTATGCTGGTCACACTCTTGCCTGGACACCCTGATTTTTATGTCTGGATTTCCCAAGTCCTATGGCTTCTTCTTGTATGGCACTGCAGGATAGGCACTGGACTGCTAACAAAATGTTTGTGGATCAAACCCCCAAGCTGGAATTTCTATGCAGGGTCACTGAGAGTCAGAACCGACTCAATAGCACTTAACAACCACATCTTCTTTAAGGATCCTTCATTGTGCATTGGTCCAGTGCTTGACTGGAAGGAAGAGGTCTATGATATGAACCTGCCAGCTGCTGTATGGGAAAAAGATGTGATAGTCTGTTTCCATAAATATTTACAGCCAGTGAAACCCTATAGAACACTTCAACTCTGTTCTATAGTGTCTCTGTAAGTCGGCAATGACTATATGGCAACAAATGTGATTTTGGTTCTATGTGCCTGCCCCATTCCCAAGCCAAGCTTCAGCTCTAGACTTCTCTTTGCCCTCTCTTTCTGAGCTCCCAGGAGTGCTGATGTTTGGTCTGAGGTATTTATTATTGATACACTACTGCCTTGTGTGCTGTGATCATTGTTTCCTCCCCTGTCCCTCCTAGCCTGCAGGCAGACCTTTTTTCCCTCTGAACTTTCACCAGGTCTCAGATATCCTTGTTTATAACACTTTGCAAGTGGTTCTATAAATCATCTCCTTATGTGTCACAGGGACAGTTTTGGACTTGCTTGTTGCTGTCTCCCCATGTTATTTTTGCTAATTGTTATTTAGTGGAGTCCAAGGAGCAGCTAATGGGTTCGAACTACCAACCGTGGTTAGCAGCCTGCTGCTTATCCTACAGAGCCACACCAGGACTCCTTAAAGCGCCTCAAATGACATTAGTAGACTGACCAAGAATTCATATTGCAGCAGCACTCCAAGAATTAAATTGTTACCACTTAATATTCATTGAATGTCAGCACTATACTTTTATACTAGGAAAAAAAATAGACGAGACACCCTCCGTGCAGTGGGCTTTGTTAGCTATAATTAGTTGGTGATAGAACAGTGTTGATACAGCAGTTCAGCAGTTAAAGGCAAGCAGTGCCCTTGGTACAAATGTGAATATATTTATACATCTGGTTCTATTATGCTTACTTACTGTGTTTCAGGACCATTAGTGTGCTGGGGCATAAAGGCTCAACAAGGAGAATTCCACCCGCCCATAGTTGTAGGAGAATGAGAACAGCCACGTTTCTGAAGCACTGTAGTTCGATCACAATCGTACAATTTTGGTTTTGCTGTGGTCACTGAATGCTGGCTTGTTTCCTTCCTTTTGCAGTAGGTGTTGGTATGTCTTGAAGCTTTGGTTACATATATTGTATCAGTTCTTTTAATATATAAGGTCTCAATCATTCTGACTGTATATGGATGGTCCTGGGGGGTTTTTACCTTTGCATTGCCTGGAAAAGCAGAAACCAACATTGCAAAGAAGACCATGTTATTAAATACTGAAAGGGCTGAATTGCTTCCAATGTTTTTCATAAATTAATAGTGGCATATGAACTGTGTTCATTTGGTTCTGCCCAGGGGCCAATTATCCAATAACCAAGGCAAGCATGGGTTTACTTGTGTTTTAGGACTAATCTATAGTGAACTGTTCCCATGGGTTTTACCTCACCAAAAATGTGAAACTGTTTACTACATCTGAAAAACATGGGAAACTGTTCATTGCAGATTAGTAAATAAGCACAAATGATCCCATACTTACTTTGCTTACTGGGGACTCTATTCCTGTTGAGAACTATAAATTTGAACAAAAACTTTTGATTGTGTAGGAAGGGGTGTGGGGGCTAGGAAAGAGACAGATGCCAGCCAGACCTAGAAGCAAAATCTTTGCTATAGTGACAAAATGTGAAATTGATCGCTTTAGATTAGTAAGTAATCACAAGTAAATCTGTAGTCACATTGCTTATTGGGTAATCCAGTGCTAGTCCTGCCATTCTTTTCACATGTGAGGAGCTTGAAGTGAAGTGACTTGCCCAGGGTCACAGAGAGACAAAGTGCAAGACCAGAAGTTCCTTAGTTCCACACCAGAGCCCTTTTTACTGCACTTTGTTGTCCTTGTAACAAGGTTCCCCAGTACTGATTGTTTAGCCTGAGGAAACTTTTTATATATTTACCAAGATTCAAAATTCAAACTTTTAGATTGTTCACTCTCCAATGAACTACATTGTGTTGTGTTTTTGGAGTTTTAGGAGTTTTCATTCAACTGGTTGACAAACATAAGCCCTGAGAAGTGAATAGAGGGAGCACTGAAACTCGGATTCTTTTGACAGTGAAATTCAATGTCTGTCTACACATTAGTGGCTTCTAAAATTCAGGTGACTGATTTGCTGTCATTTAAAAAAAATTTTTTTTTTTTGGTCATTTTTCTTCACTGTTATCCAAATACAGGCATATTTTAGCTTCCAAAATTAAGTGAGTGAAAAGAAGGTTAAACAGTGGAATTAGAAGTGAACCGGAAGTTAGGAAACCTGAGTTCAAGTTCTGGTTCAGATTCCCCATGTTAAAATGGATAAATTTCAACTTGTGTTTTCCAATGTATGGAACATATGTTAGTGATATTTGGCAATAGATTTTTGTGTGGACAAACCTTCAACGACATTTTAATAGTAATGTATTTATTTTAATAGCTCACTGAAAAATAAAACCAGTCACTACATTGCATGAACTCATAGATATATTGCTCTGGGAAAAACTGAGAAAATGTTGAAAAATCTGAGTAAAAAATACAAGACAATTATACTAAATATGAAGTAAATCACAGTACAAGGAAGTAAGACAAGGGAACTTGAGTTTTTGCTCTAGGGAAAAGTCAGAGGAACTGTGGCTGGAGAAGCAATGGAAAGTGTCCAGATATTTGAAGAACTGTCAGGCGGAAAGGAACTGGCCTCCTCTTCTCTGTGATCTCCGTGTGCAGCACTAGGAATAAGAAGGAAATGCCAGGAAGGAAAGAAAAGTACTTGTTGGTTGTTGCCTTGGATTCCCTGCTGGGTACTATGTAGGGTGTTGTCCTATAAATGATCTTTCATTCTCACAAATTCCCTGGGAGGCAGCTTTATCTCTTTGTAACAGAAGGGAGAAGGTGTCCTCTCAGAAATAGCTGAATGATACTACTGTTACTAATAGTTAACATTCATAGAGGTCCTGTTGTGTGTCAGACACTCCTCTAAATCCACTGACTTGTCCCTCTGCATCACAATAGTCCTGTGGAATCATCACGGTTTTTAGTATCCCTTTTACTGATAAGGGAACCAAGGCACAGAGGCTTAACCAACTTACTTGGTATCACACTGTTAATAACGGTGGAGCCAGGGCTTCAGAGCCAGAAAGCTTGGGTCTAGAAGTTAAACATGCTTCTCCGATATTCTGCTTCCCTATTGCCTGATATGCTCTGTGTATGCTCAGTACTTGACAGTGTATGCCCTTATAACAACGTAGTATATTAAGCATTTTCTATTCCCATTGTCTTTTGTAGTAACTTGCATGTTGCTATGATGCTGGAAGCTATACCACTGGTATTTCAAGTATCAGCAGAGTCTCCATGGTAGACAAGTTATAACAGAGCTTCTAGAGCATGACAGATTAGGAAGGAAGGCCTGATCATCTACTTTAGAAAAATATGCAATTACAACCCTATTGGCCAAAACAGAATAGTGTCTCATATTATTCTTGTTGTTGTTAGGTGCCATTGAGTCAATTTGGACTTACAGCTGCCTTATACACAACAAAATGAAATACTGCACCATCCTCATAGTTGTTGCTATGTTTGAACCTGTGGTTGGCCACTGTGTCAATTCATCTTGTTGAGTGTCTTCCACTTTTTTGCTGGTCATCCATTTTACCAAGCACAGTATTTTTTTCCAGGGACTGATTCATCCTGATAAC
The DNA here is from genome assembly GCF_000296735.1 of Chrysochloris asiatica. Taxonomy (NCBI): domain Eukaryota; kingdom Metazoa; phylum Chordata; class Mammalia; order Afrosoricida; family Chrysochloridae; genus Chrysochloris; species Chrysochloris asiatica. Next base: position 5,464,080 of record NW_006408590.1, on the reverse strand, counting down.
ATGTCCAAAGTATGAGAGAGATGAAGTTTGTCTGATATAGTGCTGGGGAATGAGCCCTCTAGGGAAGATTCTCAAAATGCCCAGCTGCTGTGACAATGGCTTTGAACACACCAATGATCATGAAGATGGCAGGACAGGGTAATGTTTCATTCTCTTGTACATGGACTTGTTATGAGTTGGTGCTGACTTGATCGCAACTAACAAAAACATTCTCATGTTACATATGAGACAAAAAAAAAAAAAAAAAAAAGCTCAAAGTAATTAAGTAACATGCCCAAAGCAAATGACTCAGCCAAAATTGTATATCTGAACTATATCCAGCTTACTCAGAGGTACGGAATCTGGATCAGAAACTTTCTAACAAGTAGAACTATCAACAAGAAGGAGCTGCCATGGGAATGGTTGGGAACTCCCCTTATCTAGAAATCCTGAAATAAAAATGTATGTAAGTTAGGCACCTACCACTAAAACTAGTTATGATGACATTGAAGATTCTATCAACTTCTTCAGTCTGAAATTGACCAAACATGCAATCAAAATGTATTGAT
>NW_006408590.1:5460782-5461957 GCF_000296735.1 Chrysochloris asiatica | reverse complement strand
TTTGAAGGCAAGAAGCTGAAGAGACGACATTAAAGTTGTACTCATAATAGGCTACAGATATTTTTCCCCCCTCACTCTCTCCTCTCCCTTTTCTGTGATTATAGACTACAGTATTCAGCCTAATTTTTTGTTTTGGTTTTTTTCTGGTGCTGTTTTTCTGTTTTATGTTCCCCTTCTACCTTTGGGGGACTCTTTTTCTCCCTATATTACCCAAGAAGAGACAGCAACTGCTGCCATATACTCAAGCTACAATCATGCTCTATAAAACACCAAAACCCAGGCAAGAACCAATACCAACTGCCATATACCAGGGAGGCAGGCAACACTTGTGAAAGTTACTCTGAGTTAAGCAATAAGAAGAGTGAAAAGGGAAGCCCACATCCTGATCACATCTACCCAGATGCAATCAGAAAGCATAACAAATAACAAAACACATACTCAAGTAAGTATTAAGGCCACTGATAGACTCTAAACATGTCCAAGAAGCAAAAGCAGATGACCATATCAGCACATGTCCAGAAACAAAATAAAATGTCTGAGACAAATGACCTAGAAGTAGACCTGGACTCCCTTCTGGAAGGAGGGCAAGCCTTAGAAATGCTTGAGAATTCAGAAAAATGATTATAAATGAACCCCAGGAAGGATAGGCCCTAAAAGAAAAATCACCGAGACGTATCATAATCAAGCTCTCCAAAATCAAAGATAAGGAGACACTCCTGAAAGCAGCTAGGGAAAACAGAAGTGTTACATACAAAGGCAAGCAAGTCAGATTAAGTTCGTATCTCTCAACAGAAACCGTGAAAGCAAGAAGGCAGTGGAGATACTTATATAAAACCCTAAAAAAACAAAAAAAAACTGCCAACCAATAATCCTTTATCTAGCAAAGCTATCAATCAAATACTACGGTGTAATGAACACATTCCAGGATAAACAGAAGATAAGGGATTTTGCCAAAGCCAACCCTGCGCTATAAAACATTCTAAAGGGAAGGGAATTCTGTGGATTGAGAACCAACAAGAACAGACAACAACCAGAGATTGACATACGTAGCAGCACCTTCCCAAATTAAATTGACAGAAGGAAGAGTGAAGAAAAGAACAAAACTACAAGAACAAACTCAGAGAATCTGGGAGGTCAGTCTATGATCAAAACAATTACAATGTAAAAGAAGGTAA
>NW_006408590.1:5414458-5458803 GCF_000296735.1 Chrysochloris asiatica | reverse complement strand
GCATAGCCCTCCTACCAAAACCAGGGAAGAATGTCACTAAGAAAGAAAATTGTAGACCATATCCCTCATGAACATAGATGCAAAAATTCTCAACAAAATCCTAGCCAACAGAATCCAGCAACACATCAAACAGATAATACATCATGATCAAGTGGGATTCATATCAGGGATGCAAGGATGGTTCAACATTGGAAAAACGATCGTTATCTACCGTATAAATAAGAAAAAAGGAAAAGAACCACATGATCATATTGATTGATGCAGAAAAGGCATTTAACAAAATCCAACATCCATTCCTGATTAAAGCACTCAACAAAATAGGAATTGAAGGGAAATTCCTCAACATAATTAAGAGCATATATACAAAACCAACAGCCTACATAACTCTCAATGGAGAGAATCTGAAAGCCTTCCCTCTGCGAACAGGAGCCAGACAAAGATGCCCTTTGTCACCACTCCTATTCTATATTGTGCTGGAAGTCTTAGCAAGAGCTATACGGCAAGTCAGGGAAATTAAAGACATCCAAATTGGCAAAGAAGAAGGAAAACTATTTGCAGACGATGTAATCCTGTATGTTGAAAACCCCAAAGACTCACTAAAAAAGCTACTAGACTTCATTGGGATATTCAGCAGAGTGGCAGGATATAAGATCAACTTACAAAAATCAGTTGGATTCCCCTATACCAAAAACAACAGTGTTAAAAAACTGTTGCTTCCAAAAACGACATTAGGAAAGCAGTACCACTTACAATAGCCACCCAAAGGATGAAATATCTAGGAATAAATGTAACCAGAGGAACAAAGAAAACTACAAGACACTACTACAAGAAACCAAAAGAGACCTCCAAAAATGGAAGAATGTACCATGCTCCTGGATAGGAAGACTTAACATTGTGAAAATGTCAGTACTGTCCAAAGCAATTTACACATATAATGCAATCCGAATCCAGATTCCAATGACATTCTTCAAAGAGATGGAAATAGAATTACAAACTTTATATGGAAAGCAAAGTGATCCAGGATAAGCAAAGCACTGATTAAGAAGAAGAAGAAGGTTGGAAATGTCTCACTCCCCAACTTCAAAATTTACTGCATGGCTACAGTGGTCAAAACAGCTTGGTACTGGTACAATGAGAGATACGTAGATCAATGGAACAGAATACAGACTCAAGAAATTAACCTATCTACATACATCCAACTAATTTTTGACAAAATACCTAAATATATCGCACGGGGAGGTGATAGTCTCTTCAATAGATGGTGCAGACAGAACTGGAAAGCATTATACAAAAGATTGAAACAAGACCTTCACCTCATTTCTCATACAAAAACCAACTCAACATGGATTAAAGACCTAAATGTGAATCCCAGAATTATGAAGGCCATCAATGAAAAAATAAGGACAAATGTGAGGGCACTAATTCAGGGAATATACAGACTACCAAACATTTTGAAAATGATACAAACAAAAGTAGATTCAAAGGTAGCAAATATTGTGAGGTTGACATAGGACCAATCAGTGTTTTGGTCTCTTGTGCACAGGGTCGCTATGAGTTGATAGTGAATCGGTGGCATGGAACAAGAGAACAACAAAGGCAGGGAAGGGGCACAGAGGACCCAGGTATAATATAAAGCATTGAGTGATTCCCCCTTCAAAGTTTTGTCCAGCCCTGTGATTTTATGATGCTGTTTTCTTCACATCTTCCCATGTCATCGTCTCTCCCTTGTGGATGCAAGTATACTTGCAAATTTCACTATGATATTTGAATCTGTCTCTGCGGGTTCGGTGTCTTGGTAAGATACTCACTTGCTAGGATATTTGACTTGATGTCTTGAGGGAAATGTTAGGTCTTTTGAGAATTTAGCAACATAAACACTTAGTGGTAATGTTGTTCACTATAGAGAGTCTTCACACAATGTCACCTAGTAGGTGATTCAATAGCAGGTAGAGTCTCCCTTAGATGTGCTTTCAAAATGAAAAGATTTAACTGCCTTGACTTTCTTTATTGAGATGTTATCAAAGGCTCAACTTCGGGAAGAGTATTTTCCCTGTGATTGTTTCCACTTTAATTACATCCGCTGTAACTTGACCACTGTACTGGATATCTCATTTTCAATTCTGAATGCCTTTAGATTGGAATGTCTCCCTTATTTTGACTCCTGTGTGATAATTGTCATGTTTCCTGCAAAGTGGTTTTGGCACCATATACTGTCTCGTGAAGCCATCTCTTGCCTTGTACTTAGTGATATGGTTACTAGAAGACATCAGTGCTTCTGGATTAGGCGATGTCTGTAAATTCTGCATTTGTGTCTGTGTATTTGTTTTTTTCCCCCAACCCTCTATCTCAAATCAATCCTCCATGTCTCTCCAAAGTCTAACGAGAGTTCGTCATTTATCACATCGAGTCGGTGATGTCTTTGAGCAAGCCTTCTCTGTTAATCTTAGTGCCTATTTGAGCTACAAGCATAGAAGACACATTTCCCCCTTTTGTATCCCCTGTCTTTTACCTTTCCTTGACCTTTATTTAGTTGTGAATTCTGCTTCACTGATAAATGTTTCTTTGTAGGAGATGGATGGGTGGGAGGAGAGTTTGGCATGATTAAAAAGGACTGGTGTGGCCCACAGTCTCAGAGTTACTGCTCAGTATGGAACTATGGTAGACATTATGTGCCATGGTTTGCAGCCCTAAACTGGGTAGATTCATCGAATAAGGCCCTATTCACCATGACGGGTTTATATGGGCTACTTTTTGTTGAATAAATTCAAAATAGCAACCATACTGACCCTCTGATACATTGCGATGGACTCCTAACTAAACTGAATTATAGAAAGGGACAAACATTGACTGTTTGTATATAGGATGAAAGCTAAAAATTCAATAAATAAGGAGTTCTGGTAGTGTAGTGGTTACTAATCGGGCTGATAAGCTCAAGGTCAGCAGTTCAAAACTACCAGCTGTTCCGCAGGAGAAAGATGAGGCTTTCTGCTCCTGTAAAGATTTATAGCCTCAGAAACCCAGTACAGGGTCACTATGAGTTGGACCAGACTCCACGGCACACCATCACCACCACCATCATATTGATTTACATTTCAATATATAAGCTTCAAACACTTCATGGCAAAATGGAATTCTGAGATAACAGAATTTTTCCATGCACTTTTTCAAGTACCCCTTGTATATAAAGTACAATCAAACTTACCCATACCTTTAGAAATCCAGTGGTTAAAGTCTTTTATTTTCATTCATCTGTTGGTAGGTACTCTGGTATATATAAATGCACACAGTTCCATCCTACTTACATCTTAACAATTACAGAGAAAGACACAGAGAATTGTCATTCATTTGCTGGGATGACTACTTAGATCAGACAGGAGATATTGGTATGCTTGGAGCCAGAAATTTGAGATTAACAGTCTCAATAATGGAAAAAAAGACAACAAACATTTTTATATGAAAGGGGAAAAAAAAAGCAACATTGGATAGAATTGTGTCTAGGTACTGATGTTGTTATTTTTGTTAAGTGCTGTTGAGTTGGTTCCGACCTTGCATAGAGTTTCCAAGGTGAGCCCAGACTGCTGACCTGGGCTTCAAACCGACCTTGCAGTCCAGGGCATTTACCTGCAGTGCCACCAGGAGTCCAAGTGCAGATGAGAGCTCAGGAAATTCGTACATTTTCTCTCTGGTAACAGCATTATTAGGAATCGGGCTACTAACCTCAAGGTTGGCAGTTAGAAACTACCCAGCCATTCCGTGAGAGACACATGAGGCTTTCTGCTCCCGTAAAGATTTACATACTCAGAAACCCTGTGCAGGGTCACTGTGAGTCGGAACCGACTCCACGGTACTAAACAACAACAACAACAACAACCTTTATAAGAAAACCCCATCCTTTTTATGCAAAAGTTAAACTATCTGTTTGCGTTTTCAATTAGGCTCACCATAACCAGTTCAAAGTTTCTTCCTTCTTCCCACCTATCTTTTTTTTTTTTTCTTTCTTTCTCCTTTTCTGAGAGAGAAAAAACAAAAGGATTAGCCATTAAAGAAAAGTGAGATGGTTCAGGTTGCATAGTGATGCCTTTATTCCCCTCTCTAAAATTTCTATAGTTAAAACAGATTGTGCCTTCAAAAAATACATGGAAATAAAGAAAGGAAACTTAAACAAAGGCTGCAGAGGCAGGCTGTACAGGGAGCCTGGTGTTGAGATTTCGGCATATTCTCTGCTGCATTTTAAGTATCCAGGGTGGAGTTGTTATATGAAATATTGTTCCTTATTTAATGTTTCACACTCTAATCTCTGCACTGCATATTTGCTTCTCTTGTGACCTTCTCTTTGCATTTATAACGGCTTTTTTTCCCCACCCATAATCCAAAATAAGTGTTCATTTCTACAGAGAAATTAGAGGAAGCTGTCAGTGGAGACTTAATATAGTTAAAGCATCCATAACTCCACTACAAACCCCTTAAATAATTAAAACTGTATGCTTGAAGAGTCAGATTTGCATTTCTTTACCAAGTTTATTTAGTATACTTTGTTACACTCAATTAAATGAGAATGTTCTGTTTCATTTTCTTTGCTTCGGGTTGATCATTTTGCCTTTTGATTCTTATGCCCTAGTGTAATTCCACAGTGCTTAGGTCTCTAAAACTATACATATATTAATGCATATGTAGATATATACATACCATTAAAAGGCTTACTGCTCACACCAAATAGAATCTTTGCTCAGGGCATTTGAGCATTACTAGTAACCTATGTCTTAACCGGGACTGCAGATAATTCATTGTAGTAAAGACCTTGACAAAGTTCTTCTAACATTCACGTTTAAAAAAAAAAAAAAAAAAAAAAAAAGGCCCATTATTTTGGCATACTTTCCCTTTCCACAATTTGATTTGTGAATCTCTTAGCAAAAATGAGATGATACAGGTGCTGAATGGTTGGGGAAAGGAAATTAAATAAAAGTGCCATGTCTTCCACATCACAGTTGGCAAAGCTTGTGCAGATCTCTGTAAATTAGTTCATCGCTTAAGTTATGCATGTTTAAGAAGGAATAAATTAGTTATACATTTCCTAATGAGTAGTGGGATCAATTGGAGCATGATGAGAGGCAAAATAGCATCATTTTGCTTCCCCAGTTGGGGTTCAATATCCCGAAACTTCACCATTAATCACTCTATCAGTTTTCTGGGTTATTTCTGTCTCTACATAGAAGATATTCTTTCCTGTTAATTTTTGTACCAGGTAAGTAAGACTTTTAGAATTTGTCTCAATGGGGTTATTAGGTGGGCAATGCTGCCTTTTTCCAACCAGACATACCCCTTGTTACAAAGGCCCCTTTTGCTTTAGCATCGGTTTGTCTGGGTGTGTTCATACGCAACAGTCGATATGTATGTGAGATGATGATTGTGAGGGTTCTAATATGTTTAACTGTTATGGGATCTGTTATGTCTACTTTAGGGTCGACCCCATCCCATATGACACTCCAAAACCAGCGGGCCACACGCGGTTTGTCTGCATCTCAGACACACACTCCAGAACAGATGGTATCCAGATGCCTTATGGGGACATCCTTCTCCACACAGGCGATTTCACCGAGCTGGGACTGCCCTCAGAGGTTAAGAAGTTTAATGACTGGTTAGGTAAGGAATGATTGCGTTCTGGCGCCCCCAATTAACCTTTCCCGTCCGTGTGTCACTCACGGAGTCCTAATTGAATTAGAACACTTGGAAGCCAGCACGGCCATTTCTCGTATGATATGCGGTGATGTCTAGCTTTAATCCAATTCTGTTAATTAAAGATGAATTTTTAGATATTTAATTTTACTGTGCATCTTTCAGTGCCTGGCCTTGGCGGCTTTGGGGCAAGGGGATGGAAAGCTTTGAAACTGATCTCATCTCACTCATTCTGCTTTAATGAGGGGATTCATTGGCACGTGTGAGACCTAAAAATCACATTTTTAATTCATTGGCTCTGCAATTTCTCAGATATTATGAGCAGAGATGTACAAATGTCCTGCTCGTAAGAGAACATTTCTAAGAAATTAAGGAGGATGTTGAAGTCCTTGTCTACTGGGCAGGTCTTAAGGTACCGTGCTGCTTGGGAGCTTGCCTGCGCTGAGGTGCTTTCCTGAGACCCCTGAAAAGATGTTGTATTGTAATGTTCCCAAACTTGGACTATAAAAACGCCCTATACATTGTGATGTGGATAATGACACTGAAGAAGCTCACAGGTTAGGATTATAGCAAAATGTTGAATTCTGGGTCAGGCAGACATGAAAAATTAACATTACAAAACCCCGGACCCAAAATCCACTGCCGTCTAATTCATCCTGACTCACAGTGAGTGACCAAACAGATCAAACAGATAGATCTGCGCCTTTGGGTTTCCATGACTGTAAATCTTTACTGGAGCAGACTAGCTCATCTTTCTGTCATGGAGCAGCTGGTGGATTTGAACTGCTGATCTTTCAGTTAGCAGCCCAGTGCTTAACTCATGGCACCAGCAAGGCTCCATCACAACAAGGCAGTAATGGGTTACTCCCTGCAAGATTAGAAAACAGATATTTTAAAGAATCCTCTTCAATGAGGGAAAGAAGTGAGAGGGTTTTGAGATTCTAAAGACACAAAAGAATTACACAGCAAAGAGGAGAAACCACTCTTCCTGAATACGACCATACATGTCAGTCAACAAAAATTACTCCGGACATTTTGGCAGAAACCTTAAATTTTCTTTGTCCATCAAACTGAAACAGAATTTGAGATTTTTTTTGTGTGTGTGTAATTTATTGATTACATATAAAGTATATGTTTTAATGGAAAAACAAGATTCATAAAAAAACATAAAATACTGTTTTAGCAATAAACAATAAGTTTCACTAAAAATATGACTATGTTGCTTCTTCATGTGACCTGCACATCTGTTCGTATTATTTATAGTTGACATCAGTACATTCCTGTTCTTCTATTTCACTTAATAGTATTGGTAAATGTAAAAGCTGTTTTTGTGTCATTTTTATATTTACATATTTACAGTAGTCCCTGACTTACGAAGGGATTCTGTTCTGACAATTCCATCATGAATCCATTCTGATGGAATAACTTTTTTCTTTTTACTTTCATTTCAAAAACAACAGTGCTTTGAACAATGTCATAAAATTGAAATTCTGCAAATAGACATCTGAGAATAACACCAGCAGATTATGAACTGCCATATTGTATGTTGTACATATTATTAATGACTAATGATATGATGTCATACACATTACTAACGATATGATGTCATACACATTACTAACGATATGATGTCGTACACATTACTAACGATATGATGTCGTACACATTACTAACGATATGATGTCGTACACATTACTAATGATATGATGTACCAAAAAAAAAAAAAAAAAAGTTCCCCAAACAAAATGGATCACTGTTGTCAATTAAATACGTCATAAATTTGGGATTACCTGTGTGCTTTTTAATAGCAGCCTAATTCTCATGTTTGCTATGACATTATTTAATAATACTTCCTTCTAAAATGAACATTTTAGTGGTTATCAGTTTTTCCTCTGGTAGCTAGGACTGAAATGTTCATTTCTGTGTGCATATGTCTTTTTGCTTCCATTGTCTTATATTTCTCAGGCTACTAAAATAGTAAATTACTAAGTCAAAGAATATAGAATTCTTTATGGTTCTCACTGCATATTGTCACCTTGCTTTCCAAGAAGACTATAGCCACTTACTTTATTAGCAGTGAATGAATATACCAATTTTACAGACATCTTGGCAGCACTGGGTGTTGGGGCTTTAATATTTAGTGCTGTTTTAGTAGATTTCAGTCATTTCATTTTAGAAAGCAAACTCTCTTTAAGGTCAATTAGCATAATCTCCTTGTTTTTACTGATGAAACAAAGAGGCAGAGATGTTAAGTGACTTTCTCAGAGTCTGGTGGTGACTGAGTCTGGTGCATCTCTCATCCCCATCATTTCACTGCTTCCCCCATCTTCGGTAAAGTTTGCAGTTAAAGTTTATTTGCAATTTAATTGCAAGCCTATTTGCAATTAAATGGATTCTAGCAACTTTAATTTATGAACAAGCAGACAAGATGATTTGGGGCTGAATTTGACCATTTTAAACTCTTCTGTGACTACTGAAGGTCAGCACAGAAATTATGGACTGGCATTGATAATCTTGATTTTTAAAGAAAGAGAATAGCGCAGTGGGAAGTGTATACAGAAATACAAGTCCGGATAGATCCTAGTTATCATCTTGGTTAGCCACTGATATTGGGCAGCTCTCTTCTTCCCTTAGTTTTTAACCTCTCTTCTTCCTTTAGTTTTCTCTGCAGAACTCAGGATTAATGCTACCTGTCTTTCTGGATTGTTGTGCAGATTAATCAGTAAATGATTGCTGCTAGTAAGTTTTTGTGGGCCATTAATAACTGAATGGGGAATGTGGCGAGTGAACCATCTAGAGATACTTAAAGGGTGAAAACAAGAAAGGGTCAGAGACATTATTTAGTAGATCAGAAGTAAACACTGGAAGATTTTTTATAAGGGAAGCACTCCATAAATGGAAATGTGCCGTAACTAAGGAAATAAAATGATAAGGAAATAAAATGCTGAGGCCCAGTTGCACGGTTAGCTCCTTCTTCTTTTATTTCCCTTCTGATCCTGTGAAGCAGGAAAAAGAGGTCTCTGCAGGGGGTGCATAATGTGAGGCCAAAAGAAGCCCATGTGGTATGGGGTGGAGAAGTCAGAATCTCATAGAGAATGCCCAGAATAGCTCCCTGTTACCCAGGCAACCTCCTGGTGTTCCAAGGGTGAGAGAGATGGTGTGTGATTACACTCTACTACTTGGCTCCATTGGGAACCTCTCACCTGAAATGGGCGAGGTTCTGCTTTCCAATAAGACCTGCCACGTGGCCTAGCAGAGTAGAATCACAGGTCTGATCCCTTTAGTACTTTTGTCATAATAGGGCATCCACCTCATCAGCATGGGTCATACACATTTGGCAGGTACCAAATCAAATCAAACCCACTGCTGTTGGGTTGATTGCGATTCAACGATGCTACAGGACACACAGGAACTGCCCCATAGGGTTTCCAGTACTGTTCATTTTTATGGGAGCAGACTGCCACATTTTCCTCCTGAGGAGCAGCTGGTTGATTTGAACCACTGGCCTTTGGATTAGCAGCTGAGCACATAACACTGTGGCATCGGGATTCTACTTTTCTTTTTGAGTTCTTGGGTGGTGCAGATGGTTAAAGGGCTCTGCTGCTAATTGAAATGGTGAGGGTTTGAACCACCTAGAGATGATTCTGAAAAAAAAAATCCTGGTGATCAACTTGTTTGAAAACTTTATGGAGCACAATTCTACTCTGATACATATGAGATTACCATGTGTCTGAAAAACCTTGACAATTGGTTTTGTTTTGTCTAAACGACACTAATTATTGGAAACAACTGGGACCATCCTCCAAGTTCTATTACTCTAACCAGCTAATCTTAGCTTTCTCTCCTCTAGCCCTAAAATATCCATTTTACAGCTGAGCAACTGAAACTCCAGTAGGTTCATTTACCCAAGATCACTTAGCAGATAAGACGCTCAGAGGAGCTAAGTAATCATCCCGTCTATTACAAGTAGTGAACCCAGATCCAGCTGACCACAAACCTTGAGCTTATTTACTGTGGTCTTATGAGTGGTTTGTAGCAGTTAGGAAATGCTGGAAGAAATGCTGTCACTCCTGGCAGACTCTTGTGAATGTTGATTAGCTGCTTGCCCATGTGCTGTTATTTGAAAGGTGTGTTTAAGCCCTGCCTGTCTTGAATCTCTCCCTGACTGACCAGCTGCAGGGTCTGAGAATCCCATCATGAGTTCCCTGTTGGTTCAGAGATGATGGGCTCTGGTTAATATGTGCATATGTCACCTGGCAAATTTAACACACTAAGATATTAATACAGGTAATTTATGAACTGAGCTAGCTCAGTGCAGAGTCATAGGAAGATAGAACTCAACCAGGTATAATCAAGGGCTGTAACACTAGTGTAGCATATAATGATCAAGAGCAACTGGGAAAACAAAGTTTTGAATTCTTTCTCTACCTTGAATAAGTAGCTGAAACTCTGGGCCTTGATTTCCTTATTTTAAAATGGGAATAATAATAATGATTGCTCATGTTTTTTGTGAGGGTGGATTCTGTGATAAAGAACAGCCAATGATCTATGAGGGTATGCAGGCTACATGGAGACAACTGAAGCAGCAGAAAAGGACCCAAAGGTAGAAACTAGAAGGGGCTTCATGTCTCATTATAATACTTCACTTTGTATTCTTGAGCCACCCTTTGAAACCTTCTGTTCAGCTCTTTTGCGTCATCATACTTTTCTTTTCAGTTTAGCTACTGTACATTGAAGAGCTAGTTTGAGTCACTTTTTACATCCATTCTTTTTCTTTCTTTTAAATGCCTTTTTACTTTCTTCATGATGTCTTTGATGTCATCCCACAACTTGTCTGGCCTTTTTCAATGTTTAATGTGTCAAATCTATAATTTAGATGGTCTCTAAATTCAAGTGGGATGTACTCTGACCTGGAATTAGGAAAACACTGGGGAAGAATGCACTGGACATTTCTCAACCTGAAGAAAAAATTTAAGCCTCGAGTCTTTGAGCAAAATATTCGATGGGAAGCATCAAAAGAAGATAAAAGTAGTCCACAGCGCTACATTAGGACTCCTAAATCCTCTAGTCACACTAATATTGACTTAAATATACTACAGACCCATCTTGAATAGGCTCTGGTGAACCCTGTCACTATTGTGTAACCTTTTCTTATCTTGGCAAAAATGCATCTTTGCAAAATTACACTTGTCACAGTAACTGTGGGAGGCCCCAGGGACCTCCGCTCCTAGACTGCAAAGTTAATCACTCCCCTCCTTTCTACAAAATGTCTACCTTTACAATTCCAACCCTCACAAGCAGTCCTGATAACAGTTATTCACTGTTGTATCACAGGAGACCCAACCGCATTGGTAGCTTTCTTTTTGAATATTGCCTATACATCCATGGATATTGTACATTTGTTGTTACATGCTGTCAAGTCAGTTCTGACTCATAACGACCCTATCTAGGATTTCCAGGGAGCTGCTGGTGGGTTTGAACTGTCAACCTTGTGGTTTACAGTCCAGTGCTGATCCTACAGTGTCACACCAGGTGTCCATGTTGCACATAGGGTATTTAAAACCATGTAGGTTCCAACACATGGTAAACCCATATGTATCAGAGTAGAACTGTGCTCCACAGAGTTTTCAATTGCTGATTTTTGGAACTAGATTGCATGGCCTTTCTTCCAAGGGGCCTCTTGGTGGACTGGAACCTTTGGGCTTTCAGGTGACAGTTGAGTGCACCACCCAGGGATTTCAAATGGGCATTGTTATTGTTGTGTGCCCTCAAGTAGATTCCATTTGATGATTGAACATCTGCCTTCTGATTTCGACCTTCAGTTACACCCGCATCAAATTTCTTCCCATTCCCCAAACCCAATATGCCCTTTGATGTCTCTTTCTCTTTGGCAGACTCAATCCCCTCCTACTGAAATGGCCTTTCCCTTCTGGAGAACTCACTCATCCTTTATGATCCATCTCTAATGTTACCACCTCTATGCTACCTTCACTGACTCTCTTTCAGAGTTAATTGCTTCCTCTTAACTGTGGGTCAGACATCTGTGCAGCCCTTCCCTTGGTGGTTATGCAATTGTTTCCTTTTCTATCTCCCATACTAGATGACAGTGTATGCCTAAAGAGTGCTTGTCATCTAGCCAGTTGTGTATATAAGGCCTGGCACATAATTGGTGCACACAAATGTTTGTTGAATCATTGAGGGAATGAATGAATGTCAAAGTACAAGACTTTTCTATCAAGACTTTTGCTCTTAACTTTGAAATTACAAAGTTTGTGCATATTAGTATCTTGTACTTTCTTTTCATTCTGTTCTTTCTGTCCCTCTTCTTCTCTTCCCTTCCTTGAGTTTTCTTTCCCTTTCTTTTCCTTTTATCTTCAAGGAATTTGTAACGTTCAGTTGACTGTTAATGATGCCTGTGTGCTATGCAGAATTACTTAGAGATTTTTTGTTTTGCTTTGTGTTCTGTATTCTAATTAGAATGACAGGGCTCTTGGGTGGTCTAGTCTTTCAAATGAAAGTTTATATATAATAATCTAATCAGTCACAAATCCCTTTCAATATAGTACTAATGCCATGAACTTCTAATTATGGCTTTTCTTTGCTCTGGGTTGTCATTTAATAACTCTAAACTTCAATATCATCAAGTTTAAAAGGAACAAAACAAAAATACTTGTACAGCAGTATAAAAAAGAAAGCTATTTATATTTGTTGTTGTTAAGTGCCATTGAGTCGGTGTTCCAACTCATAGCCACCCTGTATAGGGTTTCTAAGGAGGCACTAATTCATTTAAACTGCTGAAATTGGGATTATCAGTTCAGTGCTTATTCTATAGCACCACACCAGGACTCTTCATATTTGTAGGAGCACTGTATTAAGCATGGCAAAAATGGTCTCTTGGAGGCATCTTACCTCCCTTAACTTCACCAGGGGGCAAAAATCAAGATCAGCAGCTTAAAACTGCTTCCTGTGAGGCAGATGCCAGCCATGCATCCTCTCTTCAACCTCCATTACCAAGTCTCACACCAACTGTCCCTCCTAGGACACTCTGTTTCTTTGATGGGGTTAATATTTGTTGCAGTGACCACACAGAACTCACAGTCCCTACTCAATGGTTCTGTTATTGGAAAAGTAACAGGTTTGAGAAATGCTCAGCTATGTCTTCAGGCAGATCTCTCACTGGCTTAGCCAGTCTACTGGTTCTGTTGCTGCCATTTTGCTGACACCGTCTCTGACTGTTTCATGCTGTCTCTCTCTCTGGGTCCTTTCCACCTCTGGGGTTGCTTATTTTAAGCCTAGTAGGAGAGCAACACTGACCAATCTACTCATGAGAGTTCCAAACACGTCATTTGCATGGTTCCATCCCCACAAAGTTACCATGCCATTAACTTGCATTATTAACAAGTTATCCAATCTCTTTTGTGGGCCATAAGCACATACTTTGCATAGCCCCACCCAGTCATTTAATGGGATTTTTTAAAATTATGACTGAAAGGGCGCCATATTAAGTAGTTCATTACACTGCAAGCTTGGTTATAACAGACTATAACAAACAACCCTGGTTGTAGACATACAAATTAATCTCGAAATAATCATTCTGAGAGATTCTGCTCATTTTGCAGTGTGTCCGTTATTGGCCCAGAGTTCTGGAACTACAGGAAACAATTTCATAGCCTCAGTTATTTATTTCATTATTACAATACACATAATATGTATTGTAACAATGTTCATTCCTGATACCTTAGAAAACAGAGATAAGTGAAGAAAGAGGAAAAAGTTACAGCTGGTGAGCTTGAACTTCTGATCTTGTGGTTCAAAGTGACTCTGCAGTCTAGTGCATTAACCCATAGCACCACACCAGGCAAGACTCCCTTAAAATGAATTTGTTGTTGTTAAGTATGGTGGAGTTGGTTTCTGAGGCTGTAAATCTTTACAGGAGCAGAAAGCCTCATTTTTCTCCCATGGAACGGCTGGTAGTTTCAAACTGCTGACCTTGAGCGTAGCAGCCTGACTCATAACCACTGCACTACCAGAGTTCCTTTTTAAATGAATAGAGCTATGCCTATTATTCTGTAATTAAAAACCAGTGGCCACATCTTGCACCTCCTTCTAGGCCAGTAGAGCATTCTGTCATATGGATACACTCTAATTTATTTAGCCAGATGTGTAATACTGGATACTTAACAATGTTTCCGTTCTTTGGTATTATATGCACCCGTGTCTCATGAGCATAATTACTATTTTTTGCAAGCATCTTTAATTATTTTCATAGGCTATATTTCCAAAACTGAATTGATGCTTCAAATAAAATGTATTATTACTTTTTTAGTTTTTATTGTTGCTGTTAAGTCAGTTCTGACTCATAGCGATCTTGTATAGATTTCTGAGGAGCTACTGGTCAGTTTGAACCACTGACCTTTCAGTTCAAACTGACCCTGCAGTCCAGCGCATTACCTACCCCACAGTGCCACATTTTCCTCTATAACGACTGCAGTTTCTCCCATGCTCTTAATAGTATTTGAAATTTGTGATACATTAATTTTGAATATTCTCAGTGGCAGCAAATCATCATACTTGAGAAGCTTTTTAATAATGACTACAAACTCTTCTTCCTAATTATGACGCTTACCTGATCATCATGTGTTTTTTTAAGTAAATAATGATACATAAAATAAAATAAAATAAAGGTCACTAACAAATCCTGTCATTAATAGATAACTACTGAGCTCTGGTAGCATGGTGGTTTCGAATAGGGCTGCTAACTTCAAGGTCAGCAGTTCAAAACTACCAGCTGTTCCGCAGGAGAAAGATGAGGCTTTCTGCTCCTGTAAAGATTTCCAGCCTTGGAAATCCTGTACACAGGATCACTATGAGTCGGAACCAACTCCACGGCCCATAACCACCACCACCACCACCACCACTGTTAATAATTGTTTTGTAACCTTATGTGTGGTGCTTCATGTGTGTGTAAATGTATAGATGTATAAAATGATAGTAGGGTTGGTGGTGGTGGTTGTGTGCTGTTGAGTTGGTTTCAATTCATAGTGACCCAGTATAGGGTTTCTGAAGCTGTAGATCTTTATGGGAGCAGAAAGTCTCATCTTTCTCCCGTGAAATTACTGGCAGGTTCAAACTGCTGGCCTTGTGGTTAGTAGCCCCAGCTCGATAGAAAGCATGCATATTGAATTAAGTTGGCTTGTGGTTAAATTCTGGTTAATTCTGTGATCTTCAGCTTGTTCATCTGTAAAAGGAGAATTATTAATGCTTACAGTACCCAACATATAAGGGTTGTTGTGAGGTTATACAAGATAAAGGATACAGACTGTGAATGGTCAGTAACTGTTGTTTGCTACTATTACATTATTCAAGCATTCCCCGATTCCCACTTCCTACCCTGGTGATAGATTCCCTACATTCCCAAGAGGGCAGTTGATGACAAGATGTGGGGAGGGGATACTTTCAGGAAGGTGGCCTTATGTCTCTGGTATCACAGTGCCCCTCTGGTCCATGGTGGCCCACACTGCCTGTGGTACAGAGGAAAGGATGAGCTTTGTGGCTCAGCGTGGCCACCAGAAACCTTTCCAAGCACCTAGATCAAACACACACAGAGTCTGCTGCAGGTTATAATTAACCACAGAACCACACACATCTGGGGTGAGGACACCGTTTTGTGACCCTCTCAATCTTCTGTCATCTTCCTTCTGTGGCCTCTCTTTAATGTGCCCCACTCACTCTTCCCTCCAGTAGTATCCCCCCTGCCCCAGACCCCCATAAGCTCATGTCTTACAAACTCCAGCACACTAGGCTTTTGCCCCAGGCGTCACGGACAGTTTTCCATCTTATTTTGAACTCTTAGACAACTCTTACAAGGGGACTTCAAAAATGTGGAAAAATTCCATTATGTTTTCATTCCATTTTGGTAGAAGCCCCTTGTACTTTCTAAACATGGTTAGCACCATTGGAGCTTCTGATTTTTAAAAAACAATCAAAAGATGTCCGGAAGTGGGTCTGTGAAGAAGGTGGATGGGCAAGTTGAGATACACAATTCTGAATAAAAACAGTGATGTGATAGAAAGAATAGTGATTGCTCTTGAAAAGAGTCACGGCCATCTCCAAACAAGCTGCAGAAATGGTACAAATGCTTCCAGTCATCGAAATTTATGACCACTTCATGCTTACAGCCAATAAAGAGCTAAAGGTATGAGACTTTAAGAAGGGCAAACAAGATGACTTTTCCTTTGATTTATAGGGGTGAATATGCTTGAGTTACTTGGAACTCAGAATTTCCTGATTCTTACTATTCAGAGTTTACTACTAGAGGAGTTGCTTACAAAAGCAGTATCTGATATGTTGTGCTTTTGAGTTTTTGGTTTGTAATTTGGCTTTCCTAGTTACCATCCTAGAGTTAAAAGAAAATTGACTTTATAGCTTATCTTTTTATTTCAATTTATTTTTTTTAAAGTAGTGTGTAGGATTTCAACAATGATCTCTGCATTGCCTATATGTGATGTCATGTGAATGAAAACATCCTACTTTCTTGTCTGCAATGGTGTAACACCTGTGCTGTCAAGTTGATTCCGACTCCTAGAGACCCTATTGGAGAAAGCAGAACTGCCCTCCTAGGGTTTTCAAGGCCTGATTGCATAGTGGTTACGAATTGGGCTGCTAACCTCAAGGTCGGCAGTTCAAAACTGCCAGCGGTTCCGCGGGAGAAAGATGAGGAGTTCTGCTCCTGTAAAGATTTACAGCCTCAGAAACCCTGTGCAGGGTCGCTGAGGTGGAACAGACTCCATGATACTTAACAACAACAACAATCCTTATAGAATAAGATGGGTTTCTCCCATGGGGCAGCTGGTGGATTTGAGCCACCAAACTTTCAGTTAGTAGCCTAGTGCTTAAGCACTGCACCACCAGGGCCCCTTTGTAATAGGATGCTGTTGTTGTTAAGTGCAGTCTAGTCAGTTCTAAATTATAGTAGCCCAGTATTGGGTTTCCAAGGAGCAGCTGGTGGGTTTGAACTACCAAACCTTTGGTTTTCAGTCCAGTATTGATTTTACAGGACCACATCAAGAGTAGAGGAGTATTTTGTTGTTGCTAAATGCCGTCAAGTCAATTCCGACCCATAGCAACCCTGTGTAGGGTTTCCAAGGAGCAGCTGATGAACTTGAACCACTGACCTTGCAGTTCAAATGACTTTGCAGTCTGTCTGACGCATTAGCCCACAGCACCACACCAGGACTATGGTGGTGGTGGTGGCTGTGTGCTGTGGAGTCAGTTCCAACTCATAGCAACCCTGTACAGGGTTTCTGAGGCTGTAAATCTTTATGGGAGCAGAACGCCTCATCTTTCTCCCACGGCACAGCTGGTAGTTTGGAACTGCTGACCTTGTGGTTTGCGGCCCAATTTGTAACCACTATAGTACCAGGACTATAGGATGTATTATTTGATTAGTTCACAGAATGGTTGATTCATGCTTTTTATATTCTTGTCCTTCATTTCTTTAGAGAATCTTTTTTTTCCTAAAGTTCATTATTTCATGGTCTAAGTTATATATATATACATGCTGTTGTTTTTAAGTGCCATCGAGGCAGTTCCGACTCAGCGACCCTGCATAGGGTTTTCAAGGAGTGGATAGTGAGCTTGAACCACTGACTTTGCTGTTCAAACTGACCTTTCAGTCCAGTGCATTAGCCTACATTGTTTCAATAAGGACAAGATTAACTTTACAGTATAACTCAATTTTGGTTTAGAGTTAAGTAAAGTACTTGGAGAAAAAATGAGCCCAAAGACAGAATAATAGAATCTTTTCAAATAAGTAAAGATTGGATTGTGTTTCATTAGAAAGGGTCATTAGTGACCTGAAGACTTGATGGCCGAGTCTTTCCTAATCCACGTGAACCTAATTCATTTTTTAAAATTACATTAATTATTATACCTCTAATTTATATGACATCTTTCCTCCAAAGGATTCAAAATACCATTGAGTATATTAGGTCATTAAAGCTTATAATGTTCTGGGGAAGTTGATATGGGCAGACAGTTTTATCCCTGTCTTATTGATGGATGGATGGAAACCCAGAAAGGTGGGAGGACAGACTGGGGTCACATTGTCAGCCAACATAAGAGCTGGAACAAGAGCTAAAGTCACTGAAAGTTGACTTAACTGTTCTAGCCTTCAGTTAGCTCTAAAAGAAGTCATCTTTTTCGTTCTCTTTTTCTAAAATATCCATCATTTTCTAAAACGAGAAGGACATGGGAAAGAAACCAGGCCTTTGAACTGTTCAAACTGCTTTAGTCATGGCTACTGAAGTGAAATCTGAGTAGACCCAAACTTATAAAATTTGTGTGGAGCTGAATGACAGTCAGAACAGGAAAAACTTACAGCTTGAAGCCCTGGGAGGGGAGACTTGGGAAAAGTGTAGTGAGGCCATTCGGGAGCCTGATCTGGGAGATTGCATTATTGCCATGGGGATGGAGAAGACATGCCTTCAAAGTGACACCATCTTTGAGCCAGGTGTCATTGTTTATGACTTTGCCAGTCAAGAGATTTGGTTGCTATGTAACTCACATGCTGCCCTTGTTTCTGTGAAGGATAATACATTTTCAACAGATTGCCAGTCTTTAATTTTTCCTGTTCTAGTTACTGTCCTGGTTACAAATTCAGGTTGGTTCCGATTTTGCTTCATTGATCATGTCTGAACTGGGAAGAACTGGTTCAAAGCCTCAAAAGACACTGCATCAACCTATCAGCAAAAGTCAGATAAATAATTTGTTAAAAGGGTAGCACTTTCTACATTTCTTGAATATAAATTATATAACAATTAAAAATAAATACTATAAAATGGAACTCTTTGAAAATAAAAAAGCCCCTAATTTATCCAAACCATCTAATCCAAGAAGGTTAAGGTACTGCAACCTCAAAGGATTATTCATGTGTGTTCTAAGTGTCTTCTAAGTACCAGGTCCTGCATTGTGGTTGGTGTCGAGGACACAGAGAGAACAAGAGAAGGAGGTCACTGTATTTAGCATCCAGCCTCTGATTGTCAATGTTATTTCCCCCATTTTATTAGTTAGGCAACTAGACCTCAAGGTTTTAAATGTTTCTTCCCATTTTGCACAGGAGATTTGTTAGTTGAAGTCCCAGGACAAGGGACCTTCTGCCTGGGTGTGACACCATTTTTCATCCTATGCTAATTCTGAATATCAAAATCTGGGAGATTATTTTAATTCTTTGAGGTTTTACAAAGGGGCTTCAAAAAGTTTGCAGAATAAAAATCCATTATCTTTTAATTCTGTTTTTCCTGCAAACTTTTTGTAGCTCCCTATATTTATGGAATGGAATATTGATTTTCCCCCCTCAATTTCTCTCTCTTCAGATACTTGTATTAACTGGAAACTACAAGGAGCTCTAGGAGCTCTGGTAGCGTAGTGGTTACAAACCAGGCTGTGAACCTCAAGGTCAACAGTTAAAAACTGCCAGCTGCTCCACGGGAGAAAGATGAGGCTTTCTGCTCCCGTAAAGATTTACAGCCTCGGAAACTCTGTTCAGGGTTGCTATGGGTCAGAACCAACTCGACGGCACTTAACAACAACAATAAGGAGCTCTGGTAGCGTAGTGGTTACTAATCGGGCTGCTAATCTCATAGTCAGCAGTTCGAAACTACCAGCTGTTCCATGGTAGAAAGATGAGGCTTTCTCTTCCCGTAAAGATTTACAGCCTCAGAAACCCTGTACAGGGTCACTATGAGTCAGAACCAACTCCACGGCACATAACAACAACAGGTTATATAGAGAGGTCTCTGTATTTATTGTCAGTTTTCCTTCACTGAACGTAAGCTCCACAATACTGGGAACCTTGTTTTATTTACTGTTCTATGTCCCACATCAGCAACAGTGTCTGACACATAAGAATTACTGAAAAAAATGTGCACGGAGTGAATGAATGAACAAATAGCAAGCAAGCTCCACCATAACAGGGATTTAGTCTTCCTTGTTCCCTACTATTTATTGCATGTAGTAAGCAATACATTTTTGCTCAATAACTGAATATTTGCTTGTATTGGTACCACTGTATGCCTGCTAATCTTATTCACTTTCTTCTGTGAAATCTTGTTCATTCTTTAAGATGTGATTCAGAGGTTATTTCCATAATGAAACTGGCTCTGACCTTCCTAGTTGGTTACTAGCCCTTTCTCCCCTCCATACTATGTTCAGGTCACTAGCTAGTATATAGTGCTTTTAGGTCTTCTGGTCTCTTCTTTCAATTATGAGTCTCCTGAGAGTAGATACTTAGGGGAACCGCTAGAAAATAGCGATCCTTCAATAAATGTTTGCTTGTCTTCACTTCCATAAACAAAATGCTTTAGTTGTCTTTCCATGAACCAAATACTTTGCTTCTTGGAGCTTCAGCCACTTCTATTAATAAGGGGAGATAGTCATGGTGTCTTGGAAGAAGTACAGCCAGAATGTTCCTTAGACACAGGATGGTGAGATTTGGACTCATGCACTTTGTGCATGTTATTAAGAAGGACCACTCCCTGGAAAAGGATATCATTCTTGGTGAAGTAGAAGGTCAGAGAAAAAGAGACCCCAATGAGATGGATTGAGACAGTGGCTGAAACAATGAGCTGACACTAACAGTTGTGGTGCAGGATGGGTAGTGTTTCATTCTGTTACAGATAGGATCACTGAGTCTTAGAGTCTGTGGGACTCGACAGCACATAACAGTAGTCACAGAATATGTGAGACTTACTTTGTTCATGTGATCAGGAGAGACCAGTCTCTGGAGAAGACCCCCTATGAAATGGATTGACATGGGTTCAAACAGCAACAACTGTGAGGTTGGTGTAGGACTGGGAAGTGTTTTCTTCCATTGTTCTGGCTTCAGAACCAAGTCGAGGGCACCTAACAACCACAGTCACAGGATTGTGAGAAGAGTCCTTGGAAATGGCATGTCCTTGTCAAGTGACATGTCCATGTAGGTCATCATTTGTTAACATCTCATCCCAGTCTTCATTACCTAATATATTAGAGAGCTCCAAATCATTTCCAGAGTCTGCCACAAGTTCTGCCGAAGAGCAGTCGTCTTTCCACCACAGTGCCCCTTTCATTTGGCTCTGACCTTGCTGGTACTGCATAGATAGATTCCATTTCCACTCCCCTACCTCCCCCAGCTGGCCTACATGCTGTTTCCAGGAACTTGATTCCAGCTGTCCCCTGGGTTTTTGAATACCATTTTCCTGGCCCTTCAAACTGCACGGAGAGTCAGTGTTCCTTCCAGTCTATCATTCGACTCACTAATTCTTGACATCCCCACCTCCCCCCGACTGATAAATTTTCATTATTGGTTTTGCGTGAAAGTCTTCAGGGTTCCACCCTGCCTGACCCCTGTGGTCACTTAGTGATTACATGCGCCAGCTGAGGTAATTTATTCACTTTGTTTTGGTGTGAACACGTCCCATGGGTCTTGTAACTGCTGTAATCACTTGACCCTGGTGACTGTTAAATGCTTTAAACACAGTTATTTTAAATTTATAATTGTTTTCATTAAAAATCCCTTATAGTAACTTAACTGACCTTGCTGTCAACAGGCATTATGTTCAAGGGGAAGAAATAAAAATATTATGATGCAAATAATATAGTGCTCATCAGCGATAACATGGCAAATCATTCGTTTATCCTACACAATGTCACTTGAGGTTGTGGCAGAAGATGAAAGAGAAGTGGACATTATTATAGTAATGTCTATGTAATTCAAAACTCACACAGCTATCCGGTATGCAGAGCAGACCACTGGGGACAGGGAAGTGGAATAGAACGTGAGGTGCAGTACTTTTTACACTGATGGGCAGCCCTGGTTGATTGTTGTATTCCTGACTACACTAGAGTCATGTCTAACTCATAGCGATCCTGTATAGGGTTTCCAAGGAGTGGCTGGTGTATTTGAACCTCTGACTTTGTGGTTTGTACTTCAAACTGACCTTGTAGTCCACTGCTTATCCTACAGTACCACACTCATATGTTAATAACATGAACATTTTCATAGTTTTTTTTGTTTGAAATAAATTTTAAAT
This sequence comes from Chrysochloris asiatica, assembly GCF_000296735.1. Taxonomy (NCBI): domain Eukaryota; kingdom Metazoa; phylum Chordata; class Mammalia; order Afrosoricida; family Chrysochloridae; genus Chrysochloris; species Chrysochloris asiatica. The sequence goes on along the minus strand of NW_006408590.1, from coordinate 5,437,060 downwards.
TTACAGGAAATTTCCAACTATAATAAATGAGTATATTCCCTTCACCCAGATTCCTCAGTTATTAATTTCTTACTACATGTGCTTTATCATCCTCGATGTGTGTGTTTGTGTGTATGTATTTCTTTTCTTGAACCATTTGAAAGTAAGTTGCATGCATCAAAGCCATCTGTTCTTAAATCATTCAGTGTATCTTCCTTAAAAACACAAATCCTCATTTACATAGCCACATTATAGCGACTAAAAGTAGAAAATATAATTTATTATTTAATCAATAGACCATATTCGGATTTTGCCAGTAGACCTACTTTATTCTTTTAGAAAAAAAAAAAAAAAAAAAAATCCTATGCTAGGATCTAACCCCGAATGGTACATTTCAGTTTTTAATGTTAAAACAAACCAAATCAAAGTATGGTTTCTCTTTTTTTCTCCCTCAAAGAGTGAAGGTTCACAATGGTAACTTAGTCCTATGAAATTTGCATTGTAACCTGCATTTCCAAATAATAATTATAAGAAGAGGGACTTACTAAGTGACAAGACACCATGCTGGCTAGGTATTTATAAACATGTTTGTTTCTTCAGTCCTCCTAGCAAACAAAAGCTGTTTTTAAGCTGCACTTACAGATGCTGGAATTCAGTGGTGTTATCATATCCCAGATCACATAACTCTCAGGGGTAGATCTGTGCTCTGAAGCCTGCATTCTCCTGGGTCATAGAGGAAGTGTGGGACTTTAGGACCCTAGATGCAGGGCAACCACGTGGACTCTAGCGATGCTAGCTTTTATTTTGTTTCTTGTTCTTATATTGTACTGGCAAAGGTCAGAACATAAATTTACATTAGTGAGTTACTTGACATCCTTTTTTGGCTCAAAAAAGATACTGTGTGATGTCTTCATTAAATTAAGAAACAGTGAAACTAATAACAATATCACACAAAATAATGTTGGCATGGAAGGCTGTCAGACTCTTAACCAGAATGTGCTAATTAATGACGTCAAAAAAAGTTACGGTAACATGGCAGGTGGTGCTAAACACTTGTAAACTCAGCATATTTTGTGTATGTTTCTGGTCTGGCTAAGTTAGTCCTTATGGACACTTGAAATCACCTTCCAGACTTATGGGTTTAGAGTGGTTCCTGAAAAGACAGTTGGTTAGTTGTTGTTGTTGTTGTTATGTCCAGTTGTTTCCTCAGAGCGTTCTGGATGACGTATATAGGGTTATGAGGAGTGGCTGGTGGGTTTAAAGGGCCGACCTTGCAGGTGGCAGTTCAGTGCTTATCCTACAGTGCCACACCAAGACTTCAGATAATTAGTAGGCATTCAGGTTATTGTTGTTGTTAAGTACTGTCAAGTCAGTTCTGACTCATATCGACCCTGTATAAGGTTTCCGTGGAGTGGCTGGTGAGATTGAATCACCGACTTTGCAGTTCAGAATTTGGTCTAAATCCGGGATTCACTTTCAAAACTCACAATTAGATCCTTATACTTTGTTTGTTTTTATATTTTATTATCTGAAAAGGAAATGAGACTAGTTTTAAAGTATTTTCTCTGTGTTTTCTAATGTGTTAGTTTTGGTCAGGCCTTCTGCTTTCCATCAGATGTTTTCATAAAGTGTGAAGAGTATCCCCAGGATGCAGGGTGTGTGGATCACAACCTATAGAGCAGTGACCTTGAATTTAACTGTTATTGTAGTGTATTTCCCCCCAAACATTTTGTGTTTGTTTTCATCTTTTTTATTAGGCATATTTGATTAATATTAACTCTCTTTTTTAAAACTTTTGTGAAATTTTGATTTTTGTCATACATTGATTTTAATGTACAGTATTTTGACAAAGGCATATTTAAATCATTCTATTTTAGCACTGGTAATAGCTTGGTGTACTGCTGCAGGATAATGCACTGGACCAGAAGGTCGGCAGTTCGAACTCGCCAACTGCTCCTTGGAAACCCTATACAGCGTTGCTATGACTTGACAACGCTAACAAAACCAACAACAGTAGCGCATAAAATGTGTAAATGTTAAAAAAAAAAAAAAAAAAGTGGCAAAGTTCCTTAATCAAAATGTGGAAAATATAAAACTTAAGGAGGAATTTTACTATGTTCTAGAAAATAATTATATTGGGGGGAAAATCATTTTTATTTTTGTTTACACTGCCTATATTTTCCAGTTCTTTTCACATTTGGAATTTGTTTTTAAACACTATTCAGTGTATCCAAAGTGAATAATTAAGCAGCTAACTATACCATGCATTATTGATTTACCAGAATTTGCTGTTATTGTGTGGAGCTCTGATGAAGCTGCTAACCAAACTGTAGGTGGTTTGAAACCACCAGCCATTCTGCGTTAGAGAGATGGGGAATCTATTCCCGTAAGGATTTACAGCGCTGAAAACCCTTGTAGCAGTTCTCCTCTGTTCTATGGGGGCCGTAAAGGTCCAGATCGACTCAGCAGCAGTGGATTGCTAGAGGTAGATGTTATTGCAGCAAGTTTTGTGTGCATTATAAAATTGAAACAAACTGTGTTTTCTTATTTTTAGTTATTTAATTTTGAGATTTAGGAGCAAGAAAGAAATAGCACTTCCTTCCACTTTTGTTGTTGTTAAGTTCCATCAAATTGGTTCTGACTCCTGTATAACAGGGTTTTCAAGGGCACTTGGTGGGTTTGAGTCTCCAACCTTGTGGTTAGCAGTTCAGTGCTTATCCAATAGTGCCACATCTGGATTCCTTTTCCCCTTCTACTTTCAGGGTAATGATGCACAACTAAACTGTGTTGTTTCCTTTATTTATAATATTTATATAAATTTCACTTATCCTCTGCTCTGGTAGCGTAGTGGTTATGAATTGAGCTGCTAAACTCAAGGTCAGCAGTTTGAAACTAACAGATGTTTCATAGGAGAAATATGAGGCTTTCTGCTCCCGTAAAGATTTACAGCCTCGGAAACCCTGTACAGGGTCGCTATGGATCAGGACTGACTCCATGGCACATAATCACTACCACCACCAGTTTGTAAATAAGATTGGGAGATAAAATTTCTTCTGTGACATTAGACATCTGAATATATTCTACCTGCCATGTCTGACCTTTGATTTTTCCATAAAATGCTGAGAACAATGTTATATTGTCCTTTACTTACTTTCACTAATCGTATTACACAATCCCTAGTATAACAAAGCCCTGTCCATTTCTCTTCCTTTATCACCTAAATTTGGAATTGAGAATCAACCATAGCAGACAGTAGTAGGTTTAGGGGTGGTGGTAGTAGGAGTAATAATGGTACTAATTATCCTAGTAGGCATGCTAGGTTGTTGTTGTTAGCTTACCATTCAGTCAGGCACTGACCAGTGATGACCCCAACCACAATGGGAAGAAATGCTGCCTGTTTCTACACTATCCAATGCATTAAAATGTTCTTTGAGTTTGGGGAACAAAAAGAAGTGTGAAGGGGTAAGATCAGACTGTAGAATGAATGGGATAAGGTTTCCCAATGAAATTCTCATAGCACAGCCCTTGCTAACCTTGTGGAATGAGCAGGTGTATTGTCCGGATGGAAAAACAAAATTCCTTGGCTCAGCTCTCTTGTTTTTTTTCTCACCAGTGCAGTTTCTCATTTTCTTAAAATTTCTTCCTAATAAGCCCTTGTGGTTGTCCTATGTCCTTTGAGAAAAATCTATCAAGATTACCCCTTAGGGGTCACTGAAAATCATCGGCACTGTTTTGATTTGACCTATATTTGAAGACACCCTAATGAGACTAAAGCAAGTGTATTACTGAGAGAAATTATCTTCAGTCATCCACTGATCACAGAGACACATATTCTACTTAGAATAAATCCACACATGTATGAACTGACGCCCTAGTAGTAGTAGGGTTTACCTTCCTATGTACAAGGGGGCTTCAAAAAGTTCATGGAAATGGAATGAAATATAATGTAATTTTCCCATGAATTTTGAACCTTGTATGTGAAACTGAATGTTGGAGAATATTGAATATACCATGGACAGCCAAAAGAATGAGCAGATCTGCCTTGGAAAAAGTAAAGCCAGAATGCTTCTTAGAATGGAGAAAGGTGAAACTTCACCTCATTTAGTTTGGGTATGTTACTAGCAGGGACCAGTCCCTGGAGAAGGACATCATGCTTGGTAAAATGAAAGGCCAGTGACAAAGGAGATCCTGAGTGAGATGGATTGGCACAGTTGCTGGGACAACATACTGAAACACAGCAACAGTTGTAAGGATGATGCAAGACCTGGCGGTGTTCTGTTCTGCTGTTCATGGGTCACTGTGAGTCAGAACCAACACATCAATACCTAACAACTAACAACATCATATATAACTGAGTGGTTGATACCATGAATTTCTTTTGTCTACAAGTAGGTATCAATGGATGTGTTTTTCATTTTTGTTATAAATAATCCAGTGTGCACCACAGACTAGATTCCATAGTATAAGGTATCAGGAAGGAACTTAAATTTTAAGAAGGGTCATGTCTCTTAGAAATATTTTATTCCTTATTTTAGTAAAGCCAATTTGAAAGCTCCCTTTCCCATGACAGAGGAAGAAGGATCAGAAAACTTGTCAAGACAGTTCCTTCTGTCTGTTCTTAGTTCTGTCCATCATGGCTATAAGGATTAAGGTCTGAGGTCGTCTGTGTTCACACAACAAGCTCTCCCTGCTCATTAGTAATCAGCTCCATTGTCTGAAGAAAGAAAGAAAGAAAGAAACACACAGAATGAGCAAAAACAGAGCCCAGACAGGCAGGCTCATAGTTTCAACAGTGTGAGCCTTCCAGACGTGGACAGTTCAGAGTGTGGCTGCTTTATCAAATATACACTGTGCAATCTTCTACACACCCATTTTCAAAACTTAACAAAGCTCCTCAAGAGTGTTGGTTTTAAATTTTTCTTATACTGTATACATGTATTTGAATCTTATTTATTTATTTATTTTTATTTGTGTTTGTGGAATAGGTCAGTGTGCCCAGGATTCATAATATTGTTTGTGTATGCCCTGGTGTGAAATATAGATGCACACCAACTAACAATAGCTATAAAAATAAAAATGAAAGCTAACAAAGAGCCCTGCCCTGCCTTCCCAGTCAGCATGAACAATGTGTATGGGATTGAAGAGAAGCTTTACCACTGGGGAGGTATGTGGGGTGGGTGGGGGGGGGATATCAGCTCAAGAAGTAGGCTGGGGGAAGTGCTGCAAATTTTAGTATAATGCATAATGTTGAAAGAAATTCTATCCCATCATAAAGATTAGCAGTCTGTGTAATTCAATTTAAAATTGGTTGGCGTGTCCTGACTATTATAAAGCCTTTCTCTTTTTTTGTTTTATCACCATTCCATTATTTCATGTTATACGTTAATATAGACTAACATATAGCAGCCACCAAACCATCCAAAAAATCTCTTTCTATAATGCTCCACCCATTGGAGCATGTGTTGGTGAATGCAAGAGATTATCTTAAAATGAGTTAAGAAAATGCTTGTTCAATTGAATGCCTCCTTGTTTTTGGTCCTTTTTTTTAAAAAAAAAAAAAACATAAAATGAATTTCTTCTGGGCAAGCAACCATTGAGAGTGAAATCCTTTTGAAAGCATTTGCTGGAGACAGGGCTTGGTTCTCCAAACTCCAGCATTAGCACTTTATCTGTAGCATCATGAGCATTACTGTACAAATTGCAAACCAAGAAGCAGTAGCATACGCTACTTACTACAAGACTGACAGACCCACACTGATGGCAACTCCACATACTGGAGGGTTAATAAATGCTCTTAGAATGACTATCTTTATTTTCGTCATTACAAGAAAAATAGGCCGCTTCCTAAGCTGTCCCTTCTGCTTTTTGGCCACCGGCCTTGGTGACTTGATCATTAACCATTTTAGTTCCAGTGCTTCATGGACTTTACTGAGTTTATTATTCATGTTGAGAAAAAATGCTAGCTCTTTAGTAGAAAAAATTAAATTCAACTCAGTACATATTTATTAAGTGCCCTCTATGAACAAGGAACAAGAAGCTATAGAGATAATAATAATGAGACTTGGATACTCCAGAAGAGTATCTAGAAAAAGAACACACTTTTTTTTCTTTCATTTAAAAATATACTAGTAAGTATACTTCATTTTTATTCATGTTTTGAGAGCCATTCAGAGCATGTATGGCAGGTAGAGTTCATCATATTTTCTAAGTCTGATCAGTTGCTTGTGGCTCTCCAAAGCACTTTGTAGGCTCAGTGGGAAAGATGTTATGATTGATTAGCAATGTCTGCCATGTTGTAGGATGGGAGTGTGGTTACTCATATGCCATGAACTCTCAATTCCTGATTTAGGGCCATTCATCTCTGGTGACATTTCATGCTGACCATGTAGACAGAATGTTTTCATAGTGAAATTGTAAGCTTGTTTTATTTAAATGCTTTATGGATAACCCAGAAATTCAGATAGGTCTTTGAAAAGTTTCTGAAAATATTGAAATCTTTGCTTGGTGGAATTTTTTAAATCTCTCTCATATTGTAGGCCATATCTGTGGCAGGAGGTTCTTGGCATGTCTGTAAGATATGTTGGGACTAGAACATGAAGAAGACTATCAAGAAAAAGTTAAAAACAAAACAAAACACCAAAAACATGTACACATGTTTGAGTTCTGTAGGATTCAGGAAGCAATTAACTTTGGTTTATGATTCTAATCTATAAAGAATTAAAACTATTTAACCACTCTGATGAGAGTTAACTTTTGAAGCTTTTTGCATACCTACCTGAAAAGGAGTTAAGAGATTAGGAAAAATCAGTCAGTTGAGCTGATTCTAGTTTACCCCAAATATTGCGCAGCTCAGTTTTTAATAGCTTCCGATTCTGACCTCCTAAACCTGATTGCTTTCCCAAGTAGCTGGTTGAAAATTCAGATTCCTGGAATCTAGCTCAGAACTGTGAATGAGATGCCTCAGTGCTAGGTTCTAATCATTGGTGCTTTAAGGAGCTCCTCTGTTTCTCTCCTGCAGTCAGTCCCCTGGTTTACAGTTGCATGGCTTGCCAAAATGATGGCAATAACCCTGCATGCTCTCATTACCTTTTTCTTTGCACCTCTGTGTACCTCAATTAGCTCATCTGTAAAAGGGGATAATAATTCCTGCCCCAAAAGGATTAATTCTTGCTCTGGCGCTGTAGGATAAACATGGGATTGATTATGACAAGGTTGGCAGTTCAAACCCACCAGCCATTCCTTGGCAATACTATATAGGGTCTCTATGAGTTGGAATCAGCTCCATGACACTTAGCAACAACAGCGTGGATTAAGTAGGTTTAATGTTGAAAGTTTTTTTTAGGATTGTACCTGACAGTATTATATATGTTGATTCAATGGGTCCAAATAGATTCTTTCCAGTTTTGTCACCAGGTGGTTTTATAGCTTACCCCTAGATGATTCTTATATATACATAAAATTCTCTGGAGGATCTTGTGAAAATGTAGACTCTGATTCAGTGTATCAGAGGTGTTTGTTGTTAAGTGCCGTTGAGTTGATTCCAGCCCATAGTGACCCTTACAGGATTTTTGAGGAGCTTTGGGTTTGAACCGCTGACCTTGCGGCTCAAACTAACCTTAAGGTCCAGCACATTATCCTGCAGTGCCACACCAGGACTCCATATCAGAGGTAGAATTGCAAATTCTCAGAGGACACTTGAACTGGAATAAACTAGTTTGAAACCCTGATTGGTTCTAATCCTTGTAATTATTGCTATTATTTGATCTATTTCACCAGGACTCTGAGCGTCTTTGCCAGAGGCAGCAAATTATGAATCAGGGTCTCCTACCAAGCTGTTGAAAGGAGAAGGAGGTATAGAAATAGCTTTGTTCTTTGTTTGAGAGACACATTATTAATGAAACATGTGGAAGTTTAAATCAGCTAAGAGGCTTTTGGCTTTAAGAAACAAAATTATTAAACAATAAAGGATTTGTTATCTCATATAAAAAGAAGTCTGAGAGTCCTGGTGTGGTGTTGTAGGATAAGAACTAAAGTAACTGCAAGGTCGGCAGCTCAAAGCCACCAGCTGCTCCTGGGAAATCCTATATAGGATCACTTTGAATCAGAACTGACTTGATGGCACTTACTAGTAATAACAACACAATAAGAAGTCTAGGAATAAGGCATTTTTCAAGATTCAGTAATTCAGGGTGCTCACAATGTCATCAGGAACCCAGATTCCCTCAGTAAACCTCTTCTTCTATGTGTTTGCTTTGCCCTTCATTGTGCCTCATGTAAGTGATAGACATTTCCCAGAAATCTTTCATTAGATTGTCCCTCATAGCTCATTGATTGGGTGACATGCACCTTCTTAAACCGTTCACTAACAAAGCAAATGGAATTACTAACTAATCCAGCTCCTCTCACCTGGATCTAAGAAAAGGACTACTTTTCTTGAGCACTTGGCTTCCTAGCCGGAAGGAATATATGAATTGAATTGGAGAGATGACTATCAAGGATAGCTGGGGAAGAGAGTGGCGTAGTATTTTGAGTAGACCACCAACAGCATCTGCTCTCTGGGTCTACTAATGGAGTGCCTTGTATAGGACCTTGAAGAGAGTAGCTGCTGCTTTCCTGGAATGGGGTCCACTCATTGCAGGTTGCTGTAACTCTGGGGCAGCCACCGTGCCTGGCTTGGCCACTGACTGAGACAGCTTTGGGTGACATTTGAAACATTTCAGCTCATTTCCTCTTATCATCATATAGTGATTTCTTTTTCTTTTCTTCTACTTTTTTTCCTTTCCTTTCTTTTTCTGTTTCATCTCTTGTCCATGCCATAGAGCAGGGATGGGGAATGTCTGGCCTGTGTACCTTATGGTGTTGGTTGTTGTTGTGATATGCCATCAAGTTGGTACCGACCCATAGCGACCTGGTATAGGGTTTCCAAGAAGTGGCTGGTGAGCTTGAACCTCTGATCTTGTGGGTCAAACTGACTGTAGTCCAACACAATGACCCACAGCGCCATACCAGGACTCTACATACCTTATATGGCCCATGAAATAATTTGGTCTGGCCATGCCAAGGTAACCACGGTTCAGCATCACATTGTTGTTGTTATGTGCCGTGGAGTTGGTTCTGACACATAGTGACACTGTACAGGGTTTCCGAGGCTATAATCTTTACGGGAGCAGAAAGCCTCATCTTTCTCCCATGGAACAGATGGTAGTTTCAAACTGCTGATCCTGAGGTTCACAGCCCAATTCGTAACCATGACGCTACCAGAGCTCCTTCAGCCATCACATTAGGGGTGAGTTAATTAAATGTTTGACCAAATAAAGGCTTGTGAATGATGTTTAAATTTTGGCAGAAAAAGGGTTCCCCAGCCCTGCCATAAAGCAATCCCCAGGGCCTCTACATGTCACATGAAGAGAAGTGTCTAGCTGTATCTTTCCACTAAGAATGCTGTTAGCAGAGAAGGCCACAGATTTCTGCTCTTCAGTCTCATTCTGAATGTTTGAGAGGCTGAAGTCATCATTGGTTATTGTGTTGAATGACTGTTTGGGGTATTTCTTTTTCCTTTCTTTTTCCCCCTCATACTCATCAACAATTGCCATGTTGAGATTTCTGAAGATAGCACAGAAAATGTTTTAACAATGCAAATTAATTGGTTGTTCCCATCGTGGTCATCAGAGATGGAAAGACTTGATCAGCTCCTAAATCTCATGATTTAAGGTAGCAAGAATACTCTGCTTGCCTTCCTGAGAGAAAGACATGCACAGAGGGCAAGGCTAGCAAATATCAGCACTGGACTGCGAGCCACAAGGTCGGCAGTTCAAACCTATTTCTTGACAGCTGAACTCAGAAACCCTATACAGAATAGCTGTGAGTTGGAACTGACTCTAAAGCACTTAACAACAACATTGTTTAAGTCTAACGGTTTTAATTCCAGTTCCCTATATAGATGATGTAGATTTCACCATAGGTGAACTGAGAATTCCCTCTGCTTCTTCATGAGAGTAAAGGTAAACCAAGAAGCTGCCATTACCCCTCCTTTTTAGTAATGTTGGCCACTGAGACCTTATCTAATCACTAAAAGGCGCATAAGAAAGCAACCAAAGGAAAAGTGGAAGTGCATAAACCAAACCAGTACTTCTTAAATTCATGACCTACTCAGAACTACAGAATGAGAATCATAATCTTCCAGGATGAGTCCTAAAGTTTGATTTATTTTTATTTTTGTTTCTTTTAGAGTTGTTAGTTGCCATTGGATGGGCTCTAACAAATGGTGACTTTAGGTACGTTGTTGTTGTTGTTAGGTGCCATTGAGTTGGTACCAACTCATAGTGACCCTATGCACAGCAGAACGAAAACTGCCTGGGCCTGGGCCAACCTCACAATTGTTGCCACAGTTGAGCCCATTGATACTGTCACTTTGCCAGTCCATCTCCCTGGTGATCTTCCTCTTTTTCTCTGACCGCCCACCTTACCAAACATGATATCCTTTTCCAGCGACTGGTCCCTCCTGACAATATGTTCGAAGTACAAGAATGAATTTTGGCCATCCTGGCCTGCAAGAAGCACTCTGGCTGCACTTCTTCCAACAGAAATCTGTTTGTCTTTTGGCAACCCATGGCACTGTCAATATTCTTCTCCAATACCATAACTCAAAAGCATCAGTTCTAGTACGATCTTCCTTACTCACTGTCCAGCTTTCGCATGCATATGTTGTTGTTGTTGTTAAGTGCCATCGAGTCGGGTCCGACCCATAGCGACCCTGTACAGGGTTATTGAAAATACCATGTCTTGGGTCAGGAGCACCTTAATCCTCAAACTGAGATCTTTGCTCTTTAACACTTTAGAAAGGTCTTGTGCAGCAGATTTACCTAATGCAATACGTCGTCTGACTTCTTGACTGCCGCTTCCATGAGTGTTGAGAGTTGATCCAAGAAGAATGAAGTCCTTGACAACTTCAATGTTTTCTCAATTGATAAGAATGTTGTTTATTGGTCCAGTGGTGAGGATTTTTGTTTTCTTGACATTGAGATGTAATCCATACGGAAGGCTGTGCTCTTTGATCTTCATCAGTAAATATTTTAAGTCCTTGTCACTTTCAGCAAGTAAGGTTGTATCATCTACATATGGCAGGTTGTTAATGAGTCTTCCTCCAATCCTGATGTCACGTTTTTCTTCATACAACCCAGCTTCTCAGATGATTTGCTCAGCATACAGGTTGAATAAGTATGGTGAAAGAATGCAACCCTGTCACACACTTTTCTTAATTTTAAACTATTCAATGTTTCCATGTTCTGTTTGAACAACTGCCTCTTGGTCATGTACAGATTTGTCATGAGCACAATTAAGTGTTTTGGAATACTCATACTTCACAAAGTTGTCCATAGCTTGTCATGATCCACACAATCAAAAGCCTTTGTGTAGTCAATAATGCACAGGTAAACATCTTTCTGATAGTCTCTGCTTTGAGCCAAGATCCATCAGACATCAGCAATGATATCCTCATTCCATGTCCTCTTCTGAATCTAGCTTGAACCTCTGGAAGTTCTCTGTCAATGTATGCCTCTAGCCATTTCTGTATTACCTTTACTCACAGATAATATCAAAGATATTATCTGATGATTTCCACATTCTGTTGGGTCACAGCTCTTTGAAATGGGCACAAATAAGAAACTTTTCCAATCAGTTGGCCAGATAGTTGTCTTCCAAATTTCTTGGCATAGATGAGTGAGTGCCTTTAGGTATAACATAATGAAATGTTGGCTGTTACATAACTCCAAAGATCAGCCAGGTATGGGAATTATTGGCCTATAGTAGTTTTTTCAGGCCTCATAATAATCAGAGGGATCATTGGATTACCTACTCCAACTTTTAGGGCAATGATTTTTCAACTGTGTTTCAAGGACCCTGTGGGGCTCAAACTCTGAATCCTGTCCTTTGCCGCATGCTCAACCTGTTTTAACTCACAGCAGACATGTTTTCAATTTTTTTAAAAAAATTTAAACTTCTTCATGTACTTATTTTTAACTAAATGTCCCCTCACCATACTTGCTCCACCAAGCCAGCAAAAATTGTCTGCTTCTGGACTAGGAGAATGGCACAGCTGCCTGCATGTCAGTGCCCACGTCATCTGTGAAGAGCTGGGAGAACAATCCCACTAAGACCCAGTATGTCTGGGGTGACATGAACCCAATATGAAAAGTCAGTGGTGGCCATGTAGAATGACCAAGGAACCAACAAGCAGACCCCTAGGAGGTAGGTTCCCTACAGACACAACACTATTCAGTGCAATCTTCAAAGTGCCCTCTCTTACTATTTGGCATCTTCTTAGTGAAGCCATTGTGCCTTGGTAAACCACAACTACCCAGAACCCAAGTTCCCTAATGAGACTATTTTTTTTTAAGGAGAATGGAAGTAGGGCCCAAGAAAATAAGGAAATATGCCCACACTATTAATCTCTCCAAACTGCTGACAACAATACCAGTAGCTGACTTTCAGGGTATATTCCCGTGATCCAAGCACATTCAGTCCAGTTGTGCACATTCTTACCTCCTTTACAGTTGTTTCAACATTAGACCCTTACTTTGCTTGCCAAACTAATTGTGGGAGGATTAAGAATGAATACATTTTGAAGTATTTTCAGTCACAAGGGGAAATTAAAAATAAGAAAGACAATCCCCTAGCTAGTTTTTAGCTGGTTATCCACAGATCATAGAATCTGAGCATTCTGATAAAGACTGAAATTTTAAACAAATCAGGTACTTGATATATATACTATCTAAACACTGCTGGTGTATGTGTGCCCATGGGTGTTCTTCCAAGTTGGTTTCTTGTGTAACCTTACTCATTATCTTTAAAAACTGGGCAGACAGAAAATGCTGACAGATCTCCCTCAAAAATGCTTCTTGGCCACTGGATTTCAGAAGAGTTCCTCTCATACCAAAATCACAAGCCAAACCCTTTGCTGTCAAGTTGATTCCAACTCATAATGACCTTATAGAATAATGACCCTTGGAAATACTGGGTTTCCAAGGCTGCCATCTTTATGGAAACTGAATGCTTTCTCTTTCTTCTACAGGGTGGCTAGTGGGTACAAACCACCAACTTTTCTATTAGTAGCCAAGTGCTTTAACCCATTGTTGTCAAGTCAATTCCAATTCATGTTGCTGTTGTTTGGTACCATAGAGTAGATACCATCTCATAGAGACTTTATGCACAACAGAATGAAACACTGCCCAGTCCTTGGTCAATCTCACAATTGTTGCTACCTTTGAGTTCATTGCTGCTGACACTGTTTCAGTCCATGTTATTGGGATTCATCCTCTTTTTTGCTGGCCCTTCACTTTATCTAGCATGATATCCTTCTCCAAGGATTGGCCCCTCCTGATAATATGTCCAAAGTATGAGAGATGAAGTCTCGCTATTTTGGTTTCTAATGAGCAATCTGGCTGTTCATCTTCCAACACAGATTTGTCTATTCTTTTGGTGGTCCATGATATTTTTAATGTTTTCCTTCAATACTATAATTCAAATGCATCACTTCTTCTGTGGTCTTCCTTATTCGTCATTCAACTTTCACATGCATATAAGGTTATTGAAAATACCGTGGCTTGGGTCAGGCATACTTTCGTCCTCAAACTGACATTTTTGCTCTTGAACACTTTAAAGATGTTTTGTGCAGCAGATTTGCCTGAAATACATTTCATGTATTGACTGCAGTTTCCATGAATGTTAATGGTTTATCTGAGAACTATGAAGTCTGACAACTTCAATCTTTTTGCCATTTATCTTGATGTTATTTATTGGTATGGTTGTGAGGATGTTTTGTTTACATTAAGCTGCAAACCATACTGAAGACTGTGGTCTTGGTTTTTTCTTTTTTTTCTTTAAGGTTTTTATTGTGGATTGAGTGAAAGTTTACAGGGCAGATCATTAGTTTTACATTCAACAAATCATACACCTTGTTTCATTACAATAATTATAATCCCCTCCATGTACTATCAATTAACAGTATTTCTCTCTATTCACTTTAGCTCTTTTTTTTTTTTTTTAAATACTCAGGCTTATATAATAATTTACAACACCAAAGGGTGCATTCTGCAAGTCTGCCTCCTGGCCTCCATCTCTCCTTCCCTCTCTTCCTATGAATCTAGAGTCCTCAGCTGCTCCCTCTCTGCATGTCCTCATCTCTGCCTCCATCTCTGGTGTCGCTGCTTCTCTGGATAAGCTCTCAAATTCCGCTGTGCTCTTCTCCCTTGATGGTCCTAGGGTTCTTAGTTTCTGGACTGTAAGATTAACTACTCCCCCATTTTTGTTACAAAACTTCTACCTTTACAATTGTGACAGTTACAATTAGTCATAATAACAATTACTTAGTATTGAATCATAAGAAATTTAACCCGATCTCTTTTAACTAGACTCATCTAGACAAGATGAAAACTATTCAGTGGAGACTTTTTCTTCCCCCCCACACTCTTAAACTAAACTCCCCCTTGAAACTTTATAAGCCAGTCACTTTGTGCCTTTATTAGCCCCTCATTTTAGGTAGCCAATGTCTAAGTTGCCCATTCCTTTCTGCCCTGTGTACAGAGAGGATAGCATTGATACTTGATGTGAAGACTCCTTCCCTCTCTGTTGGTATTTAGAGTTACTACCTCCATGAGTATAGGTAAAGTTCATCAAATTATAGCAATTTACCCTTGTTTCCTTTATCAAAAATTGTTGTTGTTGTTGTTTTAATCTTCCTCTAATCGAGTTATGATTATCAAGCCATAAAGGCTAGGTCAAATGGGTGCTATCTGCAAGTTTGGGTGTTCTTGTGCATCTCTTCTCACTCCATATGAGCTAGATGCTTCATTCTCATGTCTAGCCCTCTATGGCTATGTCCTTGTCTGTGGGCTCAGGTGTCCCCAGGCCTCATCACACTTTAGACCAACCAGCCCTTCCTCTTCTCTCTCACATCTCCATGTTAACAGGAATCTATGGAATGTGGTTGAACTCAGCCCATTTCTTCATTGCTGTCTTTCCTACTCTTCCACTTACCAGCAGGCCAGTGTGGTTGCCAGCAAGCTTACATGCCTGCTCCTGTGTTCCCTTTGAGTTTCAGTCTTAGAGCGGGGTTTGTCCCGAAGGA
Source organism: Chrysochloris asiatica (assembly GCF_000296735.1). NCBI lineage: Eukaryota > Metazoa > Chordata > Mammalia > Afrosoricida > Chrysochloridae > Chrysochloris > Chrysochloris asiatica. Next base: position 5,421,957 of record NW_006408590.1, on the reverse strand, counting down.
ACTTGATTGCTTGCATTGATGGCTTCCTGGTGAACAGCTTGCTTATTCTTGTAATAGCCAGTCATACTGCCATTTTTGTTTTGGGTTTTTCCTGATGATCTTTCTTTGAAGATGCATCTTCTTTCATTCTAGCTGTGTCAGGTTGGTCTGCTTGTCCTTTCTAGTGGGAATGTCTTACTTCAGAAGATTTTGGATGGGGCTCAGAATTCCACCTAAGGTCTTATATATTACAAAGGTTCCACAAGAGGCCTATTTCACTAGGCAAGCTCTAGAATCCCTTTTAGGTATTTCAATCAGTTATAGGCTAAAGACAGATTTACAAGTTTTCGGTAATCATGTTTCCTGATATTCCTTTCTATCCCACTCAAGTGTCTATTTTACAATAGTAGGCAAGGGAAATCTATATACATAAGATAGTCAAGCATCTTAGTAGTATTTCCCCTCTTCAAACTATGTCTTGATCCCTATATCACAGAGCCCAATTGTTCCAAGGTTGAGCATGCATCACTATTTACCTCTGTCCCATTTGCCTATGCAAACCTGTCTCAGTGTTCCCCTATCTACTTTGTTCTTCCACCTCTCCTTCTTCTTGTGTACTGCCCTCCCCAACACCCGAACTATGATGTGTCTGCCCCTACCCTGTGCTCTACTGTCACTTCTCTCCACCTCTCCCAAAGCCCCCCCCACTCCAATCCCACCAGTAAACAATAAAGAATTCTTTTTTTCATTTTATTATGAGTATCTTTTCTTAAGTTTTCACAATAATGGTTTTATACAATATTTGTCCTTTTATGAGTGACTAATTCATTCTGCATAATGTCCTCAAGGTTCATCCATGTTATGTGGTGGCTTGCAGCTTCCTTGTTATTCTTCAGGATAGCATAATATTCCATTGTGTGTATATACCAAAATTTGTTTATCCATTCTTCCATTGATGGGCACTTAGGCAGTCTCTGTCTTTTGCTATTGTAAATAGTGCTGCTATGAACATTGGTGTGCATATATCTACTTATGTTATGGCTCGTATTTCTTGTGGATATATACCAAGTAGAGGAATTGCTGGATCATATGATATTTCTATTCCAAGTTTCTGAGGAAGTGCCATACTGTTTTCCAGAGCGGTTGGACCATTTTGTATTCCCATCAGCAATGTAGGAGGGTCCAAGTCTCTCCACATCCTCGCCAGCATTTATTATCCTCTGCAGTTTTGAACTTTCCTGTGATTGCTTGTGTGAGATGAGATCTCATTATTTTGATTTGAATCTCTTCAAACAACAACAATGGCGTCCTGGTGTGGTGCTATGGGTTAATGCTCCAGACTGCAAATCCATTTGAACTACAAGATCAGTGGTTCACGCTCACCAGCTGCTCCTTGGAAACCCTATATAGGGTTGCTATGGGCCGGAATTGACTCGATAGCACTTCACAACAAGAACAGTGGTTAATGATTATGAACATTTCTTCATATGTTTGTTGGCTGCCCTTATGTCTTCTTTGGTGAAGTGTCTGTTCATGTCCTGTGCCCATTTTTTAATTGGGTTACGTGTCTTTTTCTTGTAGAGGTGTTGTAGTTTCCTATAGATTCTAGGATTTAGTCCCTTGTCTGATATGTCATCGCAAAAGATTTTTTCCCATTCTGTGGGCTCCCTTTTCACTCTGTGGTCTTTGATTTTTATCAGTAAGTATTTAGAATCCTTTTTACTTTCAGCTAGCTAGCAAAGGTGCATCATCTGTATATCACAGGTTGTTAACAAGTCTTTCACCAAAGGTGTGCTTTCACCATGTGCTTCTTCATATAATCCAATTTCTCAGATTATTTGCTCAGCGTACAGATTGAATAAATATGGTGAAAGAATGTAACCTTGGCACACACATTTCCTGATTTTAAACCACTCAGTGTCCTCTTGTTCTATTCTAACAACTGCTTTTTGGTCTATGTTCTCATGAGCACAATTAAGTGTTCCAGAATACTCATTCTCCACAATGTTGCCCTTAGATTGTCCTGAACCACACAATTGAAAGTCTTTTTGTAGTCAGTAAAGCACAGGTAAACATCTTTCTGGCATTCTTTGCATTCAGCCAAGATCCATGTTACGTCAGCAGTGATATCCGTTGCTCCACATCCACATCTGAATGTGGCTTGAACCTCTGGCAGCTCCCTGTCAATGTACTGTTGTTGTTGTTGTCAGGTGCCATCGAGTCGGAACCGACTCATAGCGATCCCATGCACAGCAGAACAAAACAATGTCTTGATCCTGGGCCAACCTCACTACCGCTACCACACTTGACGCCATCAATGATGCCACCTGGCCAATGTACTACTGCTGCCTTTTAAAAATTATCTTTAGCAAACTTTCACTTGTATGTGATATTAATGATATTGTCTGATGATTTCCACATTCCTTTGGGTCACCTCTCTTTGGAATGGGCACAAATATGGATCCCTTCCAATGTGTTGGTCAGGTAACTGCCTTCCAAATATCATAGATGAGTGAGTGCCTCCATTGCTGCATCAGTTTGTTAAAAGATTTCAATTTGTTTTCCATCTATAATTGGAAAATTAATCTTTGCCAATGCCTTCAGTGCACCTTGGACTTCTTCTGTCAGTATTATTGGCTCTTTCTTGATCATATGTTACCTCTTGAAATGGTTGAATATTGATCACTTATTTTTTGGTACAATGACTCTGGGTATTCCTTCAATCTTCTTCTGATATTTTCTTTTTCATTCAGATTTTGCCTATAGGATCCTTCAGTATTACAAATGTAAGCTTGAAGGTTTTCTTCAGTTCTTTCAGCTTGAGAAATGCTGAGCTTGTTCTTCGCTTTTGTGTTTTTCACTCTAGGTCTTTACATGTTTCATTATGTTTGACTTTGTGTTCTTGAGCTGCCCTTTGAAATTTTCTATTCAGTTCTTTTACCTTCTCATGTCTTCCATTTGCTTTAGCATCTATGCTGTCAAGGAAGGTTCAGAGTCTCTTCTGACATCAATTTTGGTCTTTTCCTTCTTTCTTGTTTTCTTAATGACCTTTTACTTTCTTCCTGTATGATGTTCTTGATTTCATCTCACAACTCTCCTGGTCTTCAGTCATTAGTGTCTAATCTCAATTCTACTCTTGAGATGATCTCTAAATTCAGGTGGGATATGTCCAAGGTCAGCTTCAGTCTGAACTTGCGTATGAGCAATTTGTGCTCTGTTCCACAGTCTGTCTCTACTCTTGTTCTGGCTGATGATATGGAGTTTTTCCATCATCTCTTTCCACATATGTAGTCAGTTTGATTTCTGTCTACTCCATCTGTTGAAGTCCATATGGGTAGTTGTCTTTTATGTTGTTTAAAAATGTATTTGCAATGAAGTCATTGGCCTTGCAAAATTCTATCATGTGATCTCCAGCATCATTTCTGTCACCAAAGCTGTATTTTCCAATCATTGATCCTACCTCTTATTTTCCAACCTTTACATTCCAATCACCAGTAGCTATCAACACATCTTGATTGCATGTTAGGTGGATTTCACAAGAAGTTGGTAGAATTCTTCAATTTATCACTGGCTTTAGTGATTGGCATGTAAATTTTAATAATAGTTGTATTAAGTGGCCTCCCTTGTTTGGTGTATTGATATTATCCTATCATAGACAGTGTTGTACTTTAAGATAGATCTAGAAATGTTCTTTTTGATGATGACTTCTATGCTATTCCTCTTTAATTTGTTATTCCGGGAATAGTAAACCATGTGATTATCTGATTCACTATGGCCAATACCAGTCCATTTCAGCTCACCAGTGCCTGGGGTATCAATGCATATGCATTCCTTTTCATTTTTGATGACTTCCAACTTTACTAGAATCATACTTCGTACATTCCGTGTTCTGATTATTAATAATTGTTTACAGCTGTTTCTCCTCATTTTGAGTTATGCCCCATCAACAAATGAAGGTCCCAAAAGCTTTACTCATTTGCATTATCCTGGTCATCTCTACTCTGAGGAGGCGGCTCTTCCCCAGTTGTATTTTGAGTGTGTTTCAGATCCAAGCAACTAATCTTCTGGCACTCTATCTGACAGTATTCTGGTGCTCTTCATCGTGTTCAGTCTTCAATATTCTGGTGCTGTCTGACAGTGCTCATGGTGATTCGTAATGTTTTTAGTGACTAAATATTCTAAAATAATCTGTCTCTCTTTCTTTATAGTCTGTCTTATTCTGGATGATCAGCTGAAACCTATCCACCATAAGTGATCCTGGTGGTATTTAAAATATGGTGGCATAGCTTCCAGAATCCCAACAACATTCAAGTCTCCACAGTATGACAAACTGACACACAAGTGGTTGATTCCAAATCATAGAAAGCCCATATGTGTTAGAATAGAACCATATTCAATAGGGTTTGGGGGGACTTACTTTTTGGAAATATATCACTAGATCTTTCTCCTGAGGCACCTCTAGGTAGACTTGAATCTGCAACCTTTTGGCTAGCAAGTGTGTGCTTAATGGTTTCTACCACCCAGGAACTCTGTTGCTCTCATCATATCTTCTAATTCCCTTCCCAGCAGTCTGAATTATCCTACTAGATATTGATTTCTTTATTGCTATTGCTTCCATTTGAGTGGAGACACATTTCTGTTTTGGAAATCATCATATTCTCAGCATCTAGCCCAGTGTCCACTACATCATAGGATCCCAGGGAATATTTGTTGAATGTGGTAGAAAGACTGCAGTTCTTCCTTGTGCATTGTGGGACTTTCTTTGACTATCAAACATCATCCTGACTTTTGAGAGGGTCAGGGATCTAATGAGATTGAATGGAATCTAATAGGATCCCTTTTCCTTAAGGCTGCTACTTGTTCTTAAGTGCTATTCAGTTTATTCTAACTCATAGTGAACCTATATAGGGTTCCCAAGGAGTGGCTGGTGGTAATGACCTTGTAGTTCAGTGCTTATCCTACAGCACCACACCAGGACACCAAGGCTGCTACTAGACTAGGAAATTTGATTGAGACTTAAGTTTGCAAGAACCTTGGAATAAGTCAAAAGGGAAAGAAAAGTGTGGGGAAGGAGAGCCAACCCGCAAGTGTGTGAATCTGAGAATATGGAGTTGAAATGTAACGTCACATAATTGAGTTAAATGTAAGAACAACGCAACCCAAAGGATTGAAATATAGACAGATCTTTCTTGTAAAGGATTTTACAGGCTCTGAAAGGGTTTGGATGGAAGTGGTTGGAATTCTCAGTTCTGAAGACTTATGTTAGACTCCGAAAAAGTACCTTATTTCCTACCAGTACGTTTGCATTAGTTTCTTTCTTTCTTTTTTTTAAAATGTTTTATTGTAAATTATCTGATAATTTACGTGGGAGAACATTAGTTTTACATTCATCCTATCGTATATTTTTTCATTGCCATGGTAATAATCCACTCCATGCATCATCAACCAACGAAAGGGTATACCCTGCAAGCCTGCCCCCTGGTCGTCAGCACATAGTCTCTCTCCCTCTCTGGGTCTAAAGTCCCCACCTGCTCTATCTCTCCACATCATCACCTCTGCCTCCATCTCAGGCATCACTGCTTCTCTGGGTAGAGTCCCACACTCCGCTTTTCTCCCTTGATGGTCCCAGGGACCTCTTCTCCTAGACTGCAAAGTTAATCACTCCCCTCCTTGCTACAAAACATCTACCTTTACATTTCCAACCCTCACAATCAGTCCTATAACAATTATTCACTATTGTATCACAAGAGACTATCCGCATTTCCTTTCATCAGCCCCGCCTACACAGATTGGATACTACTCAGTGGAGAGTCTACTTTCCTCCATGCCCTCTGGATCTAGGCTCCCTCTAGAAAGCTTGTAAGGCAGTCACTTCTTGCCTTTGTAGCCCCCGTCCCATCCCCACCCCCATTTTGGATAGTCAATGTCCAAGTTGCCCATCCCTGTCTATTCTGTGTATGGAGGGGGTGGGAATGATCCTCGCTGTAAAGATTTGTTTCCGCTTTTGAGCTACTGAATCCATAGTTATAGGTCAAGCTCATCAAATTGTATCAGATTACTCTTTTTTCCCTCTTCTTTCTTCTAGTTGAGCTCTGATCATGCAGTCATTGAAGCCAGGTCTAGTGGGTATTATCTGCAAGAGTGGGTGTTCTTGTGCATATGCCCTCTCTTCTTATCAGCTGGATGCTTCACTCTCCATTCTAGTCCTCTGTGGCTATGTCTCTGACTCTGGGCCAAAGACTCCACAGGTCTTGCCACACTGCTGGCCAACCAGGTCTCCACCTGGGTTCACAGGAGTCTATTGAACGTTGTAAGGCTTAGTTCACAGCTTCATTGCTGTTTTTTCCCGCACTTCCCCTTATGGGTGATGAACATGGTCACCAATCAGAACGTGTATTCCCATTGAGTCTTAGTCTTGGAAGGGAGTTTGCTCTGAGGGGACCCGACCACTTGCCTTGATGTCTCCTGGGTGAGCAACTTGCTTGTTCTTGTACTAATCAGTCATTCTGCTATATTGTTTTGTATGTTTCCTATCATTCTTTCTTACAAGAAGTATCTTCTGTTCTTCTAGCCTCTCCAGGCTGGCCCACCTCTGAAGATTCTGGATGTGGTCTTATGTAATGCAGAGGTTCCACAGGATGCCTCCTTCTCTGGGCATGTTGTAGCCCCATTTTAGGTATTCCAATCAGTTATAGGCAGAAGACGCACTTACAAGCATTCTACGGTTATATTTCTGGCTATTCCTTTCTCTCCCCCTCCAGTGTCTATTTTGTACTGGTATGCAAGGGAAACCAAGATTCAAAAGACAGCCAAGCATCTTAACATTGTTTCTCCCATTTTCCCCATTCCAACATGTCTCAATCCCTGTATCCCAGAGCCCTGTTGTTCTAAGATTGTGCATACATTATTCTTTACCTCTGTCCCACTTAGCCCATACAAACCTGCCTAATTGTTCTCCAATCCACTTTGTTCTTCCATTCCTCTCCTCCTTCTTGTATTTCCCCTCTCCCCAGCACCCAAACTATCCTGTGTCTATTCCTTGCCCTCCTTCCCCTCACCCTACCCCCACACCCCAGCAACCAGCAAAGAATCCACGCCCCCCTTTAGTGTGGGTTATTTTTCTTAGTCTTTTACAGTAGTGTATTTCTCCTTCTGTGACAGACTAATGTCACTCAACATAATGTCCTCAAGGTTCATCCATGTTATGCGGTGGCTTGCAGGTTCCTTGTTGTTCTTCAAGGTAGCATAATGTTCCATTGTGTGTATGTACCACAGCTTGTTTATCCGTTCTTCAGTTGATGGGCACTTTGGCTGTGTCCATCTTTTGCTATTGTAAATAGTGCTACTATGAACATTGGTGTGCATATATCTACTCGTGTTATGGCTCGTGTTTCTTGTGGGTAAATACCACCAAGTAGAGGAATTGCTGGATCATAAGGTATTTCTATTTCCAACCTTCTGAGGAAGTGCCATTTTGCTTTCCAGAGACGTTGGACCATTTTTCAGTCCCACCAGCAATG
>NW_006408590.1:5413397-5413882 GCF_000296735.1 Chrysochloris asiatica | reverse complement strand
AGCCTCATCTTTCTCCTGCGGAACAACTGGTAGTTTCAAACTGATGACCCTGAGGTTAGCAACCTGATTTGTAACCACTACGCTATCAGAGCTCTTTTCAGTTTCCTTTTTATTTTAGAAATAAGTCCCTTCTCTGATGTGTCATTGCAAAAGATTTTTTCCCATTCTGTGAGTTCCCTTTTTACTCTTTTGGTGAAGTCCTTTGATGCACATAAGTTTTTAATTTTTATTATATCCCTCTCATCTATTTTGTCTACTTCTGTTTGTGTAGTTTTCAAAATGTTTGGTAGTCTGTGTATTCCCTGAATTAGTGCCCTCACATTTCCCAATTTTTTCATTGATGACCTTCATAATTCTGGGATTCATACTTAGGTCCTTAATCCATGTTTAGTTGGTTTTTCTATAAGGTGTGAGATGAAGGTCTTGTTTGAATCTTTTGCATATCACTTTCCAGTTCTGCCAGCACCATCTGTTGAAGAGACTAT
>NW_006408590.1:5373309-5413112 GCF_000296735.1 Chrysochloris asiatica | reverse complement strand
TTTCTTTGTATAAGTCCTTTGTTTCTCTGGTTACATTTATTCCTAGATATTTCACCCTTTGGGTGGCTATTGTAAATGGTATTGCTTTCCTAATGTCCTTTTCAATGCTGTCGTTTTTGGTATAGAGAAATCCATCTGATTTTTGTATGTTGATCTTATATCCTGTCAATTTGCTAAATCTCCCAATGAGGTCTAGTAGCTTTTTTAGTGAGTGTTTGCGGTTTTCTATGAATAGGATGATATCGTTAGCACTTAGGGAGAGTTTTACTTCCTCTTTGCCAATTTGGATGCCTTTAATTTCCCTGTCTTGCCGAATAGCTCTTGCTAAGACTTCCAGTACAATATTGAATAGGAGTGGTGACAAAGGGCATCCCTGTCTGGTTCCTGTTCACAGAGGGAAGGCTAGCAGTTTCTTTCAATTGAGAGTAATGTAGGCTGTTGGTTTTGTATATATCCTCTTAATTTTGTTGAAGAATTTCCCTTCAATTCCTATTTTGTTGAGTGTTTTTATCAGGAATGGATGTTGGATTTTGTCAAATGTCTTTTCTGTATCAATCGATATGATCATGTGGTTCTTTTCCTTTTTCTTGTTTATATGGTGGATAACGGTGATCATTTTTCTAATGTTGAAAAATCCTTGCATCCGTGATACGAATCCTACTTGATCATGATGAATTATCTGTTTGATATGTTGCTGTAATCTGTTGGCTAGGATTTTGTTGAGAATTTTTGCATCTATGTTCATGAGGAATATTGGTCTATAATTTTCTTTCTTAGTGACGTCCTTCCCTGGTTTTGGTAGGAGGGTTATGCTTGCTTCATAAAATGTATTAGAAAGTTTTCCATCCTCCTCTATCTTCTGGAATAATTTGAGTAGAATTGGAGACAGCTCTTCCCTGAGTATTTGGTAGAAGACACCAGTGAAGCCATCTGGGTCTGGACTATTTTTGGTTGGGGGTCTTTTGATGACCTAATCCATTTCTACTTTTGTTATGGGTCTCTTCAGGTTTATCTACTTCACTGTGTAAGTTTAGGTAGGTTGTATTTTTCTGGAAATGTATTCATCTCTTCTAAGTTTTCAAATTTGTTGGAATACAACTCTTCATAGTATTCTGTGTTTGGTTCCATTGTGACATTGCCCATGTGGCTTTTAATGCGTCTTATTTGTGTCTTCTCCCTCTTTTCTTTCCTTAGGTTTGCCAATGGTCTGTCAATTCTTTTAATCCTTTTACAGAACCAGCTTCTTGTCCTGTTGATTCTTTCTACAGTTTTTCTGTTTTCTATCTCATTTATTTCTGCTCTAACCTTTATTATTTCTTTTCTTTTGGTGGCTGTAGGTTCCCTCTGTTGGTCTGTTTTGTCATTGTTGTAGATGTTGTGTTAATGTGTTAATTTAGGTTCTTTCTTCTTTTTGGAACTGTGCGTTTATTGCAATAAAGAGTAACTTTCACAGGTGTTGTCTGCCTCCCTGGTATATGGCAGTTGGTATTGGTTCTTGCCTGTGTTTTGGTGTTTTATAGAGTGCGATTGTAGCTTGACGATATGGAAGCAGTTGCTGACTCTTTTGGGGTAATAGAGGGAGAGAAAGATTCCCCCAAAGGTAGAAGGGGGGATGTAAAACAGCAAAACAGTACCAGAAAAAAACAAAACAAGAAAAACAAAGAACAACGACAACAACAAAACAAAACTAGACTGAATACTGCAGTCTATAATCACAGAAAAGTGAGAGGAGAGAGAGAAGAAAGAAACAAAAAGTAAAACAAAAAAAAAATCTGTAGCCTAATATGAGTATGACTTTAATGTCCTCTCTTCAACTTCTTGCTTTCAACGCTGCCTGAGAGATTTCAAGATGCCACTGTTGGTTGTTATGCTATACCTCAGGCTTTAATTTAATTTTTGGCCTGTTTTGTTTTTTAACTCTCTTTCCTTCTCAAAGCCCTGTCCTGGCCTTTCCTGTATTAAAAAAACAAAAACAAAAAAACAATGTTCATGGCCTGTTCTTGGGCAGAGTATCTGTGCACATGCGTGGCAGAAGAACCCACCAGTGGTTAGGGTGGATGGTGTCCACTCGCTTAGGCTCCCCCTCTAGTCACCAGAATGGAGGTGCACAAACAGTGGTGGACCAATGACCAGATACCAAAAAAAAAAAAAAGAAAAAGAAAAAAGAAAGAAAATCTGAACAAAGCAAAAGCCACTAAGTGTATTGTTCACTTTTGCTTCAAGGTTCCTGCGGTGTTTTTCCATGGTGTTTATGCTCCCCCACTTAGTCTTGCCTTTGGTCTTGCCCAACATGTCGGCTCTGGGCCTCCGAGCCTGGCAGATTCAAAAGTATACAATTTCTTACTTCAGCTTCAAGTTCCTCTAGCTATAAGCCTTCAAACTTTTAAAATATTCCTATCTCTGTGGTTCTGGGTTTTGGAGCTCTGCCCTGGATCTGCTTTGCCTGGTAATCTGTGGTATGGCTGACAGTGAACTTCACTGCACCTCCACCCTAGCCGCCATCAAGCCCCACCTTCTACCTTAGTTTCTTAGTATGATACTCCAAAGGAGTTCATTTATTGAAAACAAAAAAAGTGGTCTTTTTCAGAAAAACTTGGCTTGGCATTTGCAGGAAACATGATTCAGTGATTCTGGCTGTAACTTTCACTCTGAGGAGCATGATCCAAGGGAAAAACAAAATGTTTGTTTTGTGCATTGGGAAGGCAGGTATTTCAGATTTAGGCAGTACTTGAGATGAACCTAAAGATTATAAGATGTTACCAATCTATAAAATCTCTTGCTCAGAACTTTGAGACACAAATTTCGTATTTGATGTAGAAAGAGGTGCTATTATATTGACAAAGGAGCCAATGTGGTGCTGTGCTTAATCACTTGGCTGCTAACCAAAAGATTGGTTGTTCCAACCCACCAGTCACTCTGTGGGAGGAAGAAGTGGAAGTCTACTTCTGTAAAGAGTGTTATTGTTGTTGTTGTTAAGTGCAGTTGAGTCAATTCCAATGAGCAGTTGGTGGATTTGTGGTTCACAGTTCAGTGCTGATCCACAGTACCACTTGGAAACTGTGAAACAGTTCTTCTGTGTCCTGTAGGAATACTTTGAGTGGGAATCAACTGAACAACAATGAAATGTCTCTTTTAACTAAAAGGAAGCAAATGTAACCCCTTAGCTGCTGATGAAAAAAGAGATCATGGAAGATAGTTATCACTGGGTTTTATCAACTGTGCCTTAGTATTAATGTTAGAGATAGAAGATACATCCCAATCCTCTTAAGTTACTCTCTGATTCTAACTCACAGTTGTTTAGGCCTGAAGGATGCCTAAACAGATACTTTTTATGAATCAAATGAAAGAAAATAAATTAAGTTGTAATGTTGTTAGTTACAGTTGAGTTGATTCTGACTCACGTGAAGAAGATTACCATGTCTATCTTCCAAGAGGTCTCTGAGTAAGTTTTAACTGCCAACCCTTTTGATACTAGTTGAGAGCTTAACTGTTTGTGCCCCCCTTAAACTATCATAAAATGATTGTCATCATGTTGATTCTGACTCATAACAGCCCCATAGGAAAGGGTAGAAGTGTCCCATCAGGTTTTCAAGGCTATAATCTTTATGGCAGCCTTATTTTTCTCCCATGGAGTGACTGGTGGGTTCAAACCATCAACATGTTGGCTAATAGCCAAGAATTTAACTGTTGCACCACCTAGACTCTTCTTAATATACTAAAAAACCAAAAAACAAAAAATAAAACCATTGTCATTGAGTTAAAAGGAACAGAAAAGAGTATCCCCTAAACATAATGTGAGTATCCCCGATTGCCTATGAGATATATGCCATTAGTATGATTAATGGTGTTTTCAGGTAATGAATTTTAGAAATAAAAAATGTGGTCATAGTCACAGATTTCAGAGAAGATTCTCAGTTTCTCTGAACTCCAATTTCCTAATCTGTAAAACAAATTATTGAAACTGTCCCTAATCCAAAAATCTGTGACTATGTAATTGTGTGCCATAGGTGAGCTGAGTATCATCTGTCTATGAACTCAGAGATATGCATCTGACTGACTTACTGGCTGACCTTAGAGGCACCCTTTAGTTTACGGGGTTTGAATTTCCCCTTCCACAGAAGGATGGATTCTGATCTCTGAGTATTCTCCTAGACTGGAATCTCTGAGCCTGGGATTAGAGAACTAGAGGTCAGGGGCACCCTGCTGCCTCTTGATCTTCTGTTAGAAGGAAAAGTGAAGAGTCCAGCCCTCAAGTGAATTAGTGTGGATTCTTTTATCTGACCCAGTGGCTCAGGAGCCTGAGAAGATGCACATGCATGTCCTGTTTGGTCCGTGCAGTAGACTCATTTATAAAGAACAGCCTGTCAAAGCCAGCTGTCAAAACAGCAGTGATTTGCCTAGGAGACCTAGGGGTGAAAACTTTCAGATAAAGAGATACAAGGAAGAAATATTAGCACCTTCTTTAAATAATGAATGACTATTCCATTAACTCCATCTATGTCAGGGAGTCCTGGTGGCACACTGGGTTACACATTGGGCTGCTAACCACAAGGTCAGCAGTTCTAATCCACCAGGTGCTCTGAGGGAAAAAGAGAAGGCTTTCTGTTCCTGTAAAGATTTACAGTCTCAGAAACATTACACTGGATCTTGGTGAGTCAGAATTGACAAGACAAGATGGCAATGGATTTTTTTGGTGGGGGGATTGTTTATCTCATCTAACCTACCAAATCCTGGAAACACAGCCTGGAAAAATCTTTGAATGAGTATGGCTCTAATCATGCAGCAATAGTAATTCCCTTTTCCTTTGAAATTGCTGCACATCATTTGTATACTACATTCATTTGTTTGTTTGTCCATTTATTTATTTACTCATTTCAATAGTTATTGAGTGCTTACTACAGGTTGGCCAGTCTTTGCCTCTACTTGCCTCCTCCAACAACAACAAAAAATGTCTCTTTGTAGCAAGCTTAATTTTTTCCATAGTCAATGAATAGTATACCTGTGACATGTATAATTGGTGACATACAAACAGGATTTGTACTAATGTAGGCATTGTGGAGTCCCGCTGTGACGCTGTGGGTTAATGTGCTGGACTGCAAAGTTGGTGTGAACCACAAGGTTGGCAGTTCAAACTCATTAGTCACTCCTCGGAAACCCTATACAGACAGGGTCGCTATGGGTCAGAACTGACTTGATGGTACTTAACAATAACAACAACAACATGTAGTCATCTTGAGTCTGAAATTGAGGTGGTTGTTGTTGTTGTTAAGTGTTATTGAGTCTGTTTCAATTCATAATGATCCTGTATAGGATTTCCAAGGAGTACCTAGTAGGTTTGAACTGCCAACCTTGCAGTTAGCAGTCCAGTGCTTATCCTACAATGTCACACTAGGTGTACAACTTAAATCGATATGAGTTTTAGCTAGTATATAATGATTTCTTCATTAATTCATTTGATGAATAATTATTTAAGCGTGCTGGAAATGCAGGGATGAATTGAATGGAGCCTGAATCCTCATAAGGTCTCATAACTGACCAGGGAAGAGAGGTCTCTCTAGACGAATTCTCAGCCTATGACCTGCACGCACTTGATCAACTTAAAGCCCGAGGTCTGAGCTGAGATATGGCTGACAGGGATCAGATCTTAGAGTCTTACACTTGCATCAGGGTTCTTAGCCTTTTTTTCTATAGGCCAATCTGGAAGGATATTGAAAATATCCAGAAAAGAGAAAATCTGAAAGAATATTGCAGTGGGTGAGTGTATACATGTATGGAGGTAGTGTACATGATTAGATTTGTAATCACACTTTGATAAGATCACGCCAACTTTAGTGTAGGATGGATTAAGCAGAGGCTACTCAGGCAGTATTTCGTTCTGCTGTGCATAAGGTCACTCACTATGAGTCGGTACTAACTCGATGGCACCTAACAACACAACAACTATAGAAAGGAGCTCTGGTAGCGTAGTGGTTATGAGTTGAACTGCTAACCTCATGATCAGCAGTTCGAAACTACCAGCAGTTCCGTGGGAGAAAGATGAGGCTTTCTGCTCCTGTAAAGATTTATAGCCTCAGAAACCCTGTACAGGGTCACTATGGGTTGGAACCGACTCGATGGCACTTAACAACAACAACAACTATATATGAATCAAAATCCACTCAATGGCACTTAACAACAACAGCAACAACAATCTTGTAGGAAGGAAATCAAAAGATGTTGGAAATGCATGCCTTCTGTGGGGGCATGGATGTGTAAGGGAGAGAAACAGACATTCATTGGAGACCAGAGTGAAGGCTAAGGCAGTATGTATATGTTCACCTGACTTGGTCTAACACAGGGACCACAGGATCCCCTCTGTTCATTTATTCATGTATTTTCCCATCGTGTTTGTTTGTAGCAGGATTCAACAAAGAACACTTATGTCCTCTGACTGTGATTACCTGGATTCCTTAAAATATTAAATTGAAGTATTTAAAATAGTGTTAAAGAATATTTTATGCTTCAGACATACTGCTTATGGGAACACATGGTGTCTTGGTTACCCACTGTAGCTGTAACAGAAATACCATACAGGGGTGGCTTTAAGGATCAAAAATTGTTTCTCACAGTTCTGGAAGCTCAAAGTCCAAATCAGGGTTTTAGCACTGTTGATTTCTTGTGTTGGTGGCCTTGGGTGTTCTTTGGTGCCTTGATAATCCTCATGTGCCATCTGTCTTATCCTGTGTGTACCAGCTTCTGTGTCTAAAGTATTCTTTTTACAACTCAGATGTGATTCGATTTAGAACCATCCTACTCTGGTATGATATAATTAACATAAAGAAATCCCTATTTCCAAACAGAGTCACATCCACAGGTATGGAAAACCCAGTCAAACTAATTGCCATCTAGTGGATTCTGACTCATAGTGAGTGACGTTGTAGGACATTGTAGAACTGTCTTGTAGTGTTTCCGGATCTATAACCTTTGTGGAAGCAAGCTGCCACATCTTTCTCCTGTGGCGCAGCAGCTGGATTTGAACTGCTGGCCTTTCTGTTAGCAGTCAAGTGCTTTAACCCATTATACCACCAAGACTCTTTTCCACAAGTATGTTATTGTTACGTGCTATCAAGTTTGTTCCAACTAGTGACACTGTATAGGGTTCCTGAAGACTGACTGGTAGGTTTGAACTGCTGACCTTGTGGTTAGCAATCCAGTGCTTATCAGATAGAGTCATACCAGGATTCCTTCCACAGGTGTGTTGTTGTTATTAAGTTTCATTGAGTTCCAACTCATAGGGATCCTGAAAAGGGTTTCCAAGGAGCAGCTAGTGGGTTTGACCTTGTGGTTCTCAGTTCAGTACTGACCCTACACAGCCACACCAAGTATTCATTTTCCAACAGTTGTTTTTGAGAGATACAAGTCAATTGATAACACATTGATAAAGAAAGACATGGTTCAAATTGACCTCTTGAGCTTTATCATGCAGGAGGCTAGCTAGATATCTAGAAATTAGAAATCTATAGATAAGGAATGAAAATGTGGCAAGTCATATAGACCACCAACTACTTCTAGGAGTCTTGGGTCCCAAAGGACCTTCCAAGAAATCCTTTCCTCCACATATTGCATTTTACTTCATCCCAGAAGGGAAAGCTTTTGTGGATGGCATGTGGCCATAATGCTGTTCCTAAGGAAACAGATTGGAGACTGCTGGAACTGATGTTTCATTGAAACCAAAACCTTATCTGAAAAAGCTCCATAAACTCACATCCACCAAGAAACCTTCTTAGTAGCATGTGATTAAGTGGAGTCTACTTTAGTAGCAAACATGCCAGTTGATGGGGAAAAGCCAAAATAAAAGAAGAAACCAATGTGGTTTCCATTCTCATCCATTCCATTCTATTCCATCTCATTGTTGTCACTATTGATCAAAGTAGCCTTCCCTAAGCGGTTTCTTTTGAAATGTTATCCATGAAATGCTTCATTAAAATTTTGAGTTATAAAATGGAAAATCAATTTTATTGGACCCTAAATTTTTCTCTTTGAGGATTCCAATCTGGAGTGCAAATTTTTAAAATTGCCATGGGATGGGAGTGCAAGGTAATATCCACTTTCATAGGCTTTTTTCTAAATTTAGAGGTAGTCTGTAGAGTGGATTAGATTATGTAGTGAGTGGGTATCCTGAAAAGAAAATAGAATTGTGTATTGATGTCTTCAGAAATATTATTTGATGGCAATAAAATATTCCCTGAAATTCCCTTCAGAGGGGAGAAAATGGAGTTTGTTTGCAGTAATTGCATTTTGTAGCATTTGCTCTCACACTTTCCAATATAAGCCAATTGGAACCTGTGATTTGGTTTTGCTTATTGGCAAAAGTACCATGTAAATTGATCTGTGATGCATTTAAAGACGATACTTTGAAAGTTTGGAAATTGAGATGGCTTTTTCTTATTAGATTTCAAGAGTATTAGGGTTCATTTCTATATTTTAGTCTAATGTAATATTAGCCAAATATGTTCTTTTTCGATTTAGTTTTAATCAAGTTCTAGAAGACCATTTTCATGTAGCCCCAGTGGTGCTGTTAAGGCAGAGATTTTATTTCCACTGTCAACTCTCTGTTCTGGCTTTGCAGCCAGCCTCTTAGAATCACTACACACGTGAATCTTACATTCATTTTAGTATGCAAAAAATAATCATAGTTACTACAAATAAATTTTATATTCCTATATGTGGGGCTAGGAGGATGGATCTAGCAACCCCCTAAAATTGTTTTTCTTTTAAAGAATGTGGCCTTTATGTCTTTTGTTATTTTTATTTAATTTGATCCTTACCATACTTAATGGTTTAAAAGGCAAACACATAGCTCTTGCATTTGTTCTAATTATACAGTAGAATAATTGCCACTTATTTTATAATTGTGGCTGGAAGGAACACCTTTTTTTTTATCAATTGCTTTTTAAAGGCTTTGTGAGGGAAACAAACAATATAACATATTGATTTTCAGTTCACCATAGCCATCAACAGTCAACAGCTATTAGTTTATTAAACATATTTATTGAATACACTTTTAAGGTACTAGGAAGTAGGATATAGGCTCCTTATCCTGAAGGAAGTTACAATGTAAAACAGAAAGGAGGATAAAAGTATCGATAATAAAAATCACCCTTTATGTGTCAGATGTTACAGTAGGTTTTTTTTTGTTTTTTTTTTACCAACCTCATTTAATTATCATATCCACTCTGTAAGGTAGGTTCTGTCTTCCTATTTCTAATGAGTAATATGCAGGCTAAATGACATGTTTTGGGTGAAGTTTTATAGTTATTAAGTGGCAGAACCAGGAACTTGCTCCCAAATATGTCTGACTCCAAAGACCAAGATCATTTCATTATGCAGTATAATTTAAATATTCATAGCAACCTGAGGGATAGAAACATATTCACAGATGATCAAGACTTGACAATGTCTTGTGACTATCTAATGGAACCTAGATTTGGATCCACTTTTCTGAAGCTTGAGGAAGTAAATTGACAACAACAGCAACAAAGGCATTAGTTTGGTTGTGTAGACTAAATTTGTTGTATGTGGTAAAATCTTCCTCAGTAAATTATGGGCCTCATTTGTAATGAAGAGACTGGACAAAATCAACAGTGGAAGAGATGTATCTTCTCATTTGTCTAAACCTCTTTTGCTTGTTATGAGAATTGTCCTGGAGTCAATTCTCATAACAATCCTATGGAGCAAAGTAGAATTGCCCCTTGGGGTTTCCAAAGCTGTAATGTCTATGAGCGCAAACTGCCACATACCTGCTCTTTCTCAAAGAACAGCTGGTGGATTCCAGCCTGTGACATTTCAGTTAGCAGCCCGGTGTTCAACCACTGCCCACCAGCTCTCCGTTGTCTAGTTTTCTAGTTGAATGGCAATACTCCAGTGAAACTGGAATTAAACTTCAGTGGATAGTTATCACCACGTCTTCACATTTAGAGTATGCCATGTGGTCTGGGTGTCGACTTGAAGATACACAGTTGGGAAAGAAGGAGGCTCTTTTTATTAATTTTTACTCTTTGTTGTCTTTAAAGTGGTATGAGTGTCACAAAAAAGTTGTATTAGAAAAAATAAGGGTATAGCAGAGATATGAGTGTCTACAAACAAAGGGACTGCTGAGCATCAGTCAGAAGTCTCAACTGTTTTCATTGTCATTAAGAGGATCATGGTCCCTCAGGTTGGTACCTCTTAGTGATGTTAACTGACAGCATTGCAGGATGTCCTTGTGACTGCTCTTGTCCAGAGGGGTCTGCTTTTCTGGGACGGTGTGTGCACTGTTGTTTCCTATGTGTGACTGAAGGCTTATAATGCTTCCTGGTGGTGTTTTGGGTTACTTTTCATAGAGGAGATTGAAGAGCAAAGGTAGAATTTCAATGATGTCTTCTCACACTAACCCTAATTTCTGCAGTGGACCACTGGGCTTTCACTCAGCATTTCCTTGCTTTCTCCTGGGTTTCTGGCTCAGCCCTAACATTATTGTAATATAGTTTTCTGTGTTTAATATTTCTTAGACTTGGTTTCCCATTGCAAGCATGGAAGAAACCCTAATGCATGAGTTTCAGAGGAGAAGGTAGCAGTCTGAACCTGCTGTGTGGCTCCATCAGCAAGTGTGAGTATTAATGTTAGAGCTGTCAGGACTTGTGAAAATGAATGGAGCCTGGCGGGGGACAGAGTGAGGTCAGAATCTGAGCTTGCCCTGACTAACTGCTTATGGTGGCTTTGGCCAAGGCAAGTGAGTGCATATCTTGCGCCGAGAGGGATTATTGGAGATCTAGTCATTCATTTAGTGAGGAATAAGTGGCTACCAATTAAGCACCTAGTACTGGGGCTATAGCAGGGACCAGTGGGCCATGTTCACTCATAACTTCAGGAGCACTTTCCTTCCCTTTTCTGTTATCAGTCTTCAGTAATTACTAAAGAAGAAATTTAAGTGATGAGTCTCCTAAGCTCGTCCTAGAGCGTCACAGTTCTTCCATTCTCATAGCCATCAGTAGTATTTAAAAAAATTTTTTTTCCTTTCATCTTCTTGCAGAATTTTCAGCTTGGCCAGTTTTCAAAACCCAGGTTATTCTTTTTAGTCTTCTGTGAAATGAAGAGACTTCAAGAATTTTCCCTTTTACTGCTGGAGTCTCAATATTAAAAATATAATTTTAAGCAGGAAAATGCCCTTCTTCTCTCCACGTCGAGTGTATTAGAAGACACCTTCATAACATTGTCACTGGGGAGTAGAGAAATATAACAGGTCCCTGGCACTGCCATATGCAGGCTGAACGCTTTAAAAAATATGATTGAATTGCAATCTATTTCTTTTGTGTAAAAACAGTCCATGAGGATAGGATCAACTATGTATCTGTTTGACCATTTTTAACTCCAGAAAGTTCATTGTTTTCTTTGTGTGTGTGTTCTTAGCACAGTGACATGGGACGATGGGTCTGACGGTTGGATCCTATGAATGATTTTTCTGGACATCTGGGAGCTGTAGTACGTTCTCCTCTGCTTTGTTACCTCTCTGTTTTATTTTTTTTCACCCTGCTACATAATGAGCTTTATTTAAGGTGAACACTGTTGTTGTTGTTGTTAAGTGCCGTCGAGTCGGGTCCGACCCATAGCGACCCTATGCCACAGATATTTGGCTTCCTGATATATTTTCAAAGTCTATAATTTAGAAAAACGAAAAGGAATCAGAGTAGGGATTGGCAACCTTAAAATTAGTCTTATTTTAAAACTAGGTTTTCTTTGTCCCTGGAAACTCACCAAAGGTGTTTGCTCTTTTAGATGCTGTCCTTCACAAACAACTATTGCTATTATCAGGGATTTTCTTCCTGGTTTTGGCAGGAAAAAATTGGAGGTACTAGTCAATTAGCTTTAAAAAAAAAAAAAAATACCCATTAGACAGTGGGGTAACTAGAGGGTGAGAGTTGGCACAACCACAACCTGATGCTCCATTTTGGTGACCCCTTATTTCCCTTACCCCCCGTTACTGAGGAATGGGTCGTCTAGGACAAGAACCATTTTCTTATAGGCAGCAGGTGGATTCCCAAAAGGAGTAAATATTCTGGACTTGACCTTGGTTTTTTATTTGACATATACTTGAACCTCTAAAGGCATGTATACTATAATGGTTTGTAGCAGAAAAATAGGTTGCAGTAGTATGATGCCTAATTTTGAGGGATATTAACTTTTATTGAAGGATGGGGGTAAACTGGCAAGGAAACCTTGTTTGGCTAGATGAGTGCTTTTGCATGTTTCCATTGAAAGGGTTATGTACACTGGACAGAGTGCTCACTGTTATTTCTCGTCTTCCATTTCGTCCCTTCACATTGTGTTTCCCATCTGTAGCTCCTGTAGGCATTTGAGTCTATTACCTCTGGCTCTCATTCTATCAAAGGCGCATCCTTGTTCATATAATATGAGTTGTGGTTAGCTGCCATGAATCATGTTGGTCCCTGGTTCATGCACGTGGAACGAAACTCTGCTTGGTCCTCCCCATGATTGGTTGCAGATTGAAATGTTGTGATCTGTTGGTTTTTCGTTTTTCATTGTCTGATTCTTTAGAAATAGATCACAAGGCCTTCTTTCCCTAGTCTGTCTTAGTCTAGAAAGCACTGCCAAAATGTGTTCAGCATCATAGCAACGTGCAGATGTCCACTGACTGACAAGTGGTGGCTATGCATGAGGTGTATTTGGTTGGGAATGAAATCCACGTCTCCCACATGGAAAATCAGAATTCTACCACTGAATCACTAGTTCCCCCAGCCCTATAACGTAGTCAACAAGTTTTTAAATTTTAGAACCCTGTGTAAAGTTGGGCAAAGGAACTTTCTTCCTACATCTTTCCTAGACCCATGAGCTTCCTTTCCTTGGGTAATCTCCTAAATTCCCTTGGAAGCTTTGGGTTTTTGTTAGGTGCCATTGAGTCAGTTCTTACCCATAGTGACCCTATGTACAAACACCATCCAGTCCTGCACCATCCTCACAATTGCTGCTACACTTGAGCCCATTGTTACTGCCCCGGTGCCAATCCATTCGTTGGGGGTTTCCCTCATTTTTGCTGTCCCTCCACTTTACCAAACATGATGTTCTTCTCCAGGGACAGGTCCCTCCTGATAATATGTACAAGATAATGAGTATGAGATGGAGTCTGGCAATCTCAGCTTTTAAAGAGCATTTTGGTTGTGGTGCTTTCATCATAGATTTGTGTGTTCTTCTGGCAGTCCATGGTACCATTAATATTCTTCTCTAGGATCATAACTGAAATGCATCAATTCTTCCATGGTTTTCCTTATCAATTGCCCAACTTCCCTAATTAGTTGTCCAACCTGGGAGCTAGTGGGAATGAAATATGCTCACAGCTGCGGCAACATTTGAGAAATACCTTAATTGAGTCAGGGTATGCATTGCCATTGTGTGAGACATTGCCTCATATCCCATGGAGACGTTCATGATATAGCCCGAGAAGCATTTAGAATGTAGAGTTCTATATGTAGGTTGAGGAATGGATATGAGGAGAACTCATGTAAGACATAGGCAAAGCTTTATGAAATGATTACATATTTAAGATCATCTGAAAGGATGATCTTTGCAAGGGACGCAAATAATTCAATTCTTATTCCACTTATGCCACCAATGTGAACTATGACTTTTCTTAACAAGTGGAATCACCTCTTTGACACTCATTTTCTTCATCAATCAAATGGAATTGAGTAAATTAACAGTTTTCGTTTTTAAATATTTTATGCCAGGGATGACTTTCTTCGAATGAAATCTTTCCCTAAAGTATATAATAAAGGAAAACAAAGATATTCTGGTAAACAAAGGAGCAGACTTCCACTTCTCAGCCCTGCTGTCTTTCTTCACATTTCCCTGCTCCAGCCCCAGTGAAGCTTCGTGGAGCTTTGCCTTGAAACTACCAGTTTGATTTGTCTCTAAGGACAACTTGGGTTCTTATGCTCGGATTCATAGGTGTAACTATAATGACATATTAAATGTCCAGATTTTGCTAAAGAAGAGAAGCTGACCTTCACACAGTTGCTGTGTGTTTGTTTTCAAATGGATATAGATTTATATCAGACATGTACATATCTGAATATCTGAAACTTTTCAAAATAGTCTGTTCACTCTACATATTCATGCAAGAGTACCACCATCTGATTCTATGAAGGTATGGGGATATTTTAGGTGAATAGGAAAGTCAGTAATTCAGACTAACCAGCTACTCCTTGGAAACCCTATACAGGGTCACTATGAGTCAGCACTGACTCAACAGCACTTAACCACAGCAACAGCAACAACAAGGCATTCTTAACAGAAACATACTCTAGATATTATCTATTACAGTCAATACTACTAATTTGTAAGAGACCAGTCCTGGAATATTTTTGGTATTCAGCAAGTATTAGAAAAAAATGAGAATTACTCTGAACGATCAAGTAGGAAAGAACTGGTATGTTCAGGGTATACATTTTGTAATATTAGTATCATCTTGACAGAGGGGGCTATGTGTACACTGTCCAAGTAGAAAGCCTCATTGGCCCACCCACCATTGCCTCTAGATACAGATAGCTTAATGAGGGACATATTGGACCATGGCAGTGTTTGCCTGCAGAAAATCGAAGTTCTCTTTTCTATCTTTAGAAGATTCTCTTTAAAGTGACATGTGCTAGGTCCCAGGATGGAATCCAGTTTATGAAAAACTAATGATTTCTTGAGTGGCAATTGGTAATAACTACTGCAACAATACAGGTAATATTTATTAAGGGATATGAAGTGTCAAAAACTACATATTCCTTATGTGCAATATCTTGTTTAATTCTCATCAAGGTTCCTCTTAGAAATGATTAGGTGTAGGACCCATCTACTATAATTAACAACATCATTAACATAACAAAGGAAGACCTGTATTTCCAAATAGGGTTGTATTTACAGACACAGGGGTTAAGACTTTTCACATGTCTTTTTAGGGGACACAATTCAATCTCTAAGTCCTATGCATGATGAAACCTGCCATCTCTGCTCGTAACTCTTTACTGCTTCCACAGTTTAAATGAAAAGTAGAAATGTGAGAAGTAGAGTAAGAAATTATTGAACAAAATTCATGGTAGTGAAGATGATGGAATAACAGAGTAGAGTGCAATGGTATAAACTGAAGATGAGATGGAATGAGAAGAGAATGGAGAGAGGAAAAGAAATATCAGAGAGGGAGGAGGAGAATTTGGAGAGTGCAGGGTTAGAACAGATACTTTCAGCCAAAAGCCTGTCAATTTGAACCCACCAATTACACCACAAGAAAAAACTGTAACAATTGGCTTCCATAAATATTACAGCTTTGAAAACTCTATGAGGACAGTTCTACTTTGCCCTGTAGGCTTTATGTAAGTTGGAATCCACTTGATGACAGTGTGCTTGCTTGTTTGTTGGGTCTTTTGGTGTGATCAGTTGGGGGGGAGGGGGGAAGTTGAGAAAAAACCTTGACTCATTGTTGTTAAGTACCATTGAGTTGGTTTCGACTCAGCCACCATCTGTAAGGTTTCCAAGCAGTGACTGGTGGGCTTGAACTGCCCACCTTGTTATTAGCAGTCAGGTGCTTATCCCACAGAGCTACACCAGGACTCCTTAGGAGGTTATTAGTGACTTACAAGGGAAGCTTCTGGAAGAGAATAGACACAGAAGCCAGGTTACATTGGGTAAATTATGAGTAATCATTGGTCTCTAAGTTTCCAAGTCCATTAATGCAGTAGTTCATTTGTCGACACAAATGAGATAAATGGTGTAGGTATGAGAGGTAATAGAGAGTGGTGGGGTCAGTGACAGACTGGAGAACAGTATTACCTGCTCTTTAGATTTTTTCCAAAAGAAGCTACAAATCCAGTGTATTTTTTCATGCGAATGCTTCTGATTTCTAAATGTGAAATATATATATAGTTAAGACAAGACATAATTGAGGGCTAGATATAATACATCAGGGTCGAATTTGGTTTACCAGATACTGGCTTCTGGACTCTTTAGAGAGGTTTGGAAGTCAGATGAAGCATGTCAAAGAAGAATATTTTGGAATGTTTGTGTGTGAAAGAGAGAGAAGGAGGAAAAGAGAGAAAATGATTCTTTTTGTTTTCTTGGGTGAATAAGTACTGGATAGAGAGAGAAACTTATTTGTAATTTAAGGAAGAGAATTCAGTAGGTGGTGGGGTGGGGACAAACTGTCAGAAAGGAGAAGTCTGAAAGAGGAAGGTACCAGTGGGTAGTAAGAGGTATGGGAGTAAGGAATAAGACGCCAGTCATTAGAAGGAAAGACACAAAGATGGTGTGACTGGAAAGTGAAAAAGTGAAGAAGAGATCCTGATGAGTTCACCAGTTGCCATGGAGTTGACTTGGACTCATGGTGGCCACCCCATATGTAATAGTGTAGAACTGTACTCCTTAAGGTTTTCAGTGGTCGATTTCTCGGAAGTACATCACCAGACCTTTCTTTTGAGGTGCCTCGAAATAGACGCAAGCCTCCAATCTTTATTCACATGGATAGAAAATATATCACATGCTTAGTGAGGGGCTAAGTGATCCTGAGAGCGAGAAAGGAACATGGAAACATTTTGCAATGTCTGCTCTGATAACGTGGGTGGTATAGTAAGATTGTGGGGTAATTCGCACTGTCAGTGAGGATCCAGCAAACGTTCATTATCTTTTACTTTTCTGTATGCCACTAGTAGGTAAAACCATATCACCATAGAAAGCTTGTAAGTCCGTCTTCTGCCTATAATTGATT
Organism: Chrysochloris asiatica; assembly: GCF_000296735.1. Lineage (NCBI taxonomy): Eukaryota > Metazoa > Chordata > Mammalia > Afrosoricida > Chrysochloridae > Chrysochloris > Chrysochloris asiatica. Next base: position 5,396,335 of record NW_006408590.1, on the reverse strand, counting down.
GGAATGGGGTTACATTGTGCCCTGTGAAGGAGGCTTCCTGTGGAGCCTCTGCATTACATAAGACCATAGGTGGCATCCTGAACCCCATCCAGAATCTTCTAAGGTGGAGAATTTCCATTGGAAGGACAAGCAGACCAGCCTGGAGCAGCTAGAAGAACAGAAGATACTTCTTGAAGAAAGACCAACAGAGAAAATACAAAACAATAATGGCAGTCTGACTAATTACTACAAAAACAAGCAAGTTGCTCACCCAGGAGACATCAAGGCAAGCAGTTGGGTCCTCTCAGGGCAAAACCCCTTCTGAGATTGAGACTCAATGGGAATACATGAGCAGACATGTGCTGTGACTGGTGACCACGTTGGTCACCGATAAGGGGAAGTGAGGGAAAAACAGCAATGAAGCTGCGAGCTAAGTCCTACCACGTTCAATAGAGGTGGTGACCTGGTTGGCCAGCAGTTTGGCAAGACCTGGGGACTCCTGGACCCAGAGTCAGTGACATAGCCACTAAGGACTAGAGTGGTGAATGAAGCATCCAGCTGATAAGAAGAGAGGGCATATGCATAAGAACACCCACACTTGCAGATAATACCCACTTGACCCGGCTTCAATGACTGGATAATCAGAGCTCAACTAGAAGCAGAAAGAAGAGGAAAAAAAGAGTAATCTGATACAATTTGATAAACTTGACCTACACCTATGGATGCAGTAGCTCAAACAAGGGAACAAATCTTTACAGCGAGGATCATTTCCACCCCCTCAATACACAGGGTAGACAGGGGATGGGCAACTTGGACATTGTTGTTGTTGTTATGTGCTTTGGAGTTGGTTCTGACTCATAGCAACCCTGTACAGGGTTTCTGAGGCTGTAAATCTTTACGGGAGCAGAAAACCTCATCTTTCTCCCACGGAACAGCTCGTAGTTTCAAACTGCTGACCCTGAGGATACCAGCCCGATTCATAACCACTACACTACTGGAGAACTTGAACATTGGCTACCTAAAATGGCGGGGCGGGGGGTGGGGAGGGGCTACAAAGGCAAGAAGTGACTGGCTTACAAGCTTTCAAGAGGGAACCTAGATCCAGAGGGCGCAGAGGAAGTTAGAATCTCCACTGAGTAGTATCTAATCTGTCTGGGCAGGACTGATGAAAGGAGATGTGGATAGCACTCACTGATAGTGAATAATTACTATCAGGACTGACTGTGAGGGTTGGAAAAGTAAAGGTAGACGTTTTGTAGCAAAAAGAGGAGAGTGATTGACTTTGCAGTCCAGGAGCAGAGGACCCTGGGGCCATCAAGGGAGAAGAGCGGAGAGCGGGACCCTACCCAGAGAAACTGATGCCAGAGATGGATGCAGAGACGATGACATGGAGAGATGGAGCGGCTGGGAACTCTGGACCCAGAGAGGGAGAGGGGCTGTGTGCTGACGACCAAAGGACAGGCTTGCTGGTGTACCATTTGGTTGGTTGATGATGCATGGAGGGGATTGTAACCATAGCAATGAAAAGATATATGATAGGATGAATGTAAAGCTAATGTTCTCCCATGTAAACTATCACATAATTCACAATAAAACATTAAAAACAAAACCAAATAAAAAAAACCATACAGAGTAGAATTAGATTCAGCTGCTACCTGTAGGAGTTGTGATGTCTCGTGGTCTGTTCCACTCATCCCTGAGCTGATGAACTAGTTCCCTGCATTTCATTCATTCACACACCAGCATCTTCACTGCCTTATCTGTGAATTAAGTGTTCTATTGTTTGTGCAATCATCTTCTTTAAATTGCCTCTTTTATTGTTTTATTTATGAAAATAGGATAGTTAAGATCTATGTGATTACTCACACTGTTACATTGTATTTTTCCAAATATGTGTTTTTAAACCATACAAAGCTATTTGACATTTTGACAATAGTTCATCCCCCTTCCACTAAAATACTCTTGGATATTACCAGTAGAATACAAACTACGTCTCAGGAAAGGCAGGACTGGCTAGTTGATAGGACATTTAGAGCATAAATGTTTCCATGTTAGAATAACTACGCATATGGCTTTGCTGTTTTATTCAAGCAGGTCAGCTTAGATGGCCTGATCTGAATAAATGGATAAAGCTGAACACCTCTTTGTCTGACAATGATAAAATGAGCTGAATACCAAGAAGTTTGAGTTCTGACTGCAGAGGCTTCCAAACTAATCTTGTCTGGGGGAAAAAAAATAACAAGCAAAACAAAACAAAAAACCTACGCAGAAATACTAAAATGCCATCAAGTAACAGGGGATTTGTCAGCTTCTCTACTTACTCGTTTCATATAAAACATAAAGGTTGGCAGATTATAGATGAAAGGTCAGTTCCACAAAAAAGAAAATATGTCAGGCAATTTCATATCATTGGTAACAGGACGGAAGGTGGAAGCTGTTCATGGAGTCTTAGAAAGAGATGAGTTTGCTGCCATTGTGTAAATATCATCACTATTTCTGAGGCTGTTCATTGTGGTGGCTACTTTTTTTTTTTTATGCTGAGTCTCCAAAATTTGATTTAAAAGACACTGAGGAGGCCTGTCTTCTTGAAGAAGATTTAGTTGGCACGAGTTTTGCTTTTTAAAAATTGGTTCAAAGGTGTAAAGGGTATATTTCTTTTTCCCTGACTTCCAGACTCATTCATGCTTTCCCTGAACCAGAGCTCTAAAATGCTGAAGAAATAGAAACGCCAAGTCCTGTTGCTTTAACAGTGATACACAGTGAAAGACCTTACAAGGAGTCCATCATCATGAATGGTTAAAGAGAACCAGGCAACTATAACATGATTTATACAAGTAGACTTGCTCGCAGCTAGGACCTGCCTTGAAAGAGATTACCATCCAGGAAAATGTTATATAGCCCATTATGGCCTTAGGTAAATCTGGAGGTGCAATGCCAGGCTGAGCAACTCCCAGAATCCCACAAAGTTCCAGTGTGTGCAGTGCTGGGATTTCACAGCTTTGTTATTAACATGTTTCATATGCAATATAGTGCCGGGGAATTGTGCAAAATACAGTCACTATGCAACCCAAGTACCTTGTGGTATACATCACACATCTTATTGCCTTATACTGGTGTGGCACTGTGGCTTAGTGCACTAGACTGCAAAGTCAATCTGAACTGCAAGGTAGGTGGTTCAAACTCACCAGCCCCTCCTCGGAAACCCTATACAGGGTCACCATGGGTGGGAAAAGACTTGGCAGCACTTAACAACGACAAGTGGAAAAATTATGAATACTCATAAATATACATTTGAGGAAGGGTTCCTATTTTCCTTCAGAATCACAGTCTTGTTAGGTGCCATCAAGTAGGTTCAGACACTTAGTGACTCTAAGTGTAAAACAGAGCAAAACACTGCCCTGTCCTACGACACCCCCACAATCACCGCTATGTTTGAGCCCATTGGTGTGGCCATTGTATCAATCCATCTCATTGAGGGTCTTCCTCTTTTTTGCTGACCCTCTACTTTACAAAGCATAATGGTCCCTCTTGACAGCGTGCTTAAAGTACAGGAGACAAAGTTTTGCCATTCTTGCTTCTAAGGAGCTTTCTGGCTGTACTTCTTCCTAGCTGGATTTGATCATTCCCCTGGCATTCCTTGGCATATCCAGTGTTCTTCGCCAACACCATAAGTCAGAGACATCAGTTCTTATGTCCTCTTTATTCATTGTCCAGCTTTCACATACGTATGAGATGATTGAAAATTCTATGGCTGGCGTCAGGCACACCTTAGTCCTCAAAATGACAACTTTGCTTTTTAACACTTTAAAGAGGTCTTTTTTGCAGCAGATTTATTGGCCTTGCTAATAACTGAGGCTAAAAATATGCCATGCAGCATTGTAAGCTAATAGTCAAGTGTGGACCCATTTTGTCTTATTGAAACTTTGTTGTTGTTAAGTTCTGTTGAGTCAGTTCCAACTCATTGAGACCCTGTGTAGGGTTTCCGAGGAGTAGCTGGTGAGCTTGAACCACCGACCTTTGGGTCAAACTAACCTTGCAGTCCAGTGCATTAACCTATAGCACCACACTGGGAATCTTATTGAAGCTTAGCCACAGCATTTTTAGTTTAAAATCGCTGCAGTGGTATTTCCTATCTGATCCATCTCATCTCTCTCCTCAGACTCCCCACGAGTGCATATGCTATATGAGGGGACTTCAAAATATCATTAAAAGATAGTGGATTTTTTCTGCCAACTTTTTGAGGTCCTCTCATATATGTGATTTTGTTACCAACTGTATCAATTTAAAGATTAAAAGTTAAAGAAATACCAACAACATTACAAAATTTAATCTGGCAGTCTTAAAGACCACCTCAATATTAGTTGATAAATTTGCAGTGTGCTGCTGAGATTATGAGGGATTTCAGTATTTGGTCATTCACAATATAATCTTTGCAGTTTGCATTTCTGAAATCCAAGTGGGCTGATGGCAAAACTTGGACAAATATATATATATATATATATATATTTTTTTTTTTTTTTCCCCCCAGTAAGCGTCATTAGTTAAATCATTGACTCTGTTTTGCTGGTAAGGACCAGTTCTTACAAGTGTATCCAATTTCCTGCTAGTGGTAACTTTAATTCTTCCTGGAACAGCAGGAAACATTAATTTTGCATTAGATCCCAGAGTTCCAGGAAGCAGGAATTATAGGCACTATTGTCCATGCCCCTTCTTTACCCCCAAAATAAAATGAGCAACAGCCTAGTGGTGAAGCTTGAGGGATGAGTTATGACAGAGAGAAAAAAGGGCATTAATTTCAGAATGGAGACAACTGCCCGGCATTATCTCCCTTTGGATTTTGGTTCTTATAACTACACGATGAGTTATTAATATGTATGATCTATACTTTATTCAAATATTATGAATCTATGCAGAAGTCTGCTGTTTGGGTTTTTCTTTATAGCTTTCATTCTTCTTCCCAGAATTATCTCATTTTGATCGGGAAACTTTTGCATAAAGAGCACACACTGAGAACTCACATTTCCATACCATAAATATTTAAAGGGGGTTAAGCTTTACACTTTCTTCTCCCATCCCAATGGGAGAAAAGTTAGCCCTCTTCTCAGTGGCCATTAATAATGTTCTTTTTACTCAGAAGCCAAAAGGTAAACTGAAAATGAGACTTCCAATATGAAATGATTCTAGGTGGTTCCTTTCATATATATAAATTGGGGAAGGCTTGGCTTTGCCAAGATTTGTGTAGGGAAGAAGGATTTGCTAAAAATCTAGCATTTATCTGAATTTTTAGGAATAGTTGGTTGATGTGCTTCTTCAAGATAAAACCAATTTCAGACCTTTTCTAAACGACCACGATGAAAGTTTGTTTTATGTTTTGTTTTTGTCCTGGGTAATTATAAAGTATGGATTCATTACGCTGTAGAATCATCACAGTGACTGGCATACAGAGGAGGGAAATGGAACTGGAAAATGTAATGTCTTCTTAGTAGCTTTTTAGCTTCTAAGCAGTACTCTATCTCCTGTTGTCATTTTTGTTAGCATAAAGGAGTAGTCGTAAATTTTGTTGCACATGGAATTACAAAGGCAAGTGTGAGCTATTTCATTTCGTTTCTGCCTGCTAATCACACAGTCTTGCCCATTGTACTTTGTGATGAGAAATGAACGTGCTAATTGGTGCTCTTTTTTCTTATTTCAGGAAACCTGCCATATGAATATAAAATAGTGATTGCTGGAAATCATGAACTGACATTTGATAAGGAATTCATGGCAGACCTTGTTAAACAGGACTACTACCGTTTTCCCTCTGTGTCCAAATTGAAACCAGAGGACTTTGACAATGTTCAATCCCTCCTGACAAACAGTATTTACTTACAAGATTCGGAGGTAACAGTGAAGGGATTCAGGATATACGGTGCACCTTGGTAAGTGTTCATACAAACATTGCCCTCTGTTTTTTCAGCTCTAGCAGGAAGAAAGATACCCTAAATAAAAATAATTAGAGTAGAAAGAAACCGTACTATTGTATTTTCCATATATTCTGATATTGCTGCAAAACGTAGAACCTGTTGTTTTCATTGTAGTAAAGATTTTGTTAGGCAAGATGAATACAAGTAAGGATTTGATTGACATGTATATATTTATGTGTGGGTGGCTGTGCTTGTAACTGTGTGACTCTGAAGGTCAATGGAAGGTGACCATGCTACTCCTTCACACAGATTTAGCCTTAGGTAAATTTCCCTCTCCTTTTCCACTAGAAGCAATCATAGAATATTTCATGTAGGTTAGAGTTTCAGAAATCTTGCTACGTATTAGAATTTACAAGCGCCTGAGTTAGTCTGTAGACCTAGCTCTTGAAGATCCTCTTCCAGAGACTCTCATCCTCCTTCCTGAGTTGGAGCCCTGCAATCTGTATTTTTCAATGTTCCCTAGATGAGACTTATAGTCAGGCAGTTTGGGAGTTACAGGTTGAGGGCCCTATATCTTCAGAGGCCAAAGAGAAAGCATTTTAATCTTGGCTAGCACTTGTCAATTGTCTAGTTTTAAAGAAGTTACTTCACTAAGCATCAGTTTGGGCATCTCTAAGATGGTAAAAATAATACCTACATCAGAAAAATATGATAAGGATTAAAGTAAGTGAAGTTTGCAAAGATTGTGAGAGTACCTGATAGGTTGCTTAGAATAATACTTGTGTTTCTTGTCTTGGGCCTCCCACTAAGTATTTTTTATAAACTTGGGCAGGTTACTTAGCTTCAAGACCCAGTTTCTTGATCTGCAATATAGGAGTGTTAGACTAGAAGACCCTCTATGTCAGGAGGGTTCCAGGACTATAGTTTCCTTTTTATTAAGGGCTCTCTGTGTATATAGAGCTGAAGAACTAGCTTCTACTCACTTGCTCTGTGAAAGGACCCCACACCTATTGCAGTAGGATTGGAGAGGGCTCAAGGTGGATAAGCAGAGTGAATTCAGATAGGCCACCTCACTCAACAGTTCAGTTCGTCCAGTCTTACATTCTAGAGAGTTGAGATATTCTCTGTAGTTTTGTTTCTGTCCTTACTGGTTGCTCTACAGAAAGTCTGGTGAGTGGGTATAGGGGATAGCTTTCTATTTAAAGCAACCAGAAAATAATTGTGTGTCTTTGAGTTCTTACTATGTGCCAGGCACTGTTCTAAGTCCTTTACATTTATTAGTTTATTTTATCCTCAAAATACCTTTAGGAGCTAGGAACTATTCTGATTGCCATTTGACAGACGAGCAAACTCTAGCACAAAGAGTGACTACGTAAGAATTGTACAGATAGTAGGGGCAGCATCATGGTAACTGGTAACTGGTGGCTATTACCTCCAGATCCAGTTCATATCCGGCTTTATGAATGTGTATCAGCTTAGTTTTAATGTGCAGAAGGTGGGAAAGGGCAAGAGAATCAGTAGCAAAACTTCATCCTACCACACTGTTACCTGAAAGCTGCTTTCAGGGTAATGTAGAATGTTGATATTAGCATTTCTGGGTAAAGGGCAGGGACGAGAGAACATTTCCAGTTTCAAATCCCAGCTTTTTAATGCAGAGAAAATTGCTGGAGGAATGACCTCTAATTGGCAGAGAAGCTCTACGTATGAGTTAAGATAGTTTGTTTTTATGTTTTCAAAGAGCTTAAGGTGATTTTTGAAAAATCTTTGAACTGCACAGAATATTTATGGCTGTTCCTGAACAAGCAGTACTTTCTGAGATCTCTCGATTGATAGGTGCTGAAATGATGACAGCAGACCAACTTCCTCCTTTATCTGAACAGATTCAAATCTGTTCAGGGTAGAGTTTAGCTAAACCAGATTATAGCAGAGGCAGATCTCACAACATCTCAAGAAGATATGTTATGTGATGAAGCATGATCCATTTATGGTGCTGCTGCAAACTGTAGACATCATTTATATGTGAGCTGGACTGGGTCATGCAGTAACATTTCAATTTTAACATTGGAAAGAATGGTAAAGTCAAGAAAATGGGCAGCGTTCGTTAGTCTTCTCACATGTTAGCCTGAAGTTGTTTTTGAAGATGTAATTTGGATCTCACTGTGAAGATATTTTGTTAAAATTAATATTCCCAAGACTTGTGGTAGTCTGGACATTGATTTAGGAATGTCTCTACATTAGCATTCCTATGAGAGGAGGACAGTACGAATGTTTCCCAACTCTACCATTTATGCGGCCCCGAACCTTGAATGGGTTTCTCCATGCATTGTCCAATCTATGAAACGGTGCATGACAATACTAATTCCCTTGCAGGGCTGTTATGAAGATTAAACAATGCAGTAATGTATCAACAACATGGAGATGAATTCCTGACAGAGTAAGCCCAGAAAAGGTGTTAGCTGTTAACACTCGTTGTTGTTATTAAGTGCTGTCAAGTTGGTTTCAACTCGTAGCAACCCTGCACAGGGTTTCCAAGGAGTGGCTGGGGAGATTGAATCACTGACCTTGTGGTGCAAACTGACCTTGTGGTTCAGTGCTTTATCCCACAGTGCCACACCAGGACTTCTGGTGTTAACACTAATAGTACAGTGGTGTGTCCAATGTAATTTATACTTTTGTCAACCTTCAAGATAGGTGGGTTCTGCTTCTAGTTCTGCCATTGCTGATTGGGAGACATTAGGCAAGTCACTCTTTCGTAAATAATGCAACCCATTTGAATAGCCACCAAAGTTCAGATCTTCTGAAGAAGCACATATTTGAGAGCATGCTTGATTTTGTTTAATGTCTTTTTATTTTTTGTCTTACACACTATCAGGAAAGTAAAATTAAGGGGAACTGATACCACAGCTACCACTTTGCTCACTTTAAAAATTCAGATTTTTCCGTCCCTGAAATTCACCCAGGTATGAATGCCTGTGTATTAATCTAGTGGCGATTGCAATATTAAAATAATGTAAACTAAGTCTAAATTCCATGTTTTCCTTATGACTTTTCTGGTAGAAATACTAAGTACTCATTTACTGATAATTGCTAGTTGTTTTAATTTAAAAACAGAGATCAAATTAGGATTTTCATCTTATCAAATGTTTCTCAAAATTAATTGCCAACATATCAGGAAAATAACTAAAACTCATGTATTGAAAAACATGTAAATTGTGATTTGATTTAACTGGAGAAAAGGAATATTAGTCCAAGTTCATTACATGTTTATAACTTGTAGGTAGTGCTGAAAGCGTTCTCAAACCAGGGAGAATTAAAGTAGTGTCTCCTAATCTACAATTAAGCAGAAATTTGTGTATGGAAAATAACTTACCACCCACCAGAGCATTCATGTGCATTTGCAATTAGAGTGTGCTGGAGTATTTATTAGGTCCCCAAGGAAGAGCCTTTGAATGTGGTTTGTTGGGTCTGGAAAAATTAAGTGGCATAAACTGGGAAAGGTGTACAGAGGATATCATAACTTGGCAGGAGCAGGAGGTCTCTCTCGGAAGGAGGCAGGAGTTGGTTCCTTAGTGCACCCTGTCTCTCCTAACACCACTAGCAGTTGACATTGAGTTGATTCTAAAACTTGGTGACCCCATGTGCATGACACTAGAACTCTCCTCTAATGGCTAATATTTTCAGGAGTAAACCTCCAGGCCTTTCTTCCAAAGCAGCTCTGGGTGAACTTGAACCACCAACCTTTCAGTTAGTGGGTGAGCACTTAATTGTTTATACCATCCAGGGACTCCAGCCCTGCCTCAGGAAGTCTTTAAAGAGCAAGCATGGTGACTTCTGTCCATATTCCTTTACCTTCTTGTTCCTCCAAGCGTCTTGAAGAAAGGAAACCAGGCATGGAGTATTGTTTTCTTTGCATGTTGAGAGTTCATAAGAGTTCTAACAACAACTTCATGCAACTTCTCTTCTTGCCATTTTTTTCTTTCCCAACTGACTCAATGGCGCTTAATAACAACAGAACCAATTGTTGCTGTTGTCTACGTGTTGGGAGTTGGTGGTGGAAATCCAGCAGCAGCATCATGGATAAAAGATGAGGCTTGTCTGCTCCCAAAAGGATTTACAGTCTCAGAAACCTTATGTAGGATCGCTGTGAGTTGGAATTGACTGGGTGGCAGTGGCGTTTTTAGTTTGGGGGCAGGGCTGAAGACAAGGCTCTTGGGTTGTCAGGCAGTTATTTCAGCCTTGGACTTTGCCTTTACACACAGGAAAACTCATGGATTTTTTTGTACACTTGCCAATGGTTCCCTTCCACCAAGACTCTCAGATCTGTAAGATCTCGGCCAAAGGCCGAGTAAACCTTACATAGAGGAGACAATTCTGACCTCTCAAATATTAGTCACTCTAGCTAACTGCTTGTTGGGCATGGATAGAGAAGGCTTGTGATTTTGAAATCATCTTTATGTTTTTGGTTACCCAGAAATGGTCCTGTGGCCTGCATCTTAGCTTGTGCAGTGTTCTGTCAAACTCACTTGTGGGACTAGGCATTTAAAAATTGCCTAACCTCTCTTTTTTTCTGATTTCAACTGCTCTTTTGATACTAAAATACTGTGTACAAAAGAAATCCCAGTACTAATTGATCAGCAGCCAAGCTGCAAGAAGTAAAAAGACCATAGTGCCCCGACCGGAGCAGATCAGTTGTATTGTTCAGCGATAGCCCGCCTGCACCTTGTTCTCCTGAACAGAAATACAAAGCTGGTCTCCTGTAGCTTTTAATGAATATGAGTGGGGCTTTCCTATGTCCAGGAATCTGATCTCTAGGCTGACCATGGGGTCAGGAACAAAGAGAGCACTTTTTCACATTAGAGTGGACCCAGGTGTCATTTGTCAGATTTACTAACTGTGGAGGAAGTGCCTTAACTTCTGCAGCAGGAAAATTAGATTGAGTCTAGGAAGCGTAATTCTAAAATGGCTGAAATAGCAAGCGAAAGCCCTTCGAGTTGCATTTTCAAAGGCAGTGTGAACAGGATTTTTTTTTCCCCCCCTCCTCCTTTCCCTTCAGTTTGTATCATAAACTTGTCAAGTTCATTCATTCATTTAATGTCATTTTCTCAGCATTTTTCATAGTGGGAGTTAAGTGTTGATTCCACTCTTCATAGCATTTATAATTGTGTTTGCACACAAATAGTTACAAGGTTGCACACGTTTCCTTGTTCTGATCAGTGCAATAGTACTTTATGTTTACCCTGTCAGAAAAGCTTCAGATGTTTTTATTTCCAATTATAAGTTTTGTAATGCATCATGTATTTTGCTGACAGTCTTCAAGTTCTCGAAATAGCGAACAAATTAGCAGCAGATATGAGTGAGAGGGTTAGAAAACCAATTGGCAACTTGTATGATAGCATTCAGATATGTGGATGGGGTGGAATGGGCTCATTTATTTTATTTTCACAGTCATACTCTGTAATTAACTTGGGCCAAGAAAGGGAAAGAAAGAGAGACATGGCCATGTTCGGCAGAAAAATCCTTTAGAGCTAAAGAATGAGACTGTGCAAACAGGAATGGTTGTGGCCCATGTTTTCAGGGATCCCCGCTTTTATTCAGCAGGTTTCAGAAACATTATTGACAGAGAAAAAAGTCTTGTGTCTGTGTGTTAAACAAATATGTGCTCTGCTTGGACATGACTCTGTTTAAAGGCCCGGGCTAACATTTCATTTTTCTTGGCACTGGGCCCACAGACTCTCCCATTATGAAACCTATGGCTGTACTGCCTGGTCTAGAGTTACCCAGCTCTGTTTACATTTTTGCCTGTTTCAGAATGCAGCTGACTGCTCTTAAAGCTGCACAGGATCAGATTCACTTCTGGTTTAACAACTGCCCTGTTTATTTGAAAAAGGAGAAAGCAAAACCCAGTACTGAGCTTCCTACCTCCCATTGATAGCCCCATCAGCAGATACAATATGAAAACCTGTTTTGGCAGAGTTTACTTCGTTGGATCCACCTTGTACCTGTATACCAACTCCAGCGCTCCTTTTAGAGCTTGCGTGGTCACGCTCAAAAACATTTGGGTGTGCATTTTATTGTTTAATACCAACCACTGGCATAATTTTTCTTCTACACATTTTGAGAGAGCGACTCAATTAACAGACAATAATAATAAACTTACATTTGGATAATATGTTTCTTTCACGAACTTTCACATGTGTTAACCTCATTTGGGCCTTATAACAATTCTTAAAAACATGCAAGGTATGTAAGAGGAGAGTTCAAAAACTTCGTTTAAAAATGGAATGAAAAAATCATGGAATCTTTCTTACCAACTTTTTGCGGTCCCCTAGTATTAATAATTATGTAATGAAATCCTCCAACATCTGCAAAAGCGTTTATGTCTCACGCTGCTCAGTCTTGCCTCCGGTTGGCAGAAGGATATCAAGAGAAAGAGTAGCTGCCCAAAGTAATGGAGTTAGTTTGAGGGAGAACTCAGACCAGAATCCAGGATCCCCAGATCTCTGTCCTTGCTGGGATCTTCAGATTAATCAAGATATCACAGTAACGACACACAGCCATCTCCTCCTAACATAAGGGATCTCAGGGCTAGCCACTTAGAAGACTTTACAAATTCCATCTATTTGCAAAAAAATTACATACAGAAATCAAGGCCAGCACTCTTCAGGGCTCTTAGGATTAAGTGGGGAAGAGTGCTTGTATTGAGGGAAAATGGGGATGTTGAGGGGACAGAACAAAAGAGTGATCCAGCATCTTTTGCTTCTTGTGCCCCAGAGACAAGGGTTTGAACAGTGAAAAATCTGCATCTCAATGTGTTGTAAGACTGGGTCAGTTTGGTCTTGTACTTCATAGTGATGACTTCCTTTGTCTTTGTACATGTAAGGGGGGGAGGGGCAAGTGTTGGTTGCATGTGACTTTTTCCTTTTGAAGTACCATGCAGGAAGTGCAGGCAGTGTGCCCTGCTGAAGTCAGGCCTGGCCCACCCACCATGTTCCAGAGAAGAACTGGGCCTTCCCATTGAGACATGGGTGGCTGACATCTGAGTGTTCTTTCATTTCCTCATGTTACACTAACAAATTCCTTCTTTTGATCCACAGTTGGATAGAAGGATATAATACAAAGTGCCTGTAAGCTCCATGAAGGCAGGGACCCTGTCTTCTCTCTGCATACCCTAGGCAAGCCCAGTGCTTGACACATAGGAGAAGTTCAGTTCCTATCTGCTGATTGAGTAAGTGAGCATCTGTGACTAAGAGTTGAAGGTTTCTACAGATGTAACATCTAGTTGCAACAGGAAAAACATAGATTTCTAGTACAAACTCAGGTATAGCCTTTAATCTACAAAATGGAGGAATAGAGGTTATAGGGGGAAACAGAACCAAAGCCCTAAACTATGTTCCTGGGCTTCGTGAACATAATTAGACCCTTAGACTTGTGGAAATATAGAGGGCAAAGCGTGTCTCCAGGTGAGTGTGGATCAGTGAATATAAGGAATGGAAGTTATAAGATAAACCTCATCTTATAAGGGTAAGGAGAGTTTTCAAAGAAAGGCCCCACCAATATTTTTAGACTCTTTATTGTATCTTTACATCGGCTGTCTTAGCCCTGTGCTGTGAGCAAGTATAAAAGTAGATAATTGTATTTGTAGACTGTCTCAGTCAAGACTGTTTTTGTTTGCTGTCAAGTCAGTTCCAAATCATAGCAACTTTATGTTACGGAGTATAACTACATCATAGGGTTTCCTAGGCTGAAATCTTCATGGCAGCAGAGAGCTACTGGTGGGTTTCAATTGCCAACATTTTGGTTAGCAGCTAAGCACTTAACCATTGAGCCACCAGGGCTCCTTTGCAGTCAGTGTGAAGTGTGAGGTTGGTAGAAAGCTAGACCAGGTAGACTTTCAGATTGGCCATTGGCCATTATAAACCTGCCATCAAATATATAGTACAGGCAGTCCCTGGGTCATAAACTTCTCATAGACAAGTCTTACTTGCTCTTTAATGCAGCACTTTGAACCAGTTCTGTCAAGACCTATGAAAAGAAGCAAGAACAGACTAGAATTTTTACAATTTAGGTGACTCATCATGGTAATTGTAACAGAAAAAATGAGAGGTCAAAGCCCTGGAATGGGAGACTCAGAAGAGGCCTGATCCATGGGATTGGATTATTGACAGGACTATAGAGAACTCCACATGTCCAGAGACCTATGGTGCGTTGGCAAATACCACCTTTAGGCAGGATGCATCCATCTTTAAAGTCCTGCTTTCAGGTTGCAAACCTTTACACTCATTTTGAAACAACTTAACTGATCTCTGTTGTTGTTAAGTGCTGTTCAATTTGGTTCTGATTTATAGTGACCCTGTATAGAGTTTCTGAGGAGTGACTGCTGGGTTTGATCTACCAACCTTGCAGTTAGTTGTTGTTGTTGTTAAGTGCCATCGTGTTGGTTCTTACTCATAGCAACCCTGCATAGAGTTTCTGAGGAGCAGCTGGTGAACTTGAACTGCTGAACTTAAGGTTCAAACTGACCTTGCAGTCAGTATATTAGTCCAGTGCTTATCCTATAGCTCCACACCAAGACTCCAAACCAGTTAATGGTGGTGGTGATGGTGATGGTGGTTATGTGCTGTGGAATTGGTTCTCCTGTGGAACTGCTGTAAGTTTTGAACTACTGATCTGGAGATTAACAGCCTGATTTGTAACCACTACACTACCAGAGCACCTAAAACCAGTCTCTACTCACAACAAATTGTTTAACACAATCACTTTCATTTGCTACACTTGAGCTTTTACAGCATGAAAAAGATTAAAACCACACTTTTCCTTGCACTAAATCAAGGCTAAGGAGCTCTGGTAGCATAGTGGTTACGAATCGGGCCACTAACCTCAGGGTCAACAGTTCGAAATGACTGGCTGTTCCGCGGGAGAAAGATAAGGCGTTCTGTCCCCATAAAGATTTATAGCCTCAGAAACCCTGTACAGGGTCTCTATAGTCGGAACCTACTCCATGGCACATAACAACAAATCAAGGCTAAATAAAATCTGTATGTACCTCTTTTGGCTGACCTACAAATTCATAAAAGGAGCTCTGGTAGCGTAGTGGTTATGAGTCGGGCTGCGAACCTCAAGGTCAGCTACTTCGAAACTACCAGCAGTTCCATGGGAGAAAGATGAGGCTTTCTGCTCCTATAAAGATTTATAGCCTTGGAAACCCTGTGCAGGGTCACTATGGGTCAGAACCGACTCCATGGTACTTAACAACAACAACATAAGTGTTACAATTTCAGATAAAAAAATTATTGAAAGCATATTTGTTTAAATAAACTCAATCATGGTTTCTGCTTTTATATTAATTAAAGATATTACTATCCAGGAAACATTTGAGAATGCGGATTTTAGGCTGTGCTGATCATCCCACTGTTACTAAACATCCCTTCAGGTTTCCTGTTTTTCAGAAGAGTCAGTGAAGACTAGGCCTTTTTTTTTTTTAATCTAACTTCAACCTCTCCCTTTAAAAAGACCTAATTCTGAAAAGAGAAGAGTTGCCTGCTGGGACAGCAGAGTGAGCAGAAAAACGGGAACCCAAGTGTGCGTGGATATTGCTGGGTCTGACCCTTGTACTTTTCAATAGCGCTTGTTGTTGTTGTTGTTAAGTGCTGTCAAGTTGATTCCTACCCATGGTGACCCTATGTAGGGTTTCCGAGGAGCAGCTGGTGAGCTTGAACCGCCGACCTTGCAGTTCAAAGGGCTTTGCAGTCTGGCGTTTTAACCCACGGCGCCATACCAGGGCTTACTGGAGGCAAATTTGATGTGGTTGTAGGCTTGCATAGCGATTTAAGAAACAGGTCCATGAATGTGAGGAGGGTTTTAGGGTATCCTGTATGTCTACATTGAAACACATTTTATATGCTGTTCAGGATTATTATTAAAGGCAAAAATCTGATACCAAACAGTGTTTTTGAGGTTAGGTGTTGTAGGAAAGGAAACCTGGTGGCACACTGGTTAAGTGCTTGGCTGCTACCTGAAAGATGGACATTTTGAATTAACTAGCCATTCCAAGGAAGAAAGATGTGGCAGTCTGCTTCAGTGCAGATTTATATCCTCGGAAACCATAGTGAGCAATTCTAAGCTGTTCTATAAAATCGCTATGAATAGGAACCGACACGAAGCAGTACGTTTGGTTTGTTGTAGGAATTACCTTCTGTAGAATTTGAACTTTGTTCTGAAAAGTCTAGAAAAATTTGGATGACTTCTTAAAAGATTTTGAAGTTTACCTAGCCCGTGAACCACAGGCTTAACGGTGCTCTAAAATCAATTCTGGAACTTTGTAAATGCTGACATTTATGAGTTTTCATTATGAATGTATGTTTGCTTTGTTGATTATGGCAATAAACATAAAATTTGGATAGTTGATAAGGCAAAATAACATATATGCCCAAGAAAATCTGTCCTGTTTGTCACACTCTGAAAATACTAAATCAAATACTCTTTTTTTTTTTGTACTGGACCAAAACAGACTTTTTGTAAAAATGGTGAATAAAGTGAAGATTTCCAGAGCAGGTCATCAGTTTCACATTCAACAAATTATATGTTTTGTTTCATTTCAATGATTGCAGTCTCCTCCATGTACCCTCACTTCACAGTATTTACCTGTTTCCTTAATTTCTTGCACTCCGCCGTTGTCTTCCCCTACCATCATCTTTCTTATACCAGCCTCCGTCTTGTTA
The DNA here is from genome assembly GCF_000296735.1 of Chrysochloris asiatica. Classification (NCBI taxonomy): domain Eukaryota; kingdom Metazoa; phylum Chordata; class Mammalia; order Afrosoricida; family Chrysochloridae; genus Chrysochloris; species Chrysochloris asiatica. The sequence goes on along the minus strand of NW_006408590.1, from coordinate 5,379,735 downwards.
TATGTTGCCTTCTCTATCAATATACAACGTCAGACCAGAGCTAATTCTTTCTGAATTTCTACAAGTGACACTAGAAAGAAAGATTTACTTCAGAAAATCATCAAGAAAGGAACTCATGCAAAACTAGACTTCTTGATTCCCAAAGATTATATTTGCCAAGCTCTGTAAACTCTTTTTGTTAATCTAATACTCACATGGATGAAGATTTTAGGAGTCTCATAAAAACATTTATTCATTCACCTTGTTTTTAGCCATTCAGGGATTAGCATCAGCCACAAGAGAACACTGGCATGTTTTTCTTACTATATTTAGCAGTAGGAACATAAAAAGCTATATCCCCACCAAATACAAGAGGTGAACATAACATTATGAAAAGATATATGTAAATATCTGGAGAAAATGAAAACTGGGAGGGACAACCCCGTGTGTTTTTTTCTGAACAACAATGTTATAATGTTCTCTGAACAACGTTATAAATTGTTTTTTGTTTTTGGTTTTGTTTTTGTGTTTTTGTCATTCTACTGCCCAGAGATCTTTGTACTTTCTTACAGCTGATAACTTTTATTTTTGCATTCAGGGAACAAAAAGAAAGCTCTATTCTCTTTCTGACTGTATAATGTGTGTCCATGGGTAATTTGGAAATTGACTCTCTTATTCTGCTTCCATACTATTGTCATGTATATAGTCTGGGCAGCTGTGGGCCCTCAGGAATGCACACACTTCACAGATGCCAGATTACTGGTATGACAGACAATACTGCAGAAGAAGGGGAGGTAGGATCCTAGGTCATAATCAACAAGTGCTATGGTTTGCCTGACTGAAATAGAAAGTTCCCCCAAAGTCTCCAGGGCCATATATCATTCTGCTGAGAGATATAGTGTCCTCTTTAAATCAGAATTTGCAAAGAAGCTAGAACCCTGATGGCTCATCAGGTTCTGGAGTGGCTGATAAAACCCAGACCTCTTTGGTGCTACAATAGATTCATCCCTGGGACCTGGGATCTGACTGCACAGGATGTGACTCAGTCAATGATGCCTAACTTTGCTTATTTGTATTCCAGAGCTGTAGCTTCCCCTCCTCTCCTGTGTCTTTGTTCTATTAATCTGCAGAACAGGGCTCGACTTGTGATTAGTCCTTGGAGCTTGTTTCTATTAATCAGTCTGTGAAACAGGTCGCCTTGGATGCTTTTGTTTAAGAGCTTATTTCTGCTCTCCTTGTCAAACTGTGGTTCAGGCTTCTGGTTTTGCCTTAACCAAGACCAGGTGGTAAAATTTGTTTTTTTATATGCTGATTACATTGCTGTTTGAAAAGACAACAGAAAAATGCTAATGTAGAATTGTAGAGGGACATCTTTGTTGTTGCTATTAAATGCTGGCTAGTCCATTTCCATAGGGCTTTTGAGGAGCATTTGGGGAGGAGCATCCTAGGAAAAGGAAAAGTTTCTAGAAAATAAAATGTGTGTAATCTCGTTCACTCTACCATAGATTGTACAGTGAAATGGATTGGAACAGAAAATAAGGTGTTTATTCATATGACATAGCCTAAAGCATGGATGTCAAGCTTGCCTATAATAATCACTGTATGTGTATTTGAAATAATAATTCTCTGTGATGCTTCAAGTGTAGACAGTGACCCTTAGCTACAATAGTTCTTGTAAGACCCCACCCAATTTTGTGAATTTCCTTACTTTTGCTTCTTTCCGCCCTCCCTTCCTGTTAAAGGACCTTGCCACAGATTAAAATTGTTCTACCTGTTATGTAGGGAAAACTCCGTATCTCAATTTCCTTATCTCCATTATCCAGGGACAAGCACTGACCTACCTGTGGAAATAGAGCGTGGGTTAACTGAGTGATGATTATAAATGGCAACGTAAAATGCTCATTATCACCATTAAAAAAAATTCTCCTAGCTCTAATGTGTGAAGGAGAGCATCTCTGGGAAACAATTTTCATGCCTAACTTTTCCCAATGACACAGACAATCTAGGAAAAACAATTTGCTATTGGAAATCACTTTTTACATCTCTCAACATTTCTAGTACAATTTGGCACTCATTACTTGTGAAATAACGGCCCTCCCCCACAAAAAAACAATCTGTTGAAGTATATGCAAGGAGCAAACTGTCAGAGCTGCAAATTAAATTTGTCATCAGTGATAAATTTAGTGTTGTAAGATACTTTAATAAGTGCTTCAGCTTGATTTATTGGTTTTGTTCGTTAACAAGAGTGTATTATGTCTCGTACAGAACTTAGCAGAAGCAGTTTTGACTAGACGTTCCTTGATTAAAGAAAAAAAAAAATGCAAGTCTCGTTTTAGTCGTGCTGGTAATTATTTTACTACCAAATTGGAAGGTAAGCACGCTGCAGTTCTGTCGTTAGCACAAAAAGAAAAAGAAAAACGTCAAAATGTGAAAGGGGAGACATGTAAAAAGTTCTAGCTCTTTATTTTGGGCTGTACTTTATTTCTTTTGTGTGTATGCTGAACATTTAGGCTCTTTTATTGGTTCAGGCTTAAATTGCAAGCCCTTGCATATATAATCACTAATGAGTGTCAGGATTCAGCTGCTAATTTGAAAGGCTTTGTGGCTCTTTCACCCCAGACACTAGCAGCTTCATTAGGCTGTGCTTTGTCCAGCCTGACCTTTGCTGGCCTCTACATCACAGCTAAATACCAACATTACACCAACACCCTCCCAGTTGAAACAGTCCAGACACAATTCCTTTAGTACATATCTTATCAGAATCTGCTACTGACATAAAGCTTGGCTGCCCCTGTAGCTTGCCACATAATTAGGATTACCTTTCCCTACAGAGGCACTATTTACTTAAACCCATGGTGTGGTCAGTTGATTGGGCATTTGAATTTTAGAGCAATTGGCCAATGTCTCGACCTACTCTTTTTTTTTTTTTTTTAATGTTCTTTTATAAGGCACCATAGCTTTTGAAATGTTTTGGATGAAACAAACAAAATATTCAGAAAAAAGACACAATTTATTTTGGTATCAAGAGAAAAGAAAATGTAATGGCATATAAATTTTTTCTTTAGAGGTTTATCTTTGAAATAAATACTCCTTAAAGTTAAACTGTGTGTCAAACACACGAAAGAGAGCTCTCTGGTGTAGTCTTTAAACAATGTGAGAAATAAAGCATGGAACATGATTGCCAAGCTTGGGTTTTTATTTATTTATTGGTTTTGTTAGTTAACAAGTCTTTAATTTTTCAGCAGTATTGTGTGTAATTTCTGCTCCTACTGTTCCCAATTCTCAGAGAAATTACTCTACTTTTGTTTAAAAATTTAGTCTGTATCATCTCTCAAGAAGTCTTCAGGCAGAAGTACCTTTTGGTAATCGTATGTAATTATCAGTCAGAAAAGTGAATCTTAATAATGCCTTGTCAGATGCAGTCTTCCAAGCCAGGTCTCTGGTGATCTTATTTTGAAGTGGCTTCCTTTTCACAGAGAGTCATAAAATTAGAGATGGGAAAGAGCTTTCTGATTGCATCATTTTTTCCACCCCTTTAGCCAGTGGGATCTCTGTCCCTCCCAGAATATTCCCTGGTGCTTCATTAAGCTCCATTCAGGGTTAAGATAGTAAGAACAGGGAGACCTCTTGTCCAGTCCCCTCTGGGAAAATGTCCCACGGTCCTTGACATGTGGATATAAGGTTTTAAACATGCAGGCTTTGAGAATGCCTCAATGTTCTTATTTTCATATAGCTCTTCTTGTTCCCTGTGGAACTTTCCTTTCTAATCTTCTCTGTTCTTTTAAAAAGATGCAATGCTTACGTCCATGGGCTTGTCTTCTCTTCCCATTCATTCACAAAAGCAACATTATTTTGGGGGGGTTCTCAGTATTAAGGAGCCTTAAGGAGCCCTAGTGGCACAACAGTCAAGTGCTCAGCTGCCCACCCAGGGACTTCATAGGGGAAAACCTACTGATCTAACTCTCTTTTAGATTATAGCCTAGAAACCCCTGTGGGCATTTCTACTCTGCCACAAGGGTAACTGTGAGTCAGAGCTGATTCAAAGGTATCCAACAACAACTCAGTAGTAACCATGTCTCTAAGATATGCTGATAGTTTAATGGTCCAGAAATTTTACCTATAAATGAATCTCATAAATCTGTAGCCATTTCATAGACCAAGTAATGAGAATTTCTCAAAAATCTTTGTGATTTTTGAAACTTTTCAGGAGTCTAGGAACATGCTAGAGTCCTGGTGTGGCACTGTGGGTTAATGCGCTGGACTGCAAAGTTGTTTTGAACCTCAAGGTCAGTGGTTCAAGCTCACCAGCTGCTCCTAGGAAACCCTGTACAGGGTCGCTATGGGTCAGAATTGACTCAACAGCACTTAAGAATAACAACAACAAGGAACATGATAAAGTACTCAGGACTCAATGAATGTTTTTAGTAGACAGAATTAGATTAATGAAAGTCACTTGACTCGTGACATACTGTCACAACTGTTTGTGCATAGCCCTTATTGTCCAGTTACATATTGGTATCAAATAAAAGCAAATGTAATGGCATATAGATTATATGACATAATCCTTATATGCCATGTAATATAGTGAGCACCCATCATCCCACACATAACCTGAGAATAAGAGCATGGCAATAATTTGCATCTACCTATATGTGCTTTTAAGGAGCTCTGGTAACATAGTGGTTACGAATCAGGCTGCGAACCTCAAGGTCAGCAGTTCAAAAATACCAGCTATTCTGCGGGAGAAAGATGAGGCTTTCTGCTCCCGTAAAGATTTACAGCCTAGGAAACCCTGTACAGGGTCGCTATGGGTCAGAACCGACTCCACGGCACGTAACAACAATATGTGCTTTCAAGGAGCTCTGGTAACATAGTGGTTATGAATCAGGCTGCTAATCTCACAGTCAGCAGTTCAAAACTACCAGCTGTTCCACGGAAGAAAGATAAGGCTTTCTGCTCCCATAAAGATTTACAGCCTTGGAAACCCTGTACAGGGTTGCTATGAGTCGGAACTGACTGCATGGCACATAACAACAATAATATGTGCTTTTGGAGTCCTGTTGTGGCATTGTGGGTTAATGCGCTGGACTGCAGAGTCATTTGAATCTCAGGGTAAGTGGTTCAAGTTCACCAGTCACTCATTGGAAACCATATACAGGGTCTCTATGGGTCAGAATCGACTTGACAGCATTCAACAACAACAACAACATATGTGCTTTTGGAGTCCTGGTGTGGCGCAGTGGGCTAATGCAAAGCCAGTTTGAACTGTAAGTTTGGTGGTTCAAACTCACCAGTTGCTCCTTGTAAACCCTATACAGGGTTACTATGGGTCAGAACTGACTCAATTGCACTTAACAACCATAGTATATGTGCTTTTGTCTTTCTTGTTTCAACTACTTTCCCTCTCTAGGTATACATTAATTTGTTTTTATCATTCTTTTGTTTCTTTAAATTGCTCTACAATGCACACACCTACACATACACCCCTAAATGGTGTATTAATGCTTTGGGTTTTGAAGCTTATAAAAAAGGATCTTAGGAGGCTCCCTTTTAGCTATAAAAGAATAAGCTTCTAAGAGATTGAACTTCCCACATATAGCTATAAACTCTGGAAATGCACACACACAAAAATAACTACCTGAGGGTTTGAAGAGTGAAAAGTAGCATGTAGGTCTTAGAGAAGAATTGAAACTTGAAGGAAGCACAATTGGCATGGAGTGAGTTTCTAGTTCTGTGGGTTTTCCCTGAGTGTATCCCACAGTTGCATAGATAGGTAGTAGAGAGCTTATACTCTTTTTGATAGGAATAACCATTTGAAGGTTTCAGAGTAACCTGGACTACCCGAAGAACGAAGAAATAAAAGATAGGCACCAAATTCTGTGTATAAACTCAGTCCTTATTTCTAACTGATCCCTTAACCATTTGTGTGTGTGGTTACGTACTGTCAAGTCAGTTCTGACTCATAGTGGAAACACTCAGGTTTCCTAGGAGTCACGGGTGACCTTATAGTTAACAGTCCAGTGTGCATCCTACAGCACCACACCAGGACTCCAAAATCTGTTATTGTTAAGTGCCATCGAGTCAGTCCTGACTCCTAGCAACCCTGTGTAGGGTTTCTGAGGAACTGCTGGTGGTTTTGAACTGCTGACCTTTCAGTTAGAAGTCCAGTGCATATCCTGCATACAGGGCAGCTTAAATGCTGTCTGAACTCTGCCATAGGAATCAGACATTCAGAGTTTGCGTCTTACTCAGTAGCCTGATAAAATAAATCATCAATACTCTTCAGAGAAATATAACATAATCCAAAGTCTCCACATTAAGGAGCTCTGGTAGTGTAGTGGTTACGAATCGGGCTGCAAACCTCAGGGTTAGCAGTTCGAAACTACCAGCTGCTCCATGGGAGAAAGATGAGGCTTTCTGCTCCTGTAAAGATTTACAGCCTTGGAA